>NC_062560.1:20251209-20559066 GCF_016906955.1 Phacochoerus africanus
TCCTTTGTATCCAAGAGTGGGGCTCAGGCAAGAGAGAGGCAGGAAAATGTGTATTATGTGTTAAGGAATTGGCTGTGCCTGTGACACATCAGGGCATGTTTTCTAGGGTGGAAGGAAGGGCCACTGTCCTTTCGAGAAGGCATCCAGTGTCTTCCGGGCAGTAGGACATGCTTGCTTAGTGCTGTTTTTCCAGCAGTCAAGATGAATTGTTCTGAGCAGCCTTCGTGCCACCTGCCTGGACCAAAGCAACTCCTATCTGTCTGCTGCTTAACAGAAATGTTCCTCAGTGAGAAGTTGGTTGACTGACCTTAAACCGGAGGCTGGGGAATGATCAGTTCGCGGGCAGGGAGCAGTGGTGAGGGAGTACAAGTTAAATGTGCAAATCTTGATTTGCTCCTCGTGATTCCTGCTCCTTCTCAAATGCCACAACGTGTGGGGGGGGAGTTAAAACCAGCAGCCTTGTCACGATGCAGCCAAGCCCGATTAGACAGCCTGGAATTCACTTCCCCAGTTTCTGCGTGGGCTGCACACAGCGTGAGAAGGAATGAGAGAAAAGGCTTCCTGGGTAGGAGACGGCTGCCTCTTGATGACACAGTGAGGCCTGCCAAGCCCTAGCTCATCCCCGGAGCAGAGGCAGGCTCTGCAGAGGCCTGGCCTTCCTCTGCTGCGGTTTTGTCAGCACCCGGCCAGGGCTCCACCGTGCCAGGATCAGGCGGGGTGGCTACTGTTCTGTCCCTTCTCCTTCCTCCTCCCTGCCTTTTCCTCCTTTCCTTCACTTCCTTTGCCTTTCTCTCAGTCCTGCTCTCTCTCAGGCTTTCTCTCTTGATGGAGGTTAATTAACCCTTCCTTTTTTCAAGACCCTTAAAGCAAATTATTAGGGCTTCCAGGCAGTGTTTTTCCCATTCACCTGACCCTGGGTAGACGCCTTGATTTGTATTTGAATCCTCAAAGCGGATACCCTTGGCTCCTGGTGCATGCTTTATGCTTGATAGATGCTGGTCGAATGATTGAATGGATGAATGCATGAATGAATGAAGGAAAAAAGAAACCAACAGGTTGTGGTGTCACTTTTTTGTGGAGATGACAGTTTCTGCAGCCTCTTTAAGCCTTTGCTTGTTTTACTGTGACCTAGCACAGTGAAATATTGGCAAAGCCCAGAAGACCACAACTAAAAGAACATTTTTAAAGACTGCAGTCAGCGATCGTGATTAAAAGGGCTGGCTGTGGAGTATGACAGATGATATTGGCATCTTCCTTCTGTGACTTACAAGCTGGATGACTTTGGTCAAGTTACACAAACTCTCGCAGCCTTCTTTCCCCCATAAATGAAATAGGCAGCCAGTATATATTCCATGCATGAGGAGTAAGTGAAGTGATGGACATGAAGCGAGGGGCACAGTGTCAGGCATTATCACGTGCTTATAATAACTGCTAACAATGACAATAAAAATGATGACATTGATATTGGTGCTGATGATTACTAATGCATAACATTCATATTTTAAAAGACTTGATGAGCTGCTAAGATAACCTACTGCTTTCTGATACATTTGAGATGAGAAAATAACCTACCAAAAAGTGTCATGTTTAAGGCCTTATACCACAATTCCATATATACCATATACCTATTTAGTTTACCAGTTTGACAATAGAATCATGTTTAAGAGTGCTTGATTACGGAGCCTCTGATTAATGTGAAGAGACTATAAATATTGGGCAATTACCTTTCTTTTTATTAATGTTTTCATTTCTGTAAAATGCGATGCATTGACTGCTTGGAAAGGAACGCTTGCAAGTTGGTCCTGACACCAGCCTTTCAAGTAGATCAGTCAAGGTTACTTACTCTTAGCACAACTAACATTGAGGGCTGGATAATTCTTTGCTGTGGAGAGGCGGGTGCAGTCCTGGCTTTCGTGGGACATTTACCAGCATCCTTGGAAACTCCCCACTGGATGACACTAGCTACCCATACCGCCCCCAAGCTGTGACAACTCAAACTGTCTCCAGACATTGCCCTCTGCCCCCAGAACCACTGGGATGGGGGAAATGAGTTCTATTGCTTGGGAAGCAGGGCAAGTGCCAGTGGTAACTGTCCTTTAGCCCATAGAAATCTACATGTGGGAGTACAAGGTTCTAAAAATTGGGTCCTGAGTCACCTCTTCCTTTTAGCGAGCTGTCCAGAGCAGATGGGCTTCTCTGGGCTCAGATCTACTCCCACCAATTCCAAATTCCTCCAGAGAATTCACACACTAGGCCCTCCAGACATCTGTTTTAATAGAAACCATCCAGGTCGCTTCTGTGTGTTTGCTGTAGAGAGGTTCTTAAAGCAACTGCCACAATCAGCTCAAAGGCTCCTCACGTTCACCCTCAAGAGTACTTTACTCCCACACAGGCTATAACCAGGGCCTAGAATAATAGCTTTGCCAGGAAGGTTAACAAATGAATAAAACCTTGATGCAGTTCAGAACCACTGCAAAACTCATCTTTATCGTAACCAAGTGGGGAGCAGGAGGGAAAAAAAGAACATCACAAATCAAAAGAAATGTGGCTTCACTAGAGAGTGAAAAATCTCAGCATAAAAAATTTCCTTCAAAGAAAGTAAATAGAGCTTCTGTAATTGGGTCAAAGCAGGGAACATTTCAAAATTGAGGACAAAAATTTTCCAGCAGACCACAGAGAAGACATTTGGAGAAGTTGTTCGGGTTCTTTTTTTTTTTTTTTTAAAGTTTAGTTCTAGGTAAAACAATAAACAGTCCTCTATCTTCTGACAGAGGGAAAGGTTATGAAGTCATGTTAAGTCAAAGACTATGAGAAATAAATCATCTTAATTCTGAAAGCTACAAAGCAACATAAATTCTTGTGATAGAGAAAGACAAATACTATATGATCTCACTTATATGTGGAATCTAACACACACACATGCTGAAAAAGATCAGATATGTGGTTTACCAGAGGCAGAGGGTGGGAGGGGGAATTGGAGGATGGTGGTCAAAAGTTACAAATTTCCAGTTAAAAGATAATAAGCATTAGGGATGTAATGTACAACATGGTAACTAGAGTTAACACTGCTGTGTGATACATAGGAAAGTTAAGAGAGTAAATCCCAAGAGTTCTCATCACAAGGACAAAATGTATTTTCTTTCTTTCATTTTTACTGTCATCTATATGAGATGCTGAATATTAGTTGAACCGATTTCTCTAGTCATTTCACAATATATGCAAGCGAAACCCTCAAGCTCTATTCCTTAAACATACATAGTGATGTCAATTATTTTTCAATAACACTGGAAAAATGCTCTTATGACAAAATGTAAAGTAGAAAAGCAAGATACAAGACCATACATGTACTGTGAATGATGCTATGTGAGAAAAAAGCAAGAGGAGAACCAGTTCCCAGATGCTATCCCTGGACATACTTCTTATTTTATTTTATTTTTTTGGCTGCCCCGTGGCATATGGAGTTCCCAGGCCAGGGATCAGATTTGAGCTGTAGTTGTGACCTAAGCTGCAGCTATGGCAATGCCAGATCCTTAACCCACTGCCCCGGGCCAGGGATTGAACCTTCATCCCAGCGCTCCCAAGACAGGGCAGATCCCGTTGTGCCACAGTGGGAACTCCTGGAGATAGTTTTTAAAATGCATCTCTTTAATCCTTCACGTCTCCCTAATCCTAAACCCTATGAGGAAGATACCATTTTCTACCTTTTATGAAACAAGGAAATAAAGTCATGGAGCTCAAAGTTGCAAAGATAGAAGAGACCAAGTCTTCATGACCTCGAGCCTCATATTGTTAGCAATTCAGTCATACTGCATCCCACATGTAAATGCAGGGGGAAAGACTAGAAGGGAAGATACCAACGTATTATGCTAACTGGTGATCTTACAGGTGATTACTTTTTATGTCCCAGCTTCTATTATAGTGTTTATACAAATAGATTTTTTTAGTACATTTTAACTGAAAGAGCTGATGTTTCCCGTTCATGCATCAGCTTCATCATCTGCCATTTATGTAGATATGGGTTAAGCTTGCTCTCAGATGATGAAGGGCATGGTCCCCAAATGTGGAGCTGCTAGCATTGACTTGATTGATTGGGTTTTGTTTGTTTGTTTGCCAATTCTTGGGCCACTCCCACAGCATATGGAGGTTTCCAGGCTAGGGGTCGAATCAGAGCTGTAGCTGCCGGCCTACGCCAATTCGAGCCACGTCTGTGACCTACACCACAGCTCATGGCAATGCTGGATCCTTAACCCACCGAGCAAGGCCAGGGATCGAACCTGCAACCTCATGGTTCCTAGTCGATTTGTTAACCACTGAGCCATGACGGGAACTCCGATTGGTTGGTTATTGATTTGAGCTATTTCTTCTTTTTTAACATAGGCATTTACAACTATTAATTTCTCTCTAAGCAGTGTTTTTGCTACATGCCACAGTTTGGTATCTTGTATTTTCATTTGTATCAAAGTATTTTCTTTTTTTTTTTTTCTTCCTTTTTTTTTCTTTTTTTTTCTTTTTGCTATTTCTTTGGGCTGCTCCCTCGGCATATGGAGGTTCCCAGGCTAGGGGTCCAGTTGGAGCTGTAGCCACTGGCCTACGCCAGAGCCACAGCAACGCGGGATCCGAGCCGCGTCTGCAACCTACACCACAGCTCACGGCAACGCCGGATCGTTAACCCGCTGAGCAAGGGCAGGGACCGAACCCGCAACCTCATGGTTCCTAGTCAGATTCGTTAACCACTGCACCACTAGGGGAACTCCCAAAGTATTTTCTAACTTCCCTTGTGATTTCTTCTTTGAGTCACTGGTTATTTAGCAGTGTGTTGTTTAAGTACTATAACTTGTAAATTTCCCAAACTTCTTTCTGTTAGTGATTTCTAATTTTATTCCATTGTAGTCTAAGAACATAATTGCCATGATTTTGGCCCTTGGAAATTTACTGAGATTTGTTTCATGGTCTAACATGAAAACAGTCCTGGACAATGTGTCATATGTGTACTTGAGAAGAATGTGTACTCTGCTGTTGTTGGGTGGAATGTTCTGCTGATGTCAGTTATGTCTAGCTGGTTTGTAGTGTTGCTCAAGTTTTCTATTTCTGCTATAGACTGAATGTCTATGTCATGCCCTCCCTCAAATTCATCTCTTGAAACCTAATCCACAGTGCGATGTTATTAGGAGGTTGAGCTTTTGTGAAGGTGAAGAGGTCATAAGGGTGGAGCCTTCATTAATGGGAATTAGTGCCCTTATAAAAGAAACTCCAGAGAGCTTCCTTGCTGTGTGAGAACACTGAGAGAAGATGGCTACCTATAAACCAGGAAGCAAGTTCTCACCAGGCCCCAAATCTGCTGTGCCTTGACTTTGGACGACTCAGTCTCTAGAACGGTGAGAAATGAATTTCAACTGTTTATAAACCACCCAGTCTATGGTATTCTTTTATACTGGCCCAAACAGATGGAGATAATTTCCTTTCTCATCTTCTGTCTAGTTGCTTGATTCACTGTTGAAAGTGAAGTATTGCAGAAGTTGTCTGCTATTATCATCCAGTTGTTTATTTCTCCCTTCAATTCTGTCAGCTTTTTTTTTTTTTCATGTCTTTTGGAGGTCTGTTGTTCAGTGCTAAACACACTTCATCAGCTGTCTGAGTATATCAATTTGCCCTTCTGCCAGCATTTTTGAAATTAGCCTTTGAATCAGCAAGATAGACCATGATGCATAATGCTTAACATTTAAGAGTAATACACACCTTATGTTCTCCTCTAACAGAGATGGCATCTCTCTGGATGATTGGTTGGAAAATATGTCTTATCTGGACATAGATGTTCTTTGAAAAATAAAGCCAAAGAACTCATGAAAATTAAATTTCTTTCTTCTGGATTTACATATTTTCTCCCCTGTTGAGGTTGATGAGCTAAACTTGACATTTTCCCTGATTTTTCAGTTTCCCAGAGGAATAGTTATAATCAAATAATTAAAGTCAAATTTCTGAGCTCTTTACTGATCATGGTCACAGTGTTACTTTCAGTCCTTAAGAGAGAAGCTAGGCTTGCTTTTAAGCGTAATCTATCTGAGAATTCAAAGACTTGGAAAGTCTACAAGCACACATTTCTAGGGGACACTGGACTTGCTGTGGTCAGGGCGCTAGTAACAAGGCATGTGTGCTCAAGATGCATCAGATGTCCCAGCCTTTAAGAAGCTATATCCTGGCATCATGAAGAAAATAAAAAAGAAAACCTGGAATTCCTTTCATGGCTCAGCAGTAACGAAGCCAACTAGTATCCATGAAGATATAGCTTCGATCCCTGGCATTTCTCAGTGGGTTAAGGATATGGCATTGCTGTGGCTGTGGTGTAGGCCGGCAGCTCTGATTCAATCCCTAGCCTGGGAACTTCCATATGCCGCGGTTGCAGCCCTAAAAAGCAACAACAACAGAAAAAGAAACAAAAAGAAAATAAAACTTATACATCACTTTGGTAAGGATTGTGACAGTATAAACAAAAGACGCCAGGATAGGGCAGAGGGCTGGATGTAGAAGGCATGCCTCCCACTACAGGGCATTACTATAGTTCTTTTTAAATGTACAAAATCTAGAATCAAGACTGGTTAGCCAATGCGGGGTATGGAATAGAGACTAACTTTAGAGCATGCGGCTGCTTATGGCTGTACAAGACTTGGAGATCATTCCAATTC
This sequence comes from Phacochoerus africanus, assembly GCF_016906955.1. NCBI lineage: Eukaryota > Metazoa > Chordata > Mammalia > Artiodactyla > Suidae > Phacochoerus > Phacochoerus africanus. The sequence goes on from NC_062560.1 coordinate 20,257,890, forward strand.
ACTCTTATTTATTGTCCTAGGGCACTCTTTCTCAAAGTATGGTCCAATGACCATGGGGTGACTTCAAAAGACTCCCTGTTTCCAAAATGCAAATGCTTTCCCCATTTCTTACAGGAAAATGAGAATCAGTTCCATATACTTTCAGTTATATACATGTCCAAAAGCTACTAAGTGAGTTATTATGGATTATCACAACTTTGCATTTTAAAGCCCTCGTTTAGTCCATAATCATAAGGTCTGATTGTGCACAACACATTGGCTGTGCCGAAATGTCGAACACAGAGGGGAGGAATTCCTGTAACTTCAGAACAATTTCTTTCTAGTGCTTCATTGGTCCCAGGGCTTTCACTTGCTGCTGTCTTACTGTTTATTAACATAATTGTAGAATTATTCTTAGGGTGTATCTTTGTTAGTTATTTTGCTCCTAATTGCTGCATTGCTAATACTTAGATACTTATTTTGTTCCTCTCTAATTCTTTGTTATCATTGAGTTCTTTTACTGCTGAAAAAAAGAGAAGTGATGGTACAGACAGGTTGTGGTATGTTGCTCTGCCCCACAAGTCTAGAAAGTATTGCCCAAAAGGAACTCTTTGGTCTCAGCAGGCTAGTACATTAATGATGCTCTGGATATTTCCCTATTTCCAGAGGTTATTTCTGAGCCTCTTTTAAAACCATTCTATCCCCATCACCCTCTTGAAATTGTCCCTGATGCCAAATCACAATGAGGTCCTCCTCTAGTAAGCTGTGACATGGGCTTTGCTCTACTGCCTAATTTGTTAGTGGGTCACAAACAGCCATAGGATATCTTGAATCACTGAGCTGCTATCTAATTCTTGAATTGTTAGCTACTTTTTGAAGTACTTTATTTTTATCTTTCCATTAAGATGTAAGTATCCTGAGTATAGGGACCAGAATGAAGAAAGTGCCCATGGTACAGAAGCTAATTACAGAAGTTCTTTACTGGGCACCTGTGGTCTGATCTGAGAGTTGAGAGGGAGCAGAAGTGGATGCCAAATCTACTGGATACCAGTCCTTAGCATTCCTCCAGGCTCCCCAGAACCCTGTCTGTGAAGTCTGAGGTGGCATCTGCTGCAGCTACAAGCAAACAAGCTGGCAGTGACTTTTGACGGTGGCCATGAGATGAGGGATTCCTGATCATGCAGCAAACAAGCAGGCATAGGAGTGTGGGAGGGCTCTTGGTTTTCAGACCTTGCTGCTGATCATGTCTCTTCATCTGGCTCCTGAGCTTGCTTACATCACCATCTGGCCACCTTAAATTATAGCCAGGAGAATCCTGAGAGGTACTTGGCTGAACAGCTGACCTTTCCTACCCTGGCCTGTTCCAGGATGGATTAGGACCCCATTTGGGATTCTCCTTTGTCTCTTGGTCTTAACCTGGTATGTCCTGTCTCCGTGTTGCCTGGTTGTGGTTTCTGATGAGGTCTATGTTCTCAGTCCTTTGCCACAAGCCATGATTACTGATCTCTAACTGGCTAGTCATTGGCCTTTCTGATTCTTGTCCTATAGTGTTTTTATTGATTTTAATGAACAGTTCTAGCCATGACACAGGGCATGGAAAGAATCTGAAACCCCATTCAAAAGGAAGTGCAAGTCTTAGCCAGAAGGCGCTTCTCTGTCTTATGTCTAAAATATTCTAACAGTTATAACCTAGACTTTGAGTCTTGTGGTTTTCGTAGTTGGGTACTATGGACTTATTCACTCAGTTGTCAAACAGTGATCTGTTTGATTAAATCAGTGAACAATACATGGTGGCCCCAAAAGGAAAAAATCAAATCCAACCAGTGAGGGGCTAAATGATGGCTGGTCAGGGTATTTATTGCTTATAAGTCGACTGAATCAATCATCATGAAGAAATGTTCTCCCTCTGTGACTATAAACCATGCCCATGGAAGTCTCAAAATCTGACAGATTTGCAGACGAATTGATGAGTCAAAAACAAACCAGCTTACTACATCTCCTGCAAGAAATAAAGGTCACTCCTTGGCTTACAACAATGACTGTACTCACTGGGAATTCTGATCAATTACCTCTGCAAATTAGGTTTTCCCACTCCTGTAGAATAAGGACAAATGGGCCTCTCTGAGTAGCTTTGTATTATTAGAATTTGTCCAGGAGAGACGAATTATTAAAGCCTTCTCTTAGAAAATGAAGTAATAAAAATGTATTCTGGATACTCTGATACCTCTTTGATATTTTATCAAGTTGGTATTATTCCCTGTCACTGTAACCATAGATCCAAGGCTACAGAATCAACCTTACTGCTGAATAACACTGCAAGATCCTCTCTGAACTAATTTTAAAGCAGATTCCTTTGAATCTTCAAAACCAAATTTCTCTGAAACTGGAACTGGGGTTAAATTTAGGTCAACACGTATTTCATAAAAGCAAAACCCTTTAAAGTTGGCATTAAAATTTCATGTGTCTAACTGAGCAGCCTTGTTGGAAGGCACCCTCATCTCGAGAGCAGCCGTGATACTGGGTATCATGGGGCCTAAAAGTCCATGTCACTTCTGTGGGACTTCTCACAAGAAAGCTCTGCAGCTTCATCCCAAGCATATTGGAATATTTCATCGCAGTTTGGCAACCCAAGCGGGACTGAGCATAACGATACTTAGTCATCAGTTTGTTTCATTCTGTCATCATTAATAACACGTGTATGTGGCCATGCTTCCAGTCAGTTCCTGCTCACATCACTTTGTCCCCATCCAGTTTCCTGGGATTCACGCTATGGTCAAAGAAGCCACTGTGTTTTAATCTTATTCCTTTGTTCTTTCATGTAACTGTGTTGAAAACACTAGATACTGCTCTGTTCTTTTAACTCGAAATAGTTCCTCTCTTTCACTGCACTACGAAGAAACCTTTTCGACAAAACTTACTCGCACGTGTCCTAGTAAATCAGCAAAAGGGTGACACAAGTAACATTGCCACCCCGCAGGGGATTGTCTCACAGAACGCCTGCTCTTCATTGTGTTAACCGAGGACACAGTAGGGCCCCGTTGTTCTACTTGGCTGTGCCACCTATGTGGTCAGAAGATTTCACCCGAATACTTCCAGGGAGTGTGCAATCTATCTGGAAGGTACTGTGTGAGGAAGGGGTGAAGCAGTATATTAAGTAGGTAGCAGCACTGCCTTCGAGGGCAGGCACCCTCATCTCGAGAGCAGCCGTGATACTGGGTATCATGGGGCCTAAAGAAACAATGGATGGAGTGCTCTTCGCACGGTATCTGGCCCATGATAATTAATTAGTGTGTGTGTGTCTCGTGTTTAGCATATAGCAGATACTCAATAAATCTTACTTTAATAAACGAGTGGATGAATGAACAAATGAATGGATGGTCAGCCAGAAAAATATGTTTTACGTTCCCAGTTTAGATTCCTCTCATCTAGGCCTAAACTTGGGCTTTAGAAATGGAATACACTGTGGGATGCAGTAATGTTGGATAAAGTGGATTTGCTCCCAGGGTCTCACAGGTGAAAGAGTGATGACTTGGGCCAATTCCACAAGCCCTCTGCTGACAGACATCCCGTAAGAGACCGCAGGCATCAGGTCTGCCACTGAAGAGTGGGGCTGAGCCCTCATCCGGGCACCACGTTGTTTTTGTTTTTGTTTTTTGCTCTTTAGGGCTGCACATGTGGCACATGGAAGTTCCCAGGCTAGTGGTCGAATCAGAGCTGTAGCTGCTGGCCTACCCCACAGCCACAGCAACACAGGATCTGAGCTGCATCTGTGACCTACATCACAGCTCATGGCAGTGCTAGATTCTTAACTCACCAAGTGAGGCCAGGGATTGAACCCATGTCCTCATGGATACAAGTTGGGTTTTTGACTGCTACGCCATGACAGGAACTCACATTTTTTTTTAACAGATCCAGTTAAAATGAAAATACAGTCACAGGCCCTGCTTGCAGCACCTGTTGGGGTAGCAGGTAGAATTTGAGCCTGCCCTTCCCTCCTCTACCTCCAGGGTCATCACAGGGTCCCCTTGGTATGCCTTACCCCTACCTGGGTTACCACCAAACCTCCTTAGCTCCTTGCTCCTCTGATCCTCCAACTCAGAAAGGAGCTCATCACTCTTTGGTACATCTGGGTGGGGAAATAGGCATGGAATGAGGGAGGGCTCCCTGGGCGCCAAGATCAAAAGCTCCTCAAGGCCCCCAGCCAAGCATCTTTCCCCTCTCAACTCCATCGTTCCCTAATTAAAAAGGTGACCAGAAAGGGGGTGGAAGGCACATAGCCTCAATGGCCCTCTGACTGGATTTGGAATAATATGGGCGTAAAAGCTTGGGTTTACATACCAGAAAACCTTTGCGCCAGAAATACTGGTCTAACTTGAAGGCTCTGATACTTAGTAAAGACTTCTGGAATTCCAGACTCCTTGATGGAAGGCTTCCGTAAACAGTTTTTATAGTGGTCTTTTTGAGACAAACAAAATAGTTTTTCACTCACCTTTTTTTCTTCCAACTACTGTTCAGCTCTGGGGACGTACTTCAGTTCACTTTTAATGTTCTGAATCTCCGATAGGTTGACCGCAGGTCCCGGGAGTTTCTTTGCTCCTGGAATTGGCTTCTTCTCCTCGTCCAAAGTAGGAAGAGCAGCCTGAAGCGGGGAGAAAAAGGAGAGAGAGTCAGTCAGCTCGTTCCGAAAAGACATGGGGTCCCTCTGGGTGACAGACATGAAGCAGAAAAAATTTCAAACAAGAATAATATCAAGGTCTAGTTCTAGCAGAGTGACTCTTTCTTGTCCTGTTGTGACACCCTCAGACTTCCAAAAAGATCTCCCAAAGTTTGTAAAGGAATAAAGTTGAAAGAAGAAAACAAGTCATTTCCCTGTGACTTTAAACGTAAGAGTACCGTTCAGTGTCTGATAACTAATGTAAAAGACCACTAGGTATAAGGATTTGTGTTTCCAAGAGAAGCATCTTACAAGATCAAACTGAATTTGGTATCATAATAGGCCTGAAAGGCAGAGGTGTGTGGGCTATTAGTACACCGCTAGCTCTAACAATGATTTGGTCCAGGATCATTTTTTTATTTGGGGTGCAATGGCCGCCAGCCTTTGTTCCAATGACATTTCTGAGAAGCATAAACAAAGGAAACTGACATAAGCAAAACCTCTTTGAATATGGGCGAGATAGGAGGGAGGGAGCAGCAGATGAGGCCTGGCTCTCCTCTCCCACTTTGGAAAGTATTTTAAATTTTCTGTCATTTTATGTTTCTGCATTGTTGCCACTTTAGGGCAAAACCACATCCTATACTTTTTTTAATGGCTCCTCCAATGCCTGGTACACAAACGCAAGGGCACAGGCCTGCTTGTTGACTGTTGTTTAGTTGATTAAACCCGAGCATGTACCATAGTGACCAACCTGTGCCCCTTGTACACACACCAAACAAACATATTAACAGCTCCATTGCTGTGTGAGGCTCCTAGAACGCCATCTCATTACTTCTGAAGCTTGCTGGTTAGTTCTTTCCTCCTATTTGCTAGTGGTGGCAGGCATAATCTCCAGGGCTTTGGAACAAGAGTGTCGGAGGAACATTTGATCTCTGTGGCAGCCACAAGAGCACGCCTCACGGATCAGTTTCCTGCAGGGAGGATAATTGAGTGACAGGCCAGCTGCTTGGCCCTGAAACCCGCCCATCATCATGCTGAGGTCACACTTCCCACGGCTGCCTGTGGCCAATGACTGAGTGTCACAGGATCCTAAGGCGGGTCTATCCTGGGCGAGCTAGGCCTGCTCGCCTGGGAGGGACTTGGGCTTGAGAATTGACCTTTGAACAGCACTGCCGTCTAAGAGGCTTCCTCCCAACCCTCTGTCCCAGGCTCCTTCACCTGCAACGTGGTCTACTGACCCTCCCATCTTGCCTGACAATTGTTTTCCCCCAGTAAATATTTCGCCTAATCCCCTCTGTGGGTCAGCTTCCTGGAGGACCCAAGCTAACACAGGCCCTGTGTGAGGCTGGCAGGGCGCCACCTGCTGGGCCAACAACCAAGTAAACCAATACAGTTCTGTGAAAGGAAATTAAGAAATCACACGTTTTTGCCCCAGGTTCAAGCCCTGCGCCCCTGCAGCACCAGCAGGCCATAACATGGGTATTAAAGAAGCTGCTTTGCTTTATCCCTCATTTGGCTTCTACCATGGGAAAAGAAAGAAAGTGGTCATGCTTTCCCAACTTTGAACAATTATTTGGTAGATGTGTCCTTAGAAAAAACGTTTTTAAATTGCTTATTTGAGGGGATGAGTAGAAATATACAATTTTGAGGTGCTCTTCTTCTACTAAAGGCTAATGGTTTTTCCAATAGTCATTTTCTTTGAATCTAGCAGAGTGCTGATGAAATAGCTAACGTGTCACCCACACGAAATGATAAAGTAATTGGATGTAGACAATACCTGCTGTAAATATCTGGAAAATATCGCTTCCCCAGGTCAATGTACAGACCCATAGCCTCAGCTTCCTTTCATCATGCACACGCATTCATCATTTATAAATGCAAGTTTAGAAGCAATGGTTAAAACTATTAAACATCCACTTGGAGGACAAGGAATTCCAAAATGTTCTTTGTTAGGCTTTTGGGAAGAAATTTTAAACAAGGCTATAAAGTGCTTTTTTTTAAAAAAAATGTGTAGCATTGAAATGAAGACTGTTTCTTATACATGTTCCCATGGTTCTTACCTGGGTAGATCTTAATAAAGAAGCATGAAGGAGAAAAATATTGCCAATTCCTTCTGTTAAGTTCCCAGGTAAGGCACAGTCACTAGCTTTCTAATATCAAAATGTGCTAGATTGGCACATTATAAAACCAAAGTGTGCAGTTATGCATCCGTGTGCAAACATTTATTGTGCGAGCATACACAGATAAAGGATGAAACTATTTAACATGAGGCACTTTGCTTGAAATTTATTAAAATCTCAGTGCACCATTTTTTATTTATCAAGGTAAGACTTGGAGCACCTGATTTGGTAAGGTCACATATAATGTAAAATTATAAGTAGATATATTTAATAAGTAGGTATTAAGATATTGAGTCAGCAAGGGGGTTGGTGGTGGTTCATATTCTTAATTGAATCCTCTCATCTTTTAAAAAATAATTGAATCAGTTTCCATTTCTTCTGTGAATTTGTTATAAGGATTATGATAAATTAAGGCATGAACAGGCAGGGTCCAGATGGCCCCATTTGGCTAAGAATGTTCGCTTTTCTTTTGTAAGTAGATAATTTGAAGTGAGAAGGGACGTGGAAGACATTCTTTGGTTTAGATCAAGAATGCTTGAGAGAAAGCTTATAGGCCCCTGTGCCATTCCCATTTCAGGAATGGCTATTGTCAAGGGGAAATGTCCCTCTTGGGGATGACAGTATTTGCAAAAGTTCAGCAAAACGGTGAACCATTTTCCAGCTATCTCACCTTCATCTTCCTCTTTACTACCAGATGCCCTACTGGATTTTCCCCTAAACTCTCCTATGTAAGACACTACTTACTCATTGTTACGAGTGGTGCATATACTCATTATGCTCAAACACTGAAGGCTTAATAATAACAGCAAACACACCACTAGCTCTTCTAAGTTACACCGACTAACTCATTTAATCCTCACATCAATCCTCAGTCTGATACCATTATTATTTCTATTTGACAGTTGAAGAAACTGAGGCACAAGGCGGGGAAAAGGAGTAAGAAATTGCCTGTGGCCTCATGGCCAGGAAGTAGTGAGACCAGAATTAAATAGTGGTTTGCATCGTTAATGGGACCAGGTGGAGTGGGAAATCATTAACAGAAAATCCCAACATGCTATATTGTGGTGTAGTAATAATGATGGCATTTCCGTCAAAAGAGAGATTTGGGAGGCAGAATCGGGGCTCATCATTACCCTTCAAATCACTTTAGTGAAGCAGCTGCCTTTTCTTAGGCAAAAGACTGGCCCTGCTTATTGGGATGTGGTTGTAAGGCCTCTGTCTTGGGCACATGCCAAGTTCTGGCTGGGCCAAGGAGACAGAGATGGCCAAAGGCTCGTCCTGGCTTCCTGCTGGGGTACCTCTTCCTCTTCAGGTCTGTGATGGCATCAGCATTGAGATGGGGATGATGCTGGCAGGGATAGAGGTGGTCTGTTCTGTTCAGGGATGGCGTGCTATGACCTCCACTTCAGACAGTGATTATCTCAATGCAAAGCTAGCCAATGGGTCCCAAATCTAGAAAAGTAAGCAATTGCAAATTTTCAAACTGGATAGTAGAGAAATGTGGGACTGTATACGTTACTTGAATTCAGATTCCATTTTATCCATTTCAAGTGGCAAAAGGTGGCTGGGTCCTATAGCCAAGCCAAGCTGCCTAACTGCTCCCCTCGCAATATTGTTTCCATGAGAAACTCACTCCAAGGTCCAGTCCAGAACTTGAGTCATTAGATCCCACCCATCCCTAAGACCCCGCAAGTCCTGAGAGTTCATTTCTGCTCTTAAAATAAGAGAATGCCACCCCTCACCACCCTCCCGACCCATGAGAAAGGGGTAGCTCAGTTCCAGAAACACTGCTGGGGTCTCTGGATCTCTGGGGATACCTCACTCCCTTCATCCTGCGAAGAATGTTGTTTGGCCATTTGTTTACATGGCTGGTCATAAAGTAGGTGTTCCTAACCCAGGCGGTATCAATTCTTGGCCATTTTAAAATGTGTGGAACCATCAGACTGGGGAGAAGGCAAGAGTGAGAACAAAGTGCTTTCCCAACCCCTTAACTGGGACACTTGTGTGGAGGCAAGTACCAGTCGCAGAGAGGAAGCGAAGGCCACCTGTACCACAGAGGGCAGATGAGGTGCAAGCCTCCAAAACAAAACAAAACAAAACAAAAAAAACAAAACAGTCACAGCAGTCAATTTAGTGAGAAAAGAGAGTCAAGCTACCTTGCAACTGCTTGCTGTGGTTATGACAGTCATAGATCATGAAGAAGCACAGCAAGAAAAGCTAATGACAGATAAAGAGAGGTGTAGGAAGAATTCCTTTCTGCTCTCCCTTCTACCTCCCTGTGCCTTTTTCTTACAATATGCGAAATAACAGGCCTAGGAGTCCTTCATAAAAATTGGATAATTCAGTCAATCGCTGAACAGCCATTTATTGAATAGCTGCTATGAATTGAATAGGTTATGCCATGTCCATGATATCACCAACCCTTCCCTCCCAGCAACCCTCTGAGGAATGGAGGGGCCTGTTTTTTAGTGACTCAAAAACTTGACCACAGTCCCAGAGGGAGAATTCATGGTCTTGAGTTAAGACCATGTAGGCTGCAACTGTGGCTGGGATCTGATCCCTGGCCCAGGAACTCCATATGCCGCGGGGTTGCCAAAAAAGAAAAAAAAAAAGGAACTTGAAATTATGTACCATGGAAGCAGAGTAGGGCTGGGTCATTTCAGCTTATATGTTCAAAATTTGTTATTCATCAAGAGTGACTTGGCGACTGAAATTCCAGAACTTGGCGATATCACTGAAATACTCCATCTCCTCCTTTCAGAAATTATCTTTCTATTTTTGGAGGCTGGAACCACTAACTTGGGACCACATCAAGAATTATTTATGAGAAATAACAGATTAAATGCAGAACAACCAAAGTTTTATTAGGAAATTTTGAAATGGTGATAAGTGTTCTTTTGGAACAAATACCTACCTAAAAGGTCATCTACAAGAGTTTAAAAAAAAAAGTTTTTCACCTTTAAAAAAATGATACACTTTGCAATGCCCTGTGACTTTATTTAATACTCTAAGACCTTACCTTTTTTTTTTTTTCCAGAATCAGACCTTCCAGGTTTCATTATAAAAGTCACAATTGAGGAAGAACTATATAATATATTAATCTTAGCCCCCGTTTTAGAAGACTGGGTATTTGAATTCGGAGGAAAGGTAAATAATTAGTGGGAGGGGAAAAATGCAGAAATCGATAGACTCCCTTGGGAGTTCCTCTTTCCAAAGGAAATAGCCAGAGATTGGGGGTTTTTATTTGAATCCACAAGTCATTTAATGTGCTTCTTACCTGCACTCCCTCGGGGATTCATCACTCACCAGAAGTTGTACTACACACATCCCGCTCGATTCAGTAAAAGCTCCGGAGTGAAAATGTAGCGAGTTAGTGACATTTGTGGACCTAGAGCATGTGAGAGGGTCCCCCCATCCTTTACACACACACACACACACACACACACACACACACACAGACACGCAATCAATAAACCAGATACTAAACTCAGCATCTTCAACTGAACTGTGCCAGGCACTTAGATTTAGCTGAAGAGCAGTGTGGGGCAGTGTGTTTTGTGGCTGATTGAGCAGTACAGTCAAAGAAATGTCTGTAATACGCAATGACTCCTTGACCCATGTCCTCTTGTGCCCTCCTGGTCCCTGAAAGCTGGCCTTCGCCTTGCCTCTGCCCCCCTCTAATCAGGATGGAGAGGAGAAAGACAGGCAGCTTAGTTTTCCTCACCTCCTCTGTTTCTGGGGTACATTCTTTTTTTCTGGGGGGTTGCCCAGCTCCTGGCCGAAAGGCTCCCATCGGAATATTGATATTTGCCTAAAAGAAAAAACAGGGAAGCTTTAACTAAAGAAGAGTAAGAAACTGCAATGACACTCTGAGATGGGAGTCATTGTGAGGCAAAACAAATCTGAAAAGTACATCTTTAAGGCTTTTTACCTCAAAATTGCTGTACTGACAGTACAAAAATATGCGAAGGAAAATTGGACTTCCATTTATTCCAGATTTCTGGTACTCATCCTGAAGTCTGTGCAGTGATTTCACAGTACGATATTGGCTGGAAGAATTTGAAGACAGTGTGTTCTGGCTGTTGCCCTCCTGTGGTACTTAATATTTTCTGCTTTCCACGGTGAGGAAGGAACATATAATGACAGGAAAGGAGGAAACCATCCCACACCTTAGCCCTCCTTCAGCGTCCTTTGGATTTACCACAGGAGGAGGGAAGTCACACCGCCTGAACCACCACCACCTCCTTTTCATAATGCCCTATGGCTGTTCCAGCACTTCCTTCGGTCTCTCACCAACACTCTTTTACCTTCTCCCCAACACACCACTGTGTAAGTCAGTGTGTCAGGAGGGTGCTGGAAAGTCAAGTTTATGGGTATCACAGTTCATAGATAGTTGTCCTTTATTAAGATGATATACTAATCTCCATCTACCCACAGTAAGCATAAAATACCTTCTAGAAAATATGAAAGATGCTAAACATTAAACGATGTAAGTAAAATACTGACACGGTAATTCCGCCTGGGGAAAGAGAATATGTGAATTCGAATTTTACCCATACTTTGCCTTTTATCAAAATGCAAGACTCTTTAACACAGACCAAAAACATCTTCACCCAGGAGGATCAGTCACATAAAACAAGCATGAAGACTTTTTTTAAAAAGGCAGAACGTAATTCTTTTCCACTTGAGATAAAGTATCGCCTTATGAGTAATTGGATACGTGGGCTTGAAAAGTTGCAGTTGCACTTAGATGTTATGAATGAAAATGATGCCTAAGCAAAGGGAGCAAAATATTTTGTTACCTTATTTATGACTCAGTTTGGTACCACAATATGACAATTTTGGTACCACACCAAACAAAGTTATTAGCAAGTGCGGTGTTTGGAACTGCCTGATAGGAGCTCTGTTGCCAAGGAAATGTTTAATTCAGGACATAGGAAGTATCCAGTGTCCGTGTTCACACAACCTGGCAGATCGATGTTCTGCTCTGGAGAACGGGAATTGACTTTTTCCACATAGGGGCTTTAAAACTTTCTTCCCCACTAGAATAATGCTGATCCCACAGAAAGGACACAGATTCAAAGTGTTTGTGGCTTTGATATCAAGCCGCAAAGAGTATCAAGACAGGGTTTATCACCATTCCTGGGGCCAAGAAGTATTTAGGGTCAGTATATATTGTATATGCTAAAATATAAGTGCAGCATAATTTTAGAGGGAAGCATTTTGGAAAAACGAACACTGAGCCTCCTGTGCTATTCCTCTGCTTAATGGAAATAACAGATGGCCTAGAGTGGAAGGAGGAGGAGGCATAAGACAAGGGGGGAAATGTGTCTTATATGGCGGCAAATATGGTAGCATACTTCATGAATTCCAACATGCACCTCTTTTAATATCTCTGAAACCAGAATATGTCTTACAGCCAGTGTTATCTTAAAATTTTAATAGGCACGTTTATTTGATTTCTTAGGACATAAAATACTGGTATTTTACAATTGACAGTGTCTTAGATTGGATGAAAAATCATTAGGGTCCTGAAATAAGGTCAAAACAATGTAAATAAGACTCACCAAAGATGATGTATATTGAACCAATAGCTCTTTTCATTACCATACGTTGGATGAGAGAGGGGAAAAGTTGATATAGGGACTATTTGGAAGAAAGTTAATTGACTAAAAGTTTAATTAGATCACCACTACCCTGATTCATTTATTAAGTATCTACAAGGGGCATCTTACAAATGGGAAGTTCAGGCTAACATATTGTTTCTGAAAGACTTGATTGCTAAACTAACCCATTTACTGAAGTGTGTATGCTCTATGGTAGGTTGTAGTTTTCAGTAAAGGAAGAGGGAAAGGTCATCCAGGATAATAATGTATTCAGTAAAGCACCTGCTATGGAAATACTACCTTTTCTTGTTCAGAGATTGATTTTAGCAATGCCTGTAGCCTTTCCATCATACATGGGTGACTTACGGTAGCAAATAAGAGCCCAGTGCTAGGAGATGCCACAGATTCTCTGTACTTGAAAAAGTGACCACTGCTCTGGGTCTCATCTTCCACATTTTTTAAATATGAATGTTGTACTTCATTAATGGTTTCCAAACCTCTTGTGCATGAAAGGCTTCCTTTAAGAAAAGTATTGTGAGAGTATCTAATATGCAAACTAGGTGAAGGTGGAGCTGCTCTGGCTGAGGTGGTAGGGAGCCCAGACCCCGTGTGCTTCCCCAAGCCCTGGGCCATAAGCAGTGCCTTGGGACTTGGGGGCCTAATCTCACCATCATTGAAGGAGATTATCCCTAAGTGGAAGAGTATTGATGTGCATTTAACATGTTTTCTCTGTTCATTCTTAAGATGACTGTAATTTGCTTTAAACCACTTTGGCATAGACAGTGTGATATTTTATAAGCACAGGTTGGTTTAAACTGCAACTCTAGGGAGCTCTATTGCTCTAGTTGGGAGTTCAACCTCCTGGGGTGCTTAGATGGTCAGATATCCCTAAGACCACATTCCTCAGATTGCTACACCAAGTGTCTTCTGTTAGCCTTATCTCCACCAACACCTGAGGCTTTAATGTTTGAAGAAATGTCAAAAACAACTGAAATAATGGAATGAGCATTAGAAATCATTTTTGTTGGGAGTTCCCGTAGTGGCTCAGTGGTTAACGAATCCAAATAGGAACCATGAGGTTGCGGGTTCGATCCCTGGCCTTGCTCAGCGGGTTAAGGATCCGGCGTTGCTGTGAGCTGTGATGTAGGTTGCAGATGTGGCTCGGATTCCACATGGCTGTGGCTCTGGGTAGGCCGGTGGCTACAGCTCTGATTCAACCCCCTAGCCTGGGAACCTCCATATGCCGTGGGAGCAGCCCAAGAAATGGCAAAAAAAAGACAACAACAAAAAAAGAAACAAAAAGAAATCATTTTTGTTGACGAAGTTGGAGGAAGTTAAGACATGTAGAGCAGTTAAAATATTTTAGAGACAATTCCCACCCTGCTGAACTGAGTATAAGAATCTGATGCCCTATAGCTTGCATCTTTAGAAACAGAGCTCAGAGGAATGATCCCAGAATGGGCCTGTCTCCAGCCATTGATAAAGAGGATTTCGAGCTGGCCGCTGCCAAGTAGGGATAACAGAACCCCCACCTGCCTCACAGGACCCTTTTATGCACAGTGGCAGTTACTGAGGGCAATTAAAGGAACAAGCACTGAGGCTTCGTTGACCTCACAGACAAACCGTATCAATGGTTTCTGCTTGCTTGCTAACAAATGTGTGTTTAACAAAGTGGCAGAGTTGGGGTGGGACTAGCTTTCATCTTATCCTGGTGACAAGGTTGTGGGACAGTTACTGCTCCTCCCCCTTCAATCCAGCACAAACTGCCTTATCCACCCCCAAACCCCAAGATTCAGCCTAGGTTGTCACAATACCATCATCCTCACAACAAACTTCTGAGGTTCAGACTATTATATCATCTTCATTTCACTGATAAAGAAATTGACTCTGAACGACGTGATGATTTACGCAAGGTCACAAAAGAGTTCAAGGATTCCAACTCGAAGCTGCCTGACCTTAGAGACAGACTTTTTCACTCTATGAAATCCCTCTCCAAAGGGCTCTTTTCACTTGACCACAGTTGGCTCTAACCACTCTAACATTCTCTAAACTAGCTCTTAAATTGCAGACTTACACCTTGAAAATGGCCTTGGAAAAGGGGCACGCAAAATGGATAATTCTAGGATAGGTGTCAAAGAAAAGCCACATTGAAAAACGAGCCATTAACTCACTGGCTTGATGCTTTTTCATCTTTAAGGCATCACTCAAGAAACCAGGAACCTAAATGGGTTTTCTGACAGCAAATATTGACAGGCTCCAAAGTAGCCTATGAACACGTCAGGTATCCAGTCATTAATGTATACCTTGAGGGAGTTTTGGGGGAGTGCTTTGTAAATGATAAGAGACATTTCATTAATATAATTGTAAGGTGATAATATTTAAGTGACAAACTATAGACTAAATTATAGCCCTAAGAAAAATTCCCTATAACTTGAATTTGATAGAAATGTATAGACCTATAGCTCTCTGTTTTTATTCCATCAGCCAGAGAGTTGATGTTATAGTCTTGTCTCTTTTACTGACTTGCTCTGTTTGAACACAAACAAAATACCTTCTCCATGACTCAATCTTTTCCATCTGCAAACTGAGCATGCTATTTGCTGCTCAAAATGGGTTTGGAATATAAGCTACTTTTTCAGGAAAAAATAAACAGACACAGAAGTCAATGACCTGGAGTTGATAAAAGGTTGGACTTCCTTCTCTGTATAGATTCTGTATGAAAGTAAAGGAAGTAAGCTTCTTTTCCCTTTTGTAACATATTCCCTTGCATCTTTTCCCTCCTTGAGATTTATTTATCTTCTATATTTTAAATTATGCCTCGACGCAGCATCACTTTCCCGAGTTATACATAATTTGTTACATCCTCGAAGCTGGGAATGGAAAAAATCTACAAGATCATCTTTTGCCAGAACAGGATACAGTTCCCTGATAATAGACCTATCTGATGTGAAATGAATACTACACTTGATCTCACCAGGTGAAGAAAAGCAGAAAGAATTCCCTGTAAGTTAATTCCACTACTCCCTTAATTATTTGTATTGTTCTCCTGCCTGGCTCCAGGCTTTGAGAATTCTGGAAACAATACTCCCTCCACAGCCGCTCCTGTGTGACTTACAATGCAATGACATCTTTCTCCAGTGGGATGGATTCTGATAGCTGCCAGCCGCTGAGTACTGACAATCCCCAGTCCACTTTACTTTCCAGAGCCATTCTTCTCTCATCTCCCCCTACCTTTCTGTCCCCATTCCATCTCTGAGGCTTTTGGAGTTTCCTCCCACTGCATATTTGTTTCAGACGACTCCCCATTGGGTCTATCTTTAGTCTTCAAAGGACTCCAGCTGCTCCTGCCAGAATCGCTAGCTACCCCTATGCCTTTCTCCCAGCTGTGTGCAGGGGAACCCCTATAGGGTTGCATTTTGCCGTATTTCTTTCGATGCTTTCCTCTTCTAACAGTCCTAGTCCTTCTCTGAATGGAGCAGGATTATGGCATTTAGAGATTTCTAGCATATTTACAGACGGCTTTCAGAAAGAAGTGTGTGTTTTCCCAATAGCTAATTAAAAAATAAAATTTCTTATTTGATATATTAGCCTTAATTAGAAGACAGGCACACAGGCAGGCGCCAACTAAAATACATCCAACATATTTTAAAACAAAATTCTATATCATTTGAATGCATAACTTCTTTGCCTTTAGGGACTCTTGAAACGTGAAATGGATTCAGAACACACAAAACTTTCCCACTCAACACAATTTTGAGAAACTCCCACTCAGCCACTGTTCTTCACCCATGATGTTTCATACTGAAAGGTTTTTTTTTTTCTCCTCTGTTCTCAACACTTTTTGTTCTTTTCAATAATTTCCTGAATGACTCAACTGTAGTCTTGTCATCCAGGGGAAAGCAAATTTCAAGAATGTACTGTACAGCTATTAAGATAATGTGTACACTTGGTTGGTGGCAGGTTATATTTCTGAAGTACTTGTGAATGTCAGACTCAAAAAAGTGACATATTTTAGTCAGTATATGACTGCTTGCCTCACGTCACCAATATGGAGCCCTGGGCAGAGAAGCAAAGATCACCAGCTGGAGGTAGCAATGAAACCACTGTGGAGTCAGACTGCTACATTTCAAGTTCTGGCTGCACTTCAAAGAAACCAGCATTGAAAATCATAAACAATGTATTACAGTGGTTTGCCTAAGAAACAAAAAGTCAATCCAAGGTCAAAGAAAAAACAGAAGGCAAATGAAAGTTCTTTTTTTTTTTAATCTCTTAAATTTAAAGAAAAGAGTAAAGGAAGGTATGGATCAGTGGATCACCATTTTTAATAAATGTATTTGATTAACTGACCAACTCTGGGTGGTGATAGTCGAATCCTTTGTACCAAGGATTGTCATATACCTGAAATCTTTTTTAAACTGGAAATCCTACTTGGGATTAGAGTCGCTAACACCTCTCTGTAAATATTTTTGTCAGCCTGTCCTCTTCATCCACGGAGCCCCTGTGCCCCGGGCATTGGAGACTGGAAGAGCAATGCTAACGGGTGGGGAGGGGAAAGAAGCATTAAAACTCAGGGCATCAAGATACTCTGTTCTACATGTGGATTGGGTAACAATGGAAACTTCCCATAGTAAGAAACCACACACTAATGATGCAAGGCTCGGGTAATCGTTCCTCTAAAATGTATGATGAAGGAGTTAGGTTTAGTTTCCCAGGCAGCTCGGTTAAGTCAGCTAATCAAGAGAGGTGGGATTCAGTGGCCATGATCGTTTGTATATCAAGACTGTTTGTCACTGAGTCACTTCACTTTGTACTTTCCACTCTTAACCAACTTACATTTAAGATGACTTTAACCAGCATAAGCTATCAGCTTCTTCACTGAAATGCTGACATGCTTTCTGAATGGCAGTTCAGGGCTTTCGAAGGGAGGACCCAGCATCCATAAAATGATATTTGTCTCTCCAGTAGCCTTGTTACTTATGATTACCCTTTAGATGATCTGAACCCACTGCTCCATCCTCACTCTCCATGCTGGCACGGAGATGATAAGTCATGAGACTAGCCAGTGTTGCAGAGTGGTTCCAAACATGGGCTTTCAAATCAGGCAGCTTGGGTTCAGTTCCTGACTCTCCTTTTCACATGCTGTGTGATCCTCAGTGAATTCTTTTGCTTTCCAAACCTTTCATAGTAATCCATGGAAACCCCATTGCGCTATGCCAAGTACATAGTAAACTCTGAAAAAAACTGTGACTATTATTATTGTCCTAATAAGCCTTAGAAGTTATTCTCAAGTTCATAGACAATTAGAAGCTGTACAGAAGCTTAAAGGTCATTTAATGGAATACCCCCTCCTTTGTAGCTCATGAGGAGCAGGGGGGTGAAGTCACAGAGCAGAACTAAGACTAGGGCACAGGACTCTCCATTCAACCATGAAACTCAAATCTCATGGAAGAGGACAAATAATACTTAGCTTGCTTTGATCAGTGGTGGAGAGAAAGGGACCAGTGACAACTCAGAGAACAATGGCTCTGGGTGGGCCAAGGCCCTGGGAAGGTCTCTGATAGTTTCCAAAGGGGGTGTGTTCAGGAGGAAAGGGAAGGATAGGCAGGTGCTGCCAGTGGCCAGTGTCACTTGGTCTGATTAGAGAGGCTTACTGAGCAGATCGCTGATGGGATTAGATTTCCTAGCAGCTCTAGCTTTCCCCACCTGTCATGTCAAATTCTTTCATTTAAAGGGATCAGACCCACTATATACCTAGTGTGCTGGTGTTACCTTGGTTGCAACTCCATTCCTGTCAACAGTGGAGTTTAACTAGCAGCTTACAGAGCACAGAACCAGGGTCAGCAAACTATGGCCCAGGGGCCAAATCCAACTTGCCACCTGTTTTCGTAAATGAGGTTTCATTGGCACACACCCACCTCCATTCATTTAGATATGGCCTATGGCTGCTTTTGTGCTATAACAGCAGAGTTGAATAGTTCCAGCAGAGACTGAATTATGTGCAAATCTTAACATATTTTCTCTCTTGGGCCTTTATAGAAAAGGTGGGCCAAAATGTGATATAGAGCCTTGTCAACTGCTTAGGAGACAAAGGCCATGGAAGGATTAACTGATTCCTTCAGGATATTGGTATGCTCTTGGAATAAATGTAGACTTTGTTAGAATCCCCTTACAATTCAAAGGCCATATCTTCGCCAATGTGGATGTGAAAGATAGCATCCATCTCCTCTAAGGGTGGGTCTAGTTCTGGCCTCCCTCTTATTCTGAGGCACAGAGGAGAGGGAACCAGCTGATGAGAAAGCAAGGCCATTCCATTAATTATTTGGATAGTTAGAAGAACTGTATCTTAAGGACTTTGTATGCTATAAACCAGGCACTTGTCCTACATTATTTTGTGTATTCCTTATGAGCAGTCCTATTAGGTAGTATTATTGTCTCCACTTTACAGAAGGGTAAACTCACAGAGTGAATGAGTGGCAAGGTAGAGATTTGTAACCATTTGGCTCCATGTTGTCTGATGCACATAGGTGCAGTAATTCAACTACCTATGCCTAAGTATTAGAAGTATGGTTGACAGTGGCTTAAATTCACTCAATTCAGACAAAATAGATATCTAAGTCATTACTTCTAGAAGTTGCACTGCAAAATACTGTCGTACAAGATAGAAAACATTGCATACATCACTGCCTTCTTGGAAATATATGAAGCCATTAGCAAGTTACGGACTCTGAGAAATCCTGCAGTAAAGATCCTATTCAACTTTGCTTAATGTAGCATTTTCCAAACACTTTATCATGGAACTCTTTAATTAACAACATCCCATGAAACTAGCACCAAGAGACACACTTTGGGAATGGTTGAGCCAGATGATTATGATGATGATTGATGATAATGGCTACTATTTATTGAGTGATTACAGTGAGCCAGAAACTGGCCTAGACATTTGCATGCTGTAATTCATTTAACCCTCACAGCAACCCTATGAGTACATATTATATTTTTTGTCTTTTTTTTTTTGTATTTTCTAGGGCCACATTCGTGGCCTGTGGAGGTTCCCAGGCTAGGGGTCGAATCAGAGATGTAGCTGCCAGCCTATACCACAGCAACACGGGATCCGAGCCGCATCTGCAACTCACACCACAGCTCACGGCAACGCCGGATCGTTAACCCACTGAGCAAGGCCAGGGATCGAACCCGCAACCTCATGGTTCCTAGTCGGATTCGTTAACCACTGAGCCACGACGGGAACTCCACGAGTACATATTATTAATTCCCCACTTGACAGATGAGGAAACTGAGGCACAAAGAAGATTAAACAACTTGCCCAAAGGCACAGAGTAGTAAGTCCTGGATACCATGAATGCTTCAAACTCAGGGATCAGGTATTAGTTCATCTTTGCATAGCCTATACTGCTTATGTTGCCCAGGAAAGGACAGTTGAACTAAATTGGCAATAAGATTCTAATAAAGAGAAGTGATTAGAGTGTTTTGAATAGAACATTTAATATCTTTAGTATTTATACAACAAGGGCACCCTCATCCATTGGGGTTTCTGTTGGTTCCACACAAGTCTATACCCTAGATAATGTTCCTACTAAAAAGCATTTGTATAGTGTAACCATTTTCATATTTTATTTAATAGACCCTTCTTTAGATTAATGCAGAGATGACAGGAAAATATCAGAGAAGATCCTATTTAGCCACCAGAAATAATATTTCATTTGAAGGTGCATTAAATTAGGCTTTCTGTGTGGCATTAAATATATTGAAAGAGGCAATACCACATCCATAAGGAAGTACCGTATTGCCTTTGTTGGCAGAGTAGATAGATTTTTTTTAATGCAGTATAATAACAGCTATTGAGAACAGTCAATAGCTTTTTTTAAATTTTACAGGCCTAAAAATATATCAAGGTCAAAATTCGTAGATAAAATGCTGGTGAATTATCAGTGTAGATTTGAGAGGGCCAGGAAGGACTAAGGAAGAAAAATTATCACACTTTCAGCTTTAAAAGGAAAAGAAGAAAAGGCAGCCTGAGAGATTATGTTTTTGTGTCTCGCAGAAAGAAAGGAAGGAAAAAGGAAATTTTATGTTTAGCACTCTGGGAGCTTCAAATGCAGTGATTAAATGGTATTATTTTTCACCAGTTTAACATAAAGCATTCTTGAATGGTAATTATTACGATAATACTGTGACACTTAATGAGGGCTTGCTGTGCTGTTTTAAGCATCTTATACGTGTTGCCCTTGGAGGTGAGTTCTACCCCCATTTTACAGAGGTGGAAGCAGAGGCAGAGAGGTCAAGCAGTTTTCCCATGCACCCACACCGGTACAAAATGGATTCAGGATTCAGACTCAACTAATCTGGCTTCATAGCCCATGCAAACTAACAGCTATACACCCTGGATAAAAGAGAAGGTTCAAAGGTTCAAGGATACCCACAGGTCTCAGAGGCAACATGAATTCCGCTACTAAGGTCAGGGTACATCAGAGACTCACTAGGTGGACACCAGAGGGCCAAACGTGGCAAGGGTGACTTGAAGCCCTGCCAATAAATAAGCCCTTCCTTGGTGATTTGTTCTACAACAGGTTTCTTCCAGAGGTTGTTAGGCATCTTGCCACTTAAGAACCCCATCCATTTAAGGCCATGCATTAGTCATGACAAGTAAAGATGTGTCTCTCCACCCACTTCTACCACTGGGGCGTTGCTAGGATTCCCCACCCCACACCCTGACCACATGCACGCTCCGTCAAAATACGGTCCATTACTTATGAATAGGTTTATGCTGTGATGGTGCATCAGACCCCAAATATTCAGGAACAGCCATCTGCTCTGCAGTATTCAGAAAAGTCCAGGGGAAAAAAAAGTTTAAAGTTTCCTTTAAAGAAAATACAGATGGCTCCTTTAAAGAACAGGAAAGACGGGATTTTACAATAAAATGTTGTGTCCGGTGTGTCGCTGTGGGAGCCATTTGAGAGTTAAACACAGAGCCCTTAAGAGAAATGACAAAATAAGTACTGAGTAAAAACAAATACTGAAAGTTTTCTCTGTAATTGTATTTATGTTCCAAAATGTCTGCCTTCCCCTCCTCTTAATGTGGGTGACACTTAAGTCAGTTGAATCAACCAAAGAACTTGTTTGCAGGGAAGGCATGAGAAGACATAATAGCATACAGCCTTTAAAAGATAAATACCCATGCCTTGGGAAGAACACTTGACAAGAAAAGGATCTTATCTAAAGAAAGGTGTATTCTAGGAGTTCATGTTGTGGCTCAGCAGAAACAAACCCGACTAGTATCCATAAGGATGGGGGTTCGATCCCTGGCCTTGCTCAGTGGGTTAAGGATCCAGCATTGCTGCGATCTAGTGTTGCCGTGGCTGTGGTATAGGCCGGCAGCTGCGGCTCCGATTCACCCCATAGCCTGAGAACCTCCATATGCCACATCTGCGGCCTAAAGAAAAGAAAAAAAAGTATTCTAAACAGATGAGTCAACAAACAATTGGATATAAAAGTGGAAACTGAATTTTTAAATTCCTATCAACGAGCATATCAAAAACTTTCACATCAGAAAACATATCAAAAAACATATGCACTACACTTTTGTAGAAGACCATTTAATTCTCATTCATAAACTTCGTCTTACGGTTCAGCACCATTACACAAAAATAGCTTTTCTTTTCTTAGTTGTACCGCAGCAGCCTTATCTCTTTCCTTAATTGTACCTTACAGGAGTCTGTCTTTTCTCTTTGAACTTAATCATCAGTTACGGGTGAACAGTCAAAGAAAGTCTGATTTATTAAGCAAACAGGCTAGAAGTTGCAGAGCTGATGTTAAAAACACAAATACACCTACTTACCTGGATGGCTCTGACATTGGAAACTGGCTGCTTCGACATACTGATGTGGTCTCAGCCCTAAAAAAAAAACAAGTGAGAAACTGTTAGAAGTGGCGGCATTCAGATTCTCAGCCTTGATAAATTAGAAGCAAACTCATGATTCAAATGGGCAGTCACCCCTTTCACTGGCCATATATTCTTTCAGTCTCAGTTTCCGGTTACTTACAGACTCTCCTTCCTAATGCCTCAGGGAGAAGGAACACTAGAGCACCGGATAAATCATTCAGGAGGAGAAATGCTGAGATGCCTCGCCCCTGATGCTCATGATAGGCAATCAGAAACTTGAAAGGCGCTATCATCTCCTTCCCTGCCCTCCTGTCCCCCCTCCCTGCCTAGAGTAGCAAAGCAGAGGTTATGGGAATAAAACACCTTTGTCTGGGGCCTCGGAAGCTTTCCGCTTGAAACTGAACTTTTGATCTGAACGAGTTGTTGTTGCCGGCGCTGTACGTCAGTCCATTGGAGCGCCTCCCTTCCGTGGGGGCCCAAGGAGAGGTGGTCTGTGCGGGTTCCTACACCTATCATGCTCCCTGCTCGCTGGCAGGGCACGTGTCCCTTTGCCCAGCGACCTGCGGGATGCTGTGAGGTTGTGAGCTGCATCTTCCCTGCTCTGTGCAGTCCAGAGCCTGGGCTCTGTAAGTCAGGCGGCCTGGCCAGCAACCCTCACCTGGCTTCTTTTCTTTTAATGAAACAGTCTCAGAAGGCAAATAGGACTTAAGTGACCGTGTCACATCCCCAAGAGGTAGCACTGCTTCCTCCCCCAAAGGACCTTTGCTTTCTTTCATTTCATGAGACCTGACCTAGAGCCCCGTGACCAGTGGCTGGGGTTTACTGGGGCTTGGGGAGCAGGGAACAGCCCCCCTCTACACAAGCATTGTTTATAGCTTAGTCTGTTAAATGTTGACAGGATCAAGTGGAGATGTTGGAAATTCAGTGAATTAAAAAATGCTGCTTTTTATTTTATTTTTTATTTTTTTACCTTGCAGTTAGTTTATACATGCTGCTTTTTAAACCCAAACTATAAACTGGATTGACTAGAATTTCCTCTATTGACTGGTGTGAGTGTGGGGGCTAACTGGTGAGTTAATGACCACATAGAGCAGTGCTGGCTTTTGCCACAAGTCGGGTGTAACCTGGACTATGTCAGCCAGCGTCTCTAGGCCCGCGTCCTCTTCCTTAAGTTCTGCCTGCTTCACAGGTTGTGGTAAGACTCAAAATGACATAATGTGCCTGAAACTGCCTTGTGATCTATAAAGCATGGTACAGAAGTTTCTGGTTGATTGCCCTTGCCCTTACATAGTGACTTTTTAGTACTATACTGATACACGGCTTTACGTACAGCATTAAGAATTGCAGTTATGTCCCACAATATTTCAGAGAGAAAAGATCTGCGAACCCTGGAAAACTTACTTTTTTTTTTTTTTTTGAGATCTTCAAAGTCTTAGGCGCTATTATATGAAGTTAAACAATTATATCATTTTTTAAAACCCCTACAATTAGTATATCCAACTATTTAGTCTTTGGGGGTCACATCCATGACAACAATGAGATTCTTTTTTAAGTTTCTCCTGAATGTTTTGGTAATATATAGACACAGCCTCCATGCATATGGATCTAGGTAGTATTATTTTCAATATGGTTAAAAAATTAAAAAGCAATAACATTGAAAAATCAGGAACACATTTACTCTATGATATGTTTCAAATAGGTTGCTGTCTTTCCTGCAATGTCAAAGAGTCAATGAAGGATTTTTAATTTTTGGATCTAGGGCACACAGCTCAGTTTCAAAAGGAAAAGCTTGATAGTTTAATTTTTAATGTTTCTATTCCTCAAAAGCTATTAGAAGTCACGCGAAGCAATAATTCTCTCAGGACTTTAAATATCTCATCATATAGTATTCTCTGTGAGTGTACAATTAAAGTTTAACTATTATCACTTGGGAACTTTGAAAAATTTATTGTACATCGATTCAAAACATGGGATATAAGAATTTCTTTATGTTATTATAATACCAAGCTGAAAGGTAAAAAAAAAAAAAATGAGGCAATGAATATTTATACTCCATTGATTTTTTTTTAAATTAGGCTGATTTTTTTTTTCCACTGCACTACTATGTTGCTTTGTATTTTGTGGCACTCTAAGCCTAATGGAGGGTTGTCCTTGGGCTTTGTCTCCAGTATTGCTTTGGTATAATCTCATTTGCATACAAATTCCTTCTCAACATATATGTCAATCTGTGAGAGAAACGTTACTAGAAAGTTGGTCAGATTTGAGCTCTCATTCTTTGCAAACAGGCCAGATAACATTTGTGTAAGTCAGTTCTGCAGCCGTTCTTGCTGTCCTCATTATTCTCAGAGAAATCAGGGCAAAGCACACTGATGAATAAAAATAGACAGTGTTCCCTGCTGTTTCCCTGGCCCTGCGTTCACCTCCATTAGGGCTGCAGGGTGTAGCATGCACCTTCTTTATCTCATCCCGGGACCAGAAAAGAAAGCCATGCCTTAGATGCACAACTCCACTCACACCGGGGCCACAGCTTTTCATCCAAAGAGGTACTCTTTAAAGCACTCTACTACTCTGTCTCCTCATTCTGGCTACAATTTGAAAACATGTTTGACCGGCTATATATTGACTTGTACAAAGCCTATGCTATATAATGGAAATGCTTGCCAGCTTAGCACAGTTAAGTTGTCCTGGCAGTTCTGCGAGTCAGTGGGGAACTTTAATGGTCTGTATGCTGAGTCATCTATAATATACCTCTGCTGGTATTTGATTGGACAGCAGCTCATATCTGACTTCTAAATAAGACTCTTTCACTTACTAAAAAAATTTTTCAACATTAATATCACTAATTTAATAAGAAGGGATTCAGAGGAAAATAAAATCAATATAGGGAGAGAGAGGGCTTTGCTTTTTCTTTTTAAAGGTCAATTAAGTAGCTACAGCTCAGTCTCAAAGGGAGTTATCTTCTGTCCTGCAGCTAAAAATAATTCCTGGAAAGGGTGTAGAAAGATGTTCAGCTGTCCGGACTAAGTCTTGATTCAACTCTGCCTGAGATATACTGAGAGGGAAGAGGCACTCAGCATTGCCATGTACCAGAATCTGGTGCCCACACAGAGAGAGGCAAGGCTTTGGAAAAGATGGGTTGGGTTATTAATGTATATCTACATTAATGGATCTACATGTTGATAGAACTTAATCATTGAGGCCACGTCTGGTGCTTAGAGAGAGGAGAGAAGTGTTCTAAACTTGCACTGTGTTAACAGCTCTGGCAATAGTTTGCATTTAGGTAAACCAAGGAGCTCGCATTATAGCTTTTCTCTGCCCCCAATTCTCCTGATAATTTCTAAGCTTACAGCTCGAATCAGCCTACAGCTGACCAACTGTAATCCTGGCCATAAGCATCAAAATGACATAATGTTCAGAGGCACAGCCATCATATCTGGACCATGGATATTTTCATAAATGTCATTATCAATGAAAACTACTTTTAGTTCAAAATTCTTTCACCCCCGCCCCCACCCCAGTCCAGAACAATTTATAAAACAGAAGCAACAAGATCACCAATGAACAGTAAATTTACCAGGGAGCTACATCCACTGGTTACAAGCCAACAAAGTTATAAGTAGCCACTTCAAGTTAGTTAGCAAGGAAATTTCCTTCAGAAAGCCCAGTTATCCGAGCGGGACATTCTTGCTTACCTGCTTTATGTATTTGTTTCCTGCCTGAGGAAGGTCCCAGGCAGTCAGGTGCAAGAATACAAGGCTCCTCAGTGAGTGCAAGGGACGCCCGGTGTCCTCTGAGGTGCGATCTCAGTTCCGATGCTTTTCATGTGGCTGAAATAGCTCAAGTGCTCGGTGCCTCACCCCGTATTGAGAGCTGCTCCCAGCTCAGGGCTGGAGGGGAACTTGGTTTAAGGATAAGTGTTAAAGAGAATTCCTGTCATAGCTCACAGTTGTTCTTCCTAAATATAGAGTTTGATACAAGCCATACGCTGCCTCCAAAAGGCTTGACCGTGCTGAAAGCAGGGCTCAAGTGTCAGCCGGAAGGTGGCTACGGAATCTTACTGCCCTCCTAATCTTCCAGAAGATGCTGGCTGCGTTTTCTCACAGATTCTGAGGAAGCACAGTCAAGTTTGAAAAGTAGGAAAAGTTTCTATCTTTAGCTTTATTACCTGGAGGCCAGAAGACAGGAGTGTTCAATAAAAATCGGAGAGAGGCGGTGTGGCACCAAGGGGCCTGGGCACCAAACAGTGTTTTGAGTCCTAGCTTGGTCATGGAGGAGCCGCGGAAGTTATCTCATAATCAACACCAATAAATGGTCACCAAATGATGGTGATTGTAATGTTACATTGAACTACACGACATCGTCCCTTTTGTAGGTCAAAAATGGTCGCACATCAACCATCTCGTGTGATTCCAGGGCCCAGAGTCCTTGCTGTCTCTGCCCTACCACCTCTATTTGTGGCAATGACTTTGACCCTAGAGCATATGAAACAACAGAACGAAACAAAACAAAGACACAATATCTATTTTAAGTATGACAAAGGCCAAGACGAGGTAGGAGGCAAAACTCTTTTTAACGAGAACACTGCCAAATCCTAAAGCACATGTTCATTATTTTTAACACTACTTTTATTTATTTTTTTACACTTCTCTAGTCTCTAAAATTACCTTTACACACCATTTCCATTCAGTAGAAGGATTACACAGAGTGGACTCACTTCTAAATCATCTAAGGGATGAAAGTGAGCCCATGCGAGTCTCTGACAGCATGGTCAGCAGCTAACCAATCACCAGCAACCATCTGTTACTAGTCCTCTCGTTACCTGAGGCAAAGACGTTCCAGTCTATATGAGCCTCTAAAGTCAGGTGTCTGTTCCCTGCAGCTGAATGCATTCTGAACACTCAATTTCAGGTCAGTAAAGAGAAAACCAACATTCCAGTAGCCTAGGAGGTCGGCAGAGAATTGTGGTTCATTTCAGTTTAGGGTTCACCCTTAAATTCTGTTCATAGGCTGTTTAAAAGAATCGTGTCTTCAAGGAGTTCCCTGGTGGCCTAGTAGTTAAGGATCTGGCATTTTCACTTCTGTGGCTCTGGTCACTGCAGTGGTGCAGATTCAATCCCTGGTCTGGGACTTTGCATGTGCCACAGCCAAAAAAAAGAAAAAAATGTGTTCTCAAAATTCAGTTTAGATGTTGGGCTTTGAGATCACATGGCACCACAAGTGAGTGAGTTATACACTGGGGAAGAGATGAGGGTAGGCACCTTAATATTTCCCCAGGTATTCGGCTGCTCCTGTGTGTTCACAGCTCTTCACCAGACAATAGGTGGCATCGCTTCCCCAAAGAACAACAGCAATGAGCCATTTTTGACCCCTTATCCTGCAGTCAGCCCATAAATTTTGCCATAGTCCTTTTGCCCCCAAAGGCCTCTCAGTAGTTACTGGTGTTATGTATGTCAACGAAAGTGCCCAACATGCAGGGGGCTGCCTTTGTGGGAAGAACTGAGGTGAGCTGCATAATCAGGACTTTTTTGGTTGTGAGTGACAGAAACCCAAAATGAACAAGTTTAAGCCTTGAGGAAGTATAGCAGACACTGTCGATGTCTTTCTCAATATCCCTCTGCCCACCTGAGTGCTGCAGCTGCAGACAATCCCCAGTACACTGTCAGCTTCCCACCTTAAAAGCCTGAACCTCTGCCTCTCTGCATGGGGGCCCTCTCCCTCTCCAAGGCAGGTTGTCTGAGTGTGCTGCAGGCATGACCCAAAAGTGCCAGGGAACAGAGACCCCTAGGGACAGACCTCAGCCAATGGGGATGGAAGTCGGTGATAATCACCCCACCTCCCTGTGGAACAGTAGCGACACGTGGTCCAGTTTCAGAAGTGTCCAGCAGGGCCTGAGCCCCAGGTGCCTGCAGCAGGAACCAACTTGCTCATTACGATACCCCAGTTGGCTTTCTTCTTTCCCTGTCTCACTTCCTCACTCCCTCACTTGTGTTTTCTAAGATCATCACCCAAATAGACCACCAAATAGATAAGACCAGGTTCTTGTCTCAGTGTCTGGATTTGAGGCCGCCCAAACCAAGATGAAGGCATTCACTGTGAAAGCTTCATATTGTGGCAGGAAAGGCATAGTATGCAGGTGGGCCTCCAAAATAACCAGAACCAAGAACTCAGACCTCGCTAGAAAGTACCAAATTTATTTCTTCAACTCCAGTTTTAAAAATCCCAAGGTTCAGAGTTCCCACTGTGGCTCGGGGGGTTAAGAATCCGACATAAGCTCCATGAGGATGCAGGTTCAATCCCTGGGGCTTCACTCTGTGGGTTAAGGATCTGGCATTGTCGCCAGTTGTAGCATAGGTCACAGATGCAGCTGTTGTTGCTGTGGCTGTGGCTTAGGCTGCAGCTGCAGCTCCCATTCAACCCCTGGCCTGGGAATTTCCATATGCCGCAGGTGTGGCTGTCAAAAGATAAAAATGAAATCCTAAGGTTCTGATTGCTGAGTTATTCACCAAACTTCTGGCCGGGGCAAGGTCAACTGGCATAGAGGAGGCCCCTGGGGTGCACAACTATGGAGGAGGTCCTTCCCAGAGAGAGGAATAGTTGTGACTTGCATAGCCCTCCCAACTAAGGTCTCCAAAAAGCACTAAGCCAAGTGCTCTTCCTTGACCTCCTGCCACAGCACCCTGAAATTTCTACTGTTGTCACCCCTTTAGTTCAAGGCCCCCATATAACAGAGGAAGCCCTGGCACATAATTGGACTGGTGGGCAACAGTTAACTAGGCCCAAAGTGATGGGCGCAAGATGAGCCCATTTCTTATTGGTAAAATTGACATGAGGGAAGAAGGAAGAAGAAAGAGTCTTTAAGTATGAGACATGGAGAGCTAGACAGTACTGGGCATTGAAGGGGCAGCTTGAGACCTTTCAGACTATTTCATTGGAGATCGTGAAAGAGGGACAGGGTTGGAGGTTGCTGGCAAAAGCAAACTTCACCGAAGTCATTCCTACCAGCACGCCTCCATCCCTCCTCCACTATAGCCAAACAGCAGGAGGACATCTAGTAACACCTTAGGTCTGTATAGGCCTTGAGTTGCAAAGCATTTTCATTTGTATTATTTTATTTAGTCCTCCCATCAACTCTGTGGGGTAAGTGTATATTCCCACTATGTAGATCAGTAAGTTAAGGTTCACAGTGTTAATTCAGAGCCAGTTATCCCCAGCTTTTTGAGTCCTATATTTAGTGCTCTCACCTGTTACACCACAATGTCCTTAAAGAAGCACACTCATATGCACACCCCCCCATCAGCACGATATGTATATGATATCAGGTAGGATACATTTGGCTGCAAACAACAGACTACCTGACTCATGGCAGCTCAATCAATAAGGACATTTAACCATCTTGCAAACCTAGAAACCTGAAGGAAGTTCGTTCCAGATTGGTTCAGAGAGTTTATGAAGTCAAAAAGACCCAGGCAATTTCCAGTCCTACTCTGCCACTCTCAGCAAGCCAGCTTTTCATCCTCAGCTTCTTACCACATGTTCTCAAGATGGTTGCCATAGCTCCAGGGATCAGGATCTTCCACTAGCATCCAAACAATACAGAAAGGCAGTGAAGGTGAGAAAAGGGGCTTTCCTACTATTAGGCAGGAAACACTCCCAAAGCCCCAGCAGACTTCCCCTTACGTCTTGTTGGCTGGAATTGGGTCTCATGGCTGCAAAGGAGGCTAAGACAATAAGTAAGCGGCAGACAGTGAATGGAATAGGACTGACTAGCTAAGCTCAGGCATCCCATACAGAATCAGGATGTTCTTAGCAATGAAGAAGAAAGAGAATGGTAGTGATGTAGACAAGATACATACACACATACAGAATTTTATAGCGGAACGTGGGCTTTCACACACATAAATCATTTAATCCCTACCACTTTATAAAGCAAATGTTGCTTTATTTATCTCCATTTTATAAATGACAAATCATCCACTTAAAGGTCAACTCACATGCCTAACAAGTGTCCAAGTCACAACTTGAATCAAAGTCTTCAGGATGCAAATTGCATAGGTTTCCCTTTGTTCCTCTACATACAAGCCAACAGAGGGAACTGAGCTGCTCATACTATTGCCCCATCCCTGAATGTCCTCATGGCTAAGGCTCTTATCTGGTGCTCCGAATCACAGGCTTCTTTCAGGTTCCTCTTTGCTCAGTTCTACTCTATCCTAGGTCCACCTACAGTTTGGGCAATAAGTAAAATTAATCACATTACCGAAAAATTTTAATGAATTAATAGCTATTTGTATCAATAGGTCTAAACTTGTATTCTCCCCCCCCCAAAAAAAAAACTGTGCAGGCTGAAAGAAGAAAAAATTAGCAAATGAAGAATGATTAGGAAAAAAAGAATTATAAAAAGAAACTAGCTATGCCCTATGAAAACACTTTATTTTCCCATAATGTTTACTTCTGTGTCAAATTTAAACTTTTGACACCATGACTATGAGCAAATCAGTGCTTATTTTTAATTCAGGAGGACAGGTGACGAGATTCACCCCCCTGGGGTGCGTGCTATATGATGGCCTCCTTCCGTGATTGCATGAGCCAAGCCACTTCTCTCCTTGGGTCCTGTCCTCTGCCATGATGCAGTTGCCGTGTTTCTCCTTCCTTGAAACTGAGCTTACTTCCATGAGTACCTACAGAGAGGAAAAATCACTTTTTCTAAGAAGTAATGTGCTGAGGTAGAACTCTACCCATAGGAAAAAAGATTTTACAGAATTACGCAGAGCAGTTTAGCATCTCCTTGTCTCCAAACTTCTCATTTCGAAGAGAGACCTCTGTTTTACCTTTGTACAACTCAATAGCTTTCTTTCCCCAAAGCATTTTCTTGGCCCCAGTAAAGGGGCTATCTAACCCCTTAAGTGAATTCAGATTTCTGTCCCCAAAAGCATGGGATCTGCTCCTCTGTCCTCAGTCACTCCCAGCTTTTAGCTAAGTCATCCTCTTCCATGAGAATATATTTCATTCATTTATTCATACATTCATTCATCATGTTCCATCTTTTTTTATCAAGTGCCTACTAGGATTCAGGCATGGTGCTAGACACAGAGGGCTTAAAAATGGGTAAGATACAGCTCTGTGTTCCAGAAGCCTGTTCATCACGGTCTGGTCGAGGAGACAAACAAGCAAATTGGACTTATGTGCTATAGAAAAACTGTTACAGAAATTCAGAAGATGCCCTTTAGAAAAAAAAAAAAAAAAAGGAGTTCCACTGTGTCACAACGGGTTAAGAATCTGAGTGCAGTGGTGCAGGTTGCTGCAGAGGTGCAGGTTCGATCATCTGCCTGGAGCAGTAGGTTAAAGGATCTGGCATTGCCACAGCTGTGGTGTGGATTCAATCCCTGGCCCAGCAACTTCCATATGCTTGTGTGGCCATTTAAAAAAAGAAGAAGAAGAAGAAGAAGGGGGAGGAGGAGAAGATGCCCCTATCTCTCCCATGGTGCTGAGAGCTTCACAGAGAATGAATCTTTGTGCTGAATGCCCTGAGCTTCTACTAAATGCCAGCACTGTCCTATCCCCACTGTCCATAGGGAGAAAACTGTGAATAAGCATATGCTTCTGCCTTCAGAGCTTATGACCAGGAGTGGGTGGCAGACAAAGCTAGGTCGCAGATAAATAAGATAAATCTTGTTAAATATATAAAAACAAACCAAAGACTGAGGAAGCAGGGGTAGTGGAGGCCGGGGATCGGGGGTGAGTAGTAGGACATGCATCTCTGCCAGAAAAACTAAGATTGATGAGGTGAGAAAAGAACATGTCAGGCAGAGGAAGCTGCATGTGCAAAGGCCCTGAGATGGGCAGATAATATTCTCAGAACTCACAGAGAAACAGTTCAGCCCAAACATAGAGAAAATGGTATGACATGAGCGCTGGGGTTTTTTTGTTTTTTTTTTTGGTTTTGGTTTTTTTTTTTTTTTTTCCGTTTGGTAGGAATCCTTGGAAGGTTTTAAGCCACGGAGTTGCCTGGTTTGAGCTTTGATGCCCTCACTTTCTTTGCCGTGTGGGAGATGGCCCATAGTAGAATACGCAGAGAGCAGGGGAGAACGTTTCAAAGGCTAGAGATGATGGTGACCTAACAGAGGTGTTGGCAGTGAAGATGAAGACGAGAAGAGAGGTTCAAAATGTATTTTCGTAACAGAGTTAAATATATCCTTGCTAATGGATCAGATAAGGGGCGGGGGGTGGGAAAGAGGAATGGTGGGTATCTCTTAAGTTTCAGACTTGAATCATGAGCCCTGAAGAAATGTGGTGCACTGGAGGACAAGGGAGGGTAGCAGTGACAATGAGGTGTGCATCTGAAGTGCTCCACATGGGGCCTGGCACTTGGTGGGGAGCTCTTGAGATGGGGCATGAAGAACTAAAAGGCCCTGTTGGCTCAGAGAGATGGGTTCCCGGGGGTTGAATCAAGGCTTGAGACAGCAAAGGGACCCATCTCTTCTAGACCCTTGATGAAGCATAGAGAAAACGGATAGTAGCTGGATTTGGAGATTTCCAATATGGAGAGAATTTGGGGGGCTACATCTTATTTCAGTCTGAATAATATTTAAATGTGTTTAGAAGCCAAGGTGCAGAGGATGGTAAAGGTCAAGAGGAGGTCATTGACAGGCACGGTCTACAGAAGAGGATGATATCCTGCCCCTAGGATGGGGACAGATGTTTTTATCCTCTGAGGGGAAGCTAAGGTCAAAGGCTGACACCAAAAAGTTTGTAAGAAGGTCTGTGGGGTTGGCAGAGGAGGAGTGCAGAGAACAAGAGGCCATCTGGCAGCTGGCCTCAGCTTTCTAAGGATCTTAAACAGGAAACCAGGTTCAGAGCACAAAGAGCTGAAAGTACGGCCCAGCAGTGCTGCAAGTCCAGTTGAGGTTGGAAACCTTGCTGCCTGAGAGACAGCTGTTCCGTCAACATGGTACCTGCTTTGCGGGGCTGTTGGTTCTCAAGAACACACCTTCAGTCTGGTTCCCCCGGAAGCAGATCTTAAAGTCAGGATGTGTATACAAGTGCTTTATTAAGAAAGTGTTTCTGGGGGACTTCCCATCATGTCTCAGCTGAAAGGAATCTGACTAGTATCCATGACGCCGATTCGATCCCTGGCCTTGCTCAGTGGGTTAAGGATCTGGCATTGCCATGAGCTGTGGTGTAGGCTGGCAGCTGCAGCTCCAATTTGACCCCTAGCCCGAGAACCTCTATATGCTGCGGGTGCAGCCCTAAAAAGACAAAAAAGAAAATAAAGTGTTTCTGGGTAAAACTGGGGAACAAAGGGGCTCTCTCAAGTCCCCCAGAAGGCATTGTCTCTCTGATCCTGCAGGGGAGTTCTGGAGTATAAACTACACCATAAAGGTTTGTCCTAACCCGGGCAAAGGAGTGAGGCTGTCATGTTCCTGCACCTGTCATCAGTGAAGGGCCCAAGGGAACAAATTCCCAGGGACCCTGGCTGTCATTACCAGTTGGAAAGGCATGTTCTAGAAGCCCTAGGGCAGACTTAGCTCCAGAACAGAGCTAAGGTGTTGGAAGCAAAAGCCCACTGAAGCCAGAAGCAGACAACAAGCTGAGAAAGTGTTCCTGAGGGGATCTGGGCCACCCTTGGTCACTATCTGCCCCAGCACAGCTGTCCATTATGGCCCACGGACCTCAGCAACATTGTTCTGCACCGCATTGGCATCTCGTTTCTCAAAAGCCTAATTTATTTGGAACGATCTTACAAAGTTAGATTATTGCAATGTCGAGCACTTCTGTTTCTTATTAGTCATTTTCTAATGAGTGTTGAAACGGACTATTTTTGCAGGCTTTTGGCAGCTTACAAACGTTTTTAGAGTTACATTTTCCTGCGCTGTCATATGAAACCTCTATAACCTGGCTCTTTTTCAAAAATGAGGTAATGCTAGTCCTTCTGGTGACACATGGTAGATGGGGGAGGGTCCTCCTCTTGGGTCTGCAGCAGAAACAGTAGCCACCTGGCACCAGAGATCTGGCATGTTAGCGAAACATCACTGCATCCTGTGTGCCCTTGAACATAATTTTTACCTAAATGGGATTTTACCCAAGGTCACGATCTGTAAAACTGGAGAGAAACACAATGGCACCATACACTATGTAGGGCAATTTCCCCCATCTCTTTTCCTTCCTGCCCTGCAAAGTTTTAGTCTTTAAACTAGAGCTATAAATGTAAATGAGACAATAAATTTGTAAGCATTTGGATCCTCCTAGAGGGAAGGAAGGAATAAAACCCTAACTTAGGAGTTCCCAATGTGGCTCAGCAGAATCAAGCCCTACTAGTATCCATGAGGATGCAGGCTCAATCCCGGGCCCCACTCAGTGGGTTAAGGATCCAGCGTTTCTGTGAGCCATGGTGTAGGTCACAGATGCGGCTCAGATCTGGGGTTGCTGTGGCCGTGGTGTAGGCCTGCAGCTGCAACTCCAATTCAACCCCTAGCCTGAGAACTTCCCTATACCGCACCTGCGCCCTAAAAAGCAAGCAAAAAAACAAACAAAAAAAACCCCTAACTCAAAACACGTCACAGAAGCAATGCCATGAGTTCAGCCAATGTCTCCTCTTCCTGTTCACACAGGACACTTTATTTTCTAGGCTCACACACAGTTGCATCAGAGTCACATGTCTAAGTTCTGGCAAATAGGATGAGGGTCCAACCACCGTAAGCCAGTGCTACCCAAAGTGTGGTCCATGCACCATTGCTCATTTACAAACCATTTGTTACCAATATGCAGTGAGTTAATACAGAAATTTAAATAGCAATTAACAGAGTTCCCTAGTGGTCTAGTGGTTAAGTACTTAGCATTGTCACTGCTCTGGCATGGGTTTGATTCCTGGCATGGAAACTTACACATGCCACAGTTGTGGCAAAAATAAATAAATAAATAAAAGTATTAGTCCATGATGAAATAAAATTTTTTAAAAACCTGGTCCTTGGAGTTCCTATTGTGGCTCAGCAGGTTAAGAACCTGACCTAGTGTCCATGAGGATGTAGGTTCAATGCCTGGCTTCACCCAGTGGGTTAAGTATCCGGTGCTGCTGTAAGCTGTGGTGTAGATTGCAGATGTGGTCAGATCTGGTGTTGGTATTGCTATGGCTGTGGTGTAGGCCAGCAGCTGCAACTCTGATTCAACCCCTAGCCTGGGAACTTCCATATGCTGCAGGTGTGGCCCTAAAAAGAAAAAAAGAAGAAAAAACATGGACCTCAGATAGTTTGAGAAGCACTGCTGTAAGCCATTCCAGGCCTGGCCCTTAAAAACATCCTGTTCAGGAGTTCCCGTCATGGCGCAGTAGTTAACGAATCCAACTAGGAACCATGAGGTTGCAGGTTCAGTCCCTGCCCCTGCTCAGTGGGTTAACGATCCAGTGTTGCCTTGAGCTGTGGTGTAGGTTGCAGACGCAGCTCGGATCCCGAGTTGCTGTGGCTCTGGCGTAGGCCGGTGGCTACAGCTCCGATTCAACCCCTACCCTGGGAACCTCCATATGCCTCGGGAGCGGCCCAAGAAATAGCAACAACAACAACAACAAAAAAGACAAAAGACAAAAAAAAAAAAAACCATCCTGTTCAATCCAGATCTTTCTTCCCCATTTACAGCAGCCTTAGAAGCTATTATTCCTAGATGTCGTAGCTAGAAGATGAAAAAGGATCACCGGACTCATCAGACTCTGACATGAGTGAGAAATAAATATTTACTCTGTAAAGCTACAGAAATTTGGGCTTGTTACTGACACATAACCTAGAATTATTTGATTTATACAAGGAGCTGTTGCCCTCATTCTGGGAGTTGGACCAGCTGGGGTTGGAGGACCCATTTCCAAGACGGCTGCTTCACTCCCATGTCTGATGCCCTTTGGCAGGGATAGTTGGAAGGCTGGCCCATTTAAGACTGTCAAGCAGAAGGCCCACATGTGGCCTCTCCAAGGCAGTAGCCTCAGGGTAGTTGGCTTCTTACACAGAGGTTCAGGGTTCCAAGAGCAATAATTCAGGAAAAACAGCACAAGCTGCACGGCCTTTTATACCTAGCCTTGGAAGTCATATAAGCATCATTCCTGCTGTACTGTTGGCTAAAGCATACACAACCCTATACAGATTCAGGGGAAGGGGACATGGACTTCCCTATGTGTGTGAAGAGTGTCACAAAATTTCTGGCCATATCTTAAAACTACCTCATCCTGATTATAATTTGGACCTCTGGTTCCAAATAGCTTGTATTTTCTTCAGATCATCTAATCCAGAGCCTTCTCACTATGTGTGTGCTGATGATGCGGCGGGGGAGGGGGGGGATGTTGCTAGGAATGTTGCTCCTGTTTTGAGGATAACAGAATCTCAGGTCATGGAAATTTGAGTTCATGGATTCTAAGATGCGCATTTTCCACATTTTAGCATCTCTAAAATTGACATTTGTTAACATTTATGGCATCTTATAATGATGTTTGGCAGGGTTTTTTCTTTCTTAGGGGTACATAAGATAACCATGAATCATGCAACCCGAAGCTTATTAGATGAAATACAGTAAATGCCAGGGACTCAATAGTTAGTAAATGGAGCCTTAGCTAACGAGAAGCAGTGAAAGTAAATGATGGGAAAATGCCTACCACCTCTGAGCTGAAACTGGTAAGTAGCAAAGGAAGCTGGATGGAGGACCTATAGTCACTGCCGTAAGACATTCCTAGCACTGTAAGGAACCCCAAAGTGTGTCATGTCCCAACTCTCACCCATTTGCCACCCCACCGCCACACTTGCTCCAAATCTATGCAGTCTCTGGACCCCTACCCATGCCCCCTGTGCTGTAACAGAATATACCTTGGAGAAGGGCCAGTTGAGGTTCAAATATGGACTCTGCCATTTCCCTCTTTGATTTTTAATTTCTTCATCTGCAAAATGGGCAAGTACAATAATTACTGCCAAGTGAGCTAGTAGAAATACAGCACAGGGATAGGTACATAGATTATATACCAATGTTATTTTCCTTTTCTTTTCCTTCACTAAAATCTCCTGTTGTTTCCAATTTGTCTATTTTCCTGCGAGACTCTTTATTACTTTGTAGGCCTTGTCTCCATAATTTGTTAAACAAAACTCTTTTGAGAATGTTTTCAGACTATTTAATATCCTGATTCCCCAAGTCTGAAGAATCTGACAAAATGGCTCCATATTAACATTAGAAATATTGCTATCAAGTCACCCACAGCCTGACCTCCCTCCCTTCCTGGAGGTTTTCCCAGCTGTCTTGTTAAGTCATTCAAAGCAGGAGGAAAGAACATATAATAGAGAATCCTAATTCAAAGGAAGAAAGAGTAAATTCACTCATGTATTCATTCAGTCTTTCAACAAATAATTTTTGAGCAGCTACCATACACCAGAATCTGCAATAAGCCATGAAAATACACAAGACAGGCAAAGGTCCAATCCTCATAGAGTTCACGGTCTATGCAGGAAGCTGACATTAAGTTCAAAATTACTAGAGAGGGATGGATACACTCAATGTTGAGAAACCTAATCTAGTTAGGCAATCAGGTAAGTTATGATTGTTAAAAGCAGACCCTGAGAGAACTGGGCGGCAGGGAGTTGATTTGGGAAGTGAGCTCTAGGCATAAGAACAAGGGAGTGGGGAGAGTGAGATGGAAAGACTTTTGTAAAAGCCAATGAAGGGCACCCTAATGAGCAATTTGCCTTTGTGGGCAACTGAGGCTCAGTCCTGCTGGGGACCCTTCTGGAAACTGTGGAGAACATGCCTCAGAATTACCCTACCACAGGGCAGGGAGCCTTGGGCATATACCCAGGGGGCTGCTCCCAAGAACATTCACACACACACACACCCCTCTCTCTCTTACACACATACATCTGAGTTGCATCAATATCAGAGTTAATCAGCCTGGCACTACTAACATTTAAGGCTGAATCATTCTTGCGGCAGGGGCTGTCCGGTGTACCATAGGCTGGTCAACAGCATCCCTGGCCTCCACCCACTGGATGCCGGTAGCACTCTCCACCCTCGGCATATGACACCAAAACATCTCCAGACACTGCCAAGGGTCCCCTGGTCTCCAAATAGCTGAGCAAGGCTTGTCGTGCCTAACCATGTATTAAATTAGAGAAGGAAAAAGATGCTGAGAAGAGGGAGGCTGAGGGATCATGGGGCCAGGCGCCAGCAGCTGCTGCAGCGTTCCTCAGGATGACCTGATAGTTAAGCTGTGACTTGAAAAATGAGTAGGAATCCCCCTTCAAAAGTGGGAAACCATAAGACGGGGAGCTCATCTGATGGGTTGATGATAGACACGCCAGAGCCAGCCCAATGCCCAGGGATGAGTAGTAGGAGCTTCACATCAACTGAAGTGGTGAGAAACATAACCTCTGTGAGCAAAGGGACAGAGCTCCATGAAAACATTTTGTGTTCATTACTCCCCCTCTCCCCCAAGGGGTGCAGCCCCAGGCAGCCCCAACATGCTTGGCTGGCTTGGAGCCCCATGCGCCCCCTTTGTCCAGCCGGTGTGGCTCCCGCAGCCCCACCCCAAGCCCCTGAGCACCACCCCTCCTCCCTCCCTTCCTGTCCCCCAGTCACCATGTACAAAAAGCCATGGTGTGTAGGGTTTGGGGGTGACAGAGGAGGGTTGTAGCATCACACAGCTTAATAAACAACTTACTGCTACTGTTCTGAATGTCCTTGGGTCCTTCTGCTGTGGCTGTCACTAGCTAGAAAGTATTACTAGCTGCCTTTCTCCCCAGGCTCTGAGCTCTGTCACATCGTTCCCTCTGACTGGCTCTCCCAAGGTCTCTTTGTCCTTGTCTCTGTCTGTCTGTGGTTCTGTATGCACCTGTCTCTCTCCATCGCTATATATCTATGTCTCCCCTTCTCCCACCTTCCAACTCTTCCTTCCGATGTATTAGTCTCCCCCTTTATCATGTTATCCCTCCATCAAGGCAGCCCACCCCAGGGCCCTTTGTCTCTTCATTAAAAGGTTTGGCGTGGCAGCTCTCATCCCTGGGACAAACATGCTCATTTGCTGAGTCTCTCTCACCCATTTCGTCATGCTCAGGTGGGAAGGGGATGCCTTCCTCCCTTAGCAGGGCCAAGACTAAACATGAGTTTGGGCTTTGAAAAGGAGAAGACTGGCTTGTGAAAAAGGTGAACCTGGCCAAGGTCAAGGAATTTTCCATTCTGTCTATGAATTGGCAGTGTGCTTGGGAGCCACAGCCTGGGAAGTAGTAGAGCCTGGTTTGCCTCGTGTATGCATCTGTTTCTCTTGAACACATAGAGGTGGGGTTGAGGAGCAAATGATTAATAAAAGACTAATTTGGATATTCCTGAATCCCCTTAAGAACTTTCTCTTAAATTCATATTCTTAAAATCACGACAGAACCAGGTAGTGGAGTAATAATTGTAACATTTCTAGGGTGGGTGCCTGCTTGGCACGCTGAACCAACTGCCTTTAGAGTAGCAAGTCAGAAGGTAAAAGAAAAAGCGTAGCCACAGTTAGATCATGTAGAGCCTTAGAGAACATTCCATGTGCCAGGAATAGTTAAAGGGGCCAGAGGCTCCTGAGTAGACAAAAAAAAAACAGGAATCTCTGCCCACTTGGATATTGTATTCTAGAAAGAACCCCCAGCTTTAGGCCTAAGCAGTTAGTGAATGGGGAGTGCTGGGGTGGGGGCAGAAAACAAAATTTGATTTGGATACGGTTCAGTTCGTGATGCCTATTAGATCTCTAAGTGGAGATATCAAAGGAATCAAAGAAGTTGAGTATGCAAGTATAGAAGAATTCCAGGCTATTATCCCAATTTAGGAGTCACCATATGGAGATGGCATTTAACACCAGGGGTTTAGTTGAGGTCTTCTAGAGAAGGGGTATAACCGTAGGAGAGATGGCGTCAAAGGGCTGAGCCCTGGAGCACAGCAACATATGGAGGTCAAGGAGAAACTCAGGTGTGGGGGGAGGGGGCAGCTAGTGGTTCATGGGTAAAGAGTTTTCCTTTTGAAAGATGGAAAGAGTTCTGTGGATGGGTGATGGTGATGGTAGCACAACTGTGTGAATGTAATGCCACTGAACTGCACACTTACAAATGGTTAGGATGGTTATGTGTATGTTTACCATAGCTTTTTAAAAGAGAGAGATACATGGTTACAAGAACCCAAATGAAAGTGTTTCCATAGGCGGGAGGGATCAAGCAGGTCAAATACTGCTAAGAGGTCAACAGAGTTCGCCACTGGTTTTGGCAACATGGTGACTTTGACAGTAGAGCAGGTGGAGGCAAACAGTTGCTTAATTAAACTGGGTTCAGGGAGGACATCATGAGGAACAAGGAGGGCATCATGAGGGATGAGGAAGGCAAGGTGGAGGGGGTAGCTGACTTTTCAGGTGGCGGAAAAATGAGAACAGTGTCTGCACGCAGTCACAGGAAGGTGTATTTTTTTTTTTTTGTCTTTTTTAAGGCCACACCTGCAGCTTATAGAAGTTCCCAGACTAGGGGTCGAATTGGAGCTGTAGCCGCCAGCCCACACCACAGTCCCACCAGCACAGGATCCAAGCTGCATCTGTGACCTAAGCCGCAGCTCATGCCGGATCCTTTAACCCATTGAGCGAGGCCAGGGATCAGACCAGTGCCTTCATGAATGCCAGTTGGGTCTGTTACCACTGAGCCACAATGGGAACTCCTCCAGGGTCTTATTTTAAGATGAAAGATAATACATCATATTTCAGGGCTGAGGCTGGAATGATCCCACAGAGGGGGAAACGTTGCTGAGGGAGGAAAGAGAGGGGACACTTGTCACAGGGGCACTAAGCCCAGAGCAGCCGTATATTGGTGGGGATCCAATTTACAGAGATGGCATAGGAGCAAGGGCAGCTGATGGACATGACAGGACGGGAAGAAGCCCATGGACGCAGAGGTGAGCAGCTTGGTCCATTGTTGTGGGGACAGTAAGGATGTGCTCTTCTGATTGAGAATAATTTTGCAGTGAAATAAGAAGCATGGTTGGCAGCTGAGAATAAAATATGAGGAAGAAGTTTTGGAGGTTTGCTTTTTAAAATTTTATTGGAGTATTGTTGACTTACAATGTATTAGTTTCAGGTGTACAGCAAAGTGAATCAGTTATAAATACTTATACACATATCCATTCTTTTTCCCCATATTGGTTATTACAAACTATTGAGCATATTTGAGGAAGTTTAAAATAGCCCTCTCAGGAGTTCCCATCATGGCTCAGTGGTAATGAGCCTGACTAGTATCCATGAGGACGCAGGTTTGATCCCTGGCCCCGCTCAGTGGGTTAAGAATCCGGCGTTGCCATGAGCTGAGGTGTACGTTGCAGACGCAGCTCCAGTCCCATGTTGCTGTGGCTGTGCCGCAGGCCGGCCACTGCAGCTCCAGTTCGACCCCTAGCCTGGGAACTTCCATATACTGTGACTGCGGCCCTAAAAAGACTTAATTAATTAATTAATTAATTTTAAAAATAGCCCTCCCACAGAGGGAGAGGGGGAAATGTAGTAACTGGGAGGCACTTCTTGGGTCCAAGTTATGGTTTGTGGTCGTAACTTTCAAATGGGACCTGGATCAAGTTTCATATGCATATACATCTTTTTTTTTTTCACAAAAAATATTTTTTATTAAAACATTTTTTTTTTCCCACTGTACAGCAAGGGGGTCAGGTTATCCTTACATGTATACATTACATTTACATTTTTCCCCCAGCCTTTCTTCTGTTGCAACATGAGTATCTAGACAAAGTTCTCAATGCTATTCAGCAGGATCTCCTTGTAAATCTATTCTAAGTT
Source organism: Phacochoerus africanus (assembly GCF_016906955.1). Lineage (NCBI taxonomy): Eukaryota > Metazoa > Chordata > Mammalia > Artiodactyla > Suidae > Phacochoerus > Phacochoerus africanus. Next base: position 20,299,945 of record NC_062560.1, read on the forward strand.
GTGTCTGATAAGCCCAAGCTCCCGATCCCTCCCACTCCCTCCCCCTCCCATCAGGCAGCCACAAGTCTCTTCTCCAAGTCCATGATTTTCTTTTCTGAGGAGATGTTCATTTGTGCTGGATATTAGATTCCAGTTATAAGTGATATGGTATTTGTCTTTGTCTTTCTGGCTCATTTCACTCAGGATGAGAGTCTCTAGTTCCATCCATGTTGCTGCAAATGGCATGATGTCATTCTTTTTTATGGCTGAGTAGTATTCCGTTGTGTATATATACCACTTCTTCCGAATCCAATCATCTGTCGATGGACATTTGGGTTGTTTCCATGTCTTGGCTATTGTGAATAGGGCTGCAATGAACATGCGGGTCCATGTGTCTCTTTTAAGTCGAGTTTTGTCCAGATAGATGCCCAAGAGTGGGATTGCGGGGTCATATGGAAGTTCTATGTATAGATTTCTAAGGTATCTCCAAACTGTTCTCCATAGTGGCTGTACCAGTTGACATTCCCACCAGCAGTGCAGGAGGGTTCCCTTTTCTCCACAGCCCCTCCAGCACTTGTTATTTGTGGATTTATTAATGACGGCCATTCTGACTGGTGTGAGGTGATATCTCATGGTAGTTTTGATTTGCATTTCTCTTAGAACCAGCGATGTTGAGCATTTTTTCATGTGTTTGTTGGCCATCTGTGTATCTTCTTTGGAGAACAGTCTATTCAGGTCTTTTGCCCATTTTTCCATTGATTGATTGGCTTTTTTGCTGTTGGGTTGTATAAGTTGTTTATATATTCTAGAGACTAAGCCCTTGTCGGTTGCATCATTTGAAACTGTTTTCTCCCATTCTGTAAGTTGTCTTTTTGTTTTCTTTTGGGTTTCCTTTGCTGTGCAAAAGCTTTTCAGTTTGATGAGGTCCCATGGGTTTATTTTTGCTCTGATTTCTATTGCTTTGGGAGACTGACCTGAGAAAATATTCATGAGGTTGATGTCAGAGAGTGTTTTGCCTATGTTTTCTTCTAGGAGTTTGATGGTGTCCTGTCGTATATTTAAGTCTTTCAGCCATTTGGAGTTTATTTTTGTGCATGGTGTGAGGGTATGTTCTAGTTTCATTGCTTTGCACGCAGCTGTCCAGGTTTCCCAGCAATGCTTGCTGAATAGACTTTCTTTTTCCCATTTGATGTTCTTGCCTCCCTTGTCAAAGATTAATTGACCCTAGGTGTCAGGGTTGATTTCCGGATTCTCTATTCTGTTCCATTGGTCTGTCTGTCTGTTTTGATACCAGTACGAATATATACATCATTTTTAAGAATTTCTTAATAGTGTGGCATTTCAGTTTTTATTTCTTCTTTCATTCATTTGTCATATATGACTTTAAAAAATACCAACTTTTTAGAAATATTTTTAAACACAAATATTTCATCAAAATATATCAATCATAAATCTCTAGGTACTGGCTTTTTGTTAAAATAAAGAGAGCACAGACTATTATAAATGCAAAAAAAACTTGACAAAATGCCTCTTAGAATTGGGAAAACTACCTAGTTAAAAGTGGATATAAAAGATTGTAATATTACAGTTTTTAAAAACTTTTTTGGAGTGTGCTTCATTTACAGTGTTGTGTTAGTTTCAGGTGTATGGCAACATGAATCAGTTATGCATATACATATATCCATTCCTTCTTCCTGTATAGGATTTTACAGAACATTGAGGAGACCTCCATGTACTGTACAGTAGGTCCTTATTAGTTATCTGTTTTATATATAGTACTGTGTATGTATTAATCCCACCCTCCTATTTTATCCCTCCCACCCACTTTTCCCCTTTGGTAACCATAAGTTTGTTTTCCAAGCCTGTGAGTCTATTTTGTCAATTGGTTCATTTGTATCATTTTTTTAGATGCTGCATATAAGTGATGTCATATGATATTTGTCTTTCTCTGACTTACATCACTTAGTATAATAATCTCTAGTTCCATCCATGTTGCTGCAAATGGCATTATTTCACTTTCTTTTATGGATGAGTAATATTCTATTGTATATATGTACCACATCTTCTTGATCTATTCCTCTGTCAATAGACATTTATTTTGCTTCCATGTCTTGGCTATAGTAAACAGTACTTCAGTGAACATTGGGGTGCATGTATCTTTTAGAATTAAATTTTCTCCAAATACATGCCCAGGAGTGGGATTGCTGGATCATATGGTAACTTCTATATTTAGTTTTTTAAGGAACCTCCATACTGTTCTCCCTAGTGGTTTCACAAGCTTACATTCCCACCAACAGTATAGGAAGGTTCCCTTTTCTCCATACCCTCTCATTTACAAACAGTAAATGCTGTTGCTGTTTCTTTTTTTTTTTTAGGGTCAAACCCGTGGCACAATGAGGTTCCTAGGCCAGGGATCGACTCAGAGCTGTAGCCGCCAGTCTATACCACAGCCACAGCAACGTCACATCCGAGCTGCAATCTGTGACCTACACCATAGCTCACGGCAACGCTGGACCCCTAATCCACTGACCGAGGCCAGGAATTGAACCTGCATCCTCATGGATACTAGTCAGATTTGTTTGCGCTGAGCTACGACGAGAACTCCTGTTTGTAGACTTTTTGATGATGGCCATTCTGATTGGTGTAAGGTGATACCGCATTGTAGTTTTGACTTGCATTTCTTTAATAATTAGTGATGTTGAGAATCTTTACATGTGCTTTTTAGCCATCTGTCTGTCTTCTTTGGCAAAATGTCTGTTTAGATCTTCTGCCTATTTTTTGATTTGGTTGTTTGTTTTTCTATATATATATGCTTGAGATATTTGTATATTTTGGAGATTAATCCCTTGTCTGTTGCTTCATTTGCAAAGATTTTCTCCCATTCTATGGGTTGTCTTTTTTTGTGGTTTCCTTTACTGTGTAGAGCTTTTATACAGTTTTTAAACTTGATTGAATATGTAGATATACATACATACCTGATTATATATGTATATTACATGTGTAATATATGTATATACATATATTTATACCATACACATAATTTTGTGTGTGTGCTTTTTAGGGCTGCACCTGCAACATATAAAAGTTCCCAGACTAGGGGTCAAATCAGAGCTACAGCTGCCAGCCTATACCACAGCCACAGCCATTCGGGATCTGAGCCACATCTGTGACCTACACCACAGCTCACAGCAACACGGATCCTTGACCCACTGAGTGAAGCCAGGGATCAAACCCACATCCTCATGGATACTAGTCAGGTTCATCTCTGCTGAGCCACAACAGGAACTCCCACAGACACATAAATTTTTAATTCAACGTTTATTTCTCACTGCCACAAAATATTTTTTTTTAATTTTTTTTTTGTCTTTTGTTGTTGTTGTTGTTGTTGCTATTTCTTGGGCCGCTCCCGCGGCATATGGAGGTTCCCAGGCTAGGGGTCGAATCGGAGCTGTAGCCATATGGAGGTTCCCAGGCTAGGGGTCGAATCGGAGCTGTAGCCACCGGCCTACGCCAGAGCCACAGCAACGCGGGATCCGAGCCGCGTCTGCAACCTACACCACAGCTCACGGCAACACTGGATCGTTAACCCACTGAGCAAGGGCAGGGATCGAACCCACAACCTCATGGTTCCTAGTCGGATTCGTTAACCACTGCGCCACGACGGGAACTCCCACACTGCCACAAAATATTGACAAAGGTGTTTAAGGCACTTTGAAACCAAGAAAACCTTAAATCCCCAAATTTAGAAATTGCATATTCCACAATCTCTGACCTGAATGCTAAAAAAACTAGAATGTAATAACAAGAAGAAATATAACTATTAAGGAAATAAATATTAGGAGTTCCCTGGTGACTTAGCAGTTAAGGATCCAGTGTTGCCACTGCTGTGGCTCGGGTCACTACTGCAGCGCAGGTTCGATCCTTAACCCAAGAACTTCGCATGCTACAGGCATGGCCAAAAAAAGAAAGAAAATAAATAGCAAAATACTCCTATTTTTTTTTAATCTTTTTGTCTTTTAGGGCCACACCAGCAGCATATGGATGTTCCAAGGCTAGGAATTGAATCAGAGCTGTAGCCACTGGCCTACACCACAGCCACAGCAACACCAGATGTGAGCCACATCTGCAACCTACACCACAGCTCATGGCAGCGCCAAATCCTTAACCCACTGAGCGAGGCCAGGGGTTGAACCCGCATCCTCATTGCTGCTATTCGGGTTCATTAACCACTGAGCCATGACGGGAACTCCAGTAAAATACTCTTTCTTCTAAATAACTGGAGGGCCAAAGGGAAAAAAAATCAAAGTTACAAGTACATGGAGTTCCTGTTGTGGCTCAGTGGAAATGAATCTGACTAGTATCCATGAGGATGAAGGTTCCATCCCTGGCCTTGCTCAGCGGGTTAAGGATCCACCATTGCTGTGAGCTGTGGTGTAGGTCACAGACATGGCTCAGATCTGGCATTGCTGTGGCTGTGGCGTAGGCCAGCGGCTACAGCTCCAACTGCATCCCTAGCCTGGGAACCTCCATATGCCACATGTGTGGCCCTAAAAAGACGAAAAATTTAGAAAAATAAGAAAATAAAATTACAACTCCTTTATAAACTAGCCACAGTGAAAACAGTTCACACAGGAAAATTCTTAGCCCTAAAATTACCTCTTGATGGAGGAAGCTGCAAAATAGTGTGGCCATGTGTTTCAATTTACTTTGAAGGCAAAAAATAGCAAGGCCTAAGAAGGTAACTAGGGAAACTACTGCTGTATATATCTTCTCCTTTAGAAGATGCTCTTGAGATCCAGTGTAACGAGCTCAAATATGTCCTGTTTAGGAACAAATGACTCAAAGTAGGAGCCAGCAGCAGTCACAACTTGGTCCAAAATTGGCTACCAACATCTCATCCTGTTCAGCCTCTTGCATCTTAAGGGCCTGGCCAGACCAAGAGAGCATCCTGCCTTATTTTCAGGGTCAAGGGAATAGCAGAATAGGGGATTCTGTCTTTTCCTTCCTTCTCTGTCCACTCTGTCGACTGTGCCCACGTGAAGAGTCTTTGTTTCCTTGTTATGTGTATAGTGATGTTCAATTAGGTTCATCCACACATGCAGGTTAATATGAGGAAGAGGAGTTCTAATCATGGCTCAGCAGAAACAAATTTGACAGCATCCATGAGGATAACAGTGGGTGTGGCCCTAAAATGACAAGATATATATATAAAAGGATGAAAAGATTTTAACTCCGCCCTAATTCTTTAGGTCAACTGAAATGTCTTTAGGAATATGTATAAATGTTCAGCTTAAATATGTAAGATTCCAAATGTGTACAAGGATCAAGGGAACAGCTGTTTGGAAGGGTAAAATGCATCATTGAGACAGGGAAAGTGAAGTAGGAAGGGGAACATGCGATGTGTATTGACTTCACAGGAAATTCATTGAGTGGATTCAATATACACTGCCCGGCACTGGAGAATAAGATATGAAACATGTCTTCAAGGAACTCACAGATTATAGGGGCTCTCATATAATGTTTGTTAGAGCTTTCCCCCTCAGGAGTGGGAAAAGAGTTGAAGTCTGAAGTGATCCAAATGAAAAAAAAATTATATGGAATTATTTGAAAGGTTATAAAGCACTGAATTCTATATGTGATTTTCACTATTTATAACTAGATCATAATGGTCTCCCTAACGATGTATAGCAAGGGTTGGCAAACTATGGTCTGCTGCTTGTGTTTATAAATAAAATTTTATTGGACCACAGCCACTCCTGTTCATTACATATGGTCTGTGGCTGCTTTTCTCCTACAAAGGTAGAGTGAAGTAGTTATAACAGAACTGGCATAGCCCCCAAAGCCTAAATTATTTGCTATCTGCCCTTTACAGCAAAAGTGTGCTGACTTCTGATATATAATGTTGTTCAAGTGTCCCCTGGGTTACTCAATTCTCCTGAATCTTCTTTCTTTTCCCTGTGGGGAATGATGGTTTGTATTCATGTGTAAAAACGACCACCTTCATTCAAAAAATTCTACAAAATAATATGAAAAACACAATGTTATAGTCTCAAATGTTAATTATATTAATACATAAGTATAATTATATATTATATAATATGATTAACATATAATTATAATTATTATTTTCTATTTTACTAAATTATTAGAAAAAAATTGCTTTTATTAATGAAAAGTGTATTCTGCAATGTAGTCACTAGCTTTTTCTAGTTTTTAAAAATGAAAACTTTTTTCCTCAAATTGTGACAACCTGTTTTGGAGAAGAAATAATTGCTCTGTGTTAGGGTAACTTGCTTTATTCTGTTTTATTATTGCCAAGCAACCTCGTCTTAAACCCCAAAGTTCTAACTTCCTTTAATAGACACAGAGGTATTATCTGAGTTCCAAGAATTTATATTAAGCTCTTACAAAGTGTATTATGAATGTAGCCCACACAAACACTGAAATATAACTCTGGGACAGCTGCATTAGACCCAAGGTTGGTTTCAGTTACCATTTAATCTTTGAATATGATAAATACCCAGCAGCGAAAAACCCTTAGAGAAACTAAGATATTGGTTGGCTTGAATTAATCCTACATAGGCATTGGTGATCATCAAAAACCTGCAGCCTTAGTCATGAGGCCCAACCAAAATGGCAGCATGAACTTTCTTCTTCATTGTTACCATTTGGACACATCACTCCCCCAATCCCTGACTTTTCTTCTAATACTCTCTTCTAGTCACCCATCCATTGAGTAGTTCTAAAAGCGTTATGTAACCTGTTGTGAAGACTGATATTATCCCAAAACAGAAGTGAAGAAGCAGCTGAGGCCAAGAAAGGCCCTAGAAACCCTCCTACACTGTTGGTGGGAATGTAAACTGGTACAACCACTATGGAGAACAGTATGGAGGTTCTTCAAAGAACTAAAAATAGAGTTACCATATGATCCTACAATCCCACTCCTGGGCATATATCCGGAGAAAACTCTAATTCAAAAAGATACAAGCACCCCTATGTTCATAGCAGCACCAGTCACAAGAGCCAAGACATGGAAGTAACCTGTGTCCACCAACGGAGGAATGTATAAAGAAGTTGTGGTATATATATACAGTGGAATGTTACTCAAGCATAAAAAAGAATGCAGTAATTCCATTTGTAGCAACATGAATGGATTTAGAGATAATCATACTAAGTGAAGTCAGTCAGTTGGGGAAAGAAAAATATTTATCACTTACATATGGAATCTTAAAAAATGATACAAATGAACTTATTTATAGAACAGAAATAGACTCACAAACATAGAAAACAAACATGGTTATAAAAGAGGATAGTAGAGAGTGGGGAGAGATAAATTAAAAGTTAGAGATTAACATATACACACTACTACATATAAAATAGGTAAACAATAAGAACCTATTCTATAGCACAGAAACTATACTCAGTATCTTATAATAACCTATAATGGAAAAAGATGTAAAAAATGTAAAATTCAGATTATATATATCTTTGCTATACACTTGAAACTAATGCCACATTGTAAATGAACTATACTTCGATTAAAAAAAGAGAAAGACCTTAGAGTAAAACATATGCATTGACAGACAATTTTGGAAAATAGATAAGAGATGTATCTTTAGGACAAAGAAAGGAAAAATCCTGTTCGGTTAGAGAAAAGTGCTTAAAAGATTCTGCTAGTTCTGAATATATTTTATGTCCACACTTTATCTGAAGAGAGGAGTTTACCCACTAGCAGTCTACTTCTGGAGCACAGCCAAGGTTTAAAGCCATAATTGGCACTTTTCCAGTTAGTAAATATTATGTATTAAATTGTGTCTCCCCAAAAATTCATATGTTGAAGGACTAAACCCCAGTACCTCAGCATGTGACCTTGTTTGGAAATAGGGTCATTGTAGATGTAATCAGTTAAGACAAGGTTATCCTGGAGTTGGGCAGTGACCCTGTAATGTATCTACAAGCCAAGGAAAGCCAAAGATTGCCGGCAAAGCGCCAGAAGCTAGAGGAGAGGACTGGTACAGATCATCCCTCAGAAAGAGTTGTCCCTCTTCACATCATGATCTGGAGACTTCTAGCCTCCAGAACCTTGAGATGATAAGTTTCTGTTGTTGAAGTCATCCAATTCGTGGTACTTTGTTATGGCGGATCTAGGAAACTAGTACAGTAGCGCCCCCATCACCTTCTCAGTCAGCAACTGCACATCTATAACAGCACTGCTCTAGATCACAGGACATCCCCCCAGGTTCATTCCTTCTGTAAACCACTCTGGAAAAAACTCTGGTCTACTGTATATAGACTATTGTTCCTATATATGGTAATGTTTAGTTCACTTTTTCATTCCTCTACTAAAGCAGCTATTTCCCAGCTTTATCAATTTTTCACTTGCGGTTTCCAAACTCAAGTTCTTTGGTAAATAAAAAACAATGCATACATTATTTCTTTTTTTATTTTTATTTTATATTTATTTATTTATTTGTCTTTTTGCCATTTTCTTGGGCCACTCCTGCGGCATATGGAGGTTCCCAGGCTAGGGGTTGAATTGGAGCTGTAAAGGCCAGCCTATGCCAGAACCACAGCAACGCGGGATTCGAGCCACGTCTGCAACCTACACCACAGCTCATGGCAACACCAGATCCTTAACCCACTGAGCAAGGCCAGGGATCAAACCCGCAACCTCATGGTTCCTAGTCGGATTCGTTCCTGAGCTACGACAGGAACTCCAGCATACATTATTTCTTTACCCCCTCATTGGATTAAAATAAACATAATACCCCCAAAAAAGATGTTAGTTGCAAAATACAAATAACTATAATTCTCATTGAATGTTTTTCTAAATCAGAATCTGTACAATTATCTCTAATATATGATCTCAGTTTCTGTTTCATCATTTTTCTTTTGAGGGACAGTTAATGTACAAGGACCCACCAAATCTTTATACTTAAAGAGTTTTGTTCCACTAAGTCAAAATATCTCAAATATGAATTATTGAAATTCTCTCTTAAAACATAAAATTAAGGTAACAAAAGAATCCCAACAAAAGTATAATAGTCCACTTTGTGAGATAAAAGGGTTTGGAGACTTTGACTATGATCAAATCCATCAGTCATAAGTAACATGGAGAAGAATATATACATAATATGGCTAAGAAATAACTAATGTTTTCTATATTAAGTGTGGTAAGTGCTTTAATGACATCAGTTATTCCACTGCACAATCTTATACAATAAGTGGTACTAATATTTTCCCCATTTTATAAATGTAGAAACTGTGACACCAAGAAATTAAAGTTAATTGCTCAATGTCACAGAGCTAGTCACTGCTGGAGTAGGAGGGATGTTTAGGCAGCCTGACTTCACAGTCTACACACTAACCCCTCTCTGATACAGACTCTCAGTATTCTGGTACATATACATTTATATTTTGTTTTTCTCCTTCTGCATGTGGGAAGTAGAAGGCAATATTTTTTAAAAAATACAAAAAACATGTAGTCATTTAAAGACATTGCAGGCCAAGAGTTGAGGAAAATTGATATTCAGTGCTTTTAGAGACACTTCATTATCATTTTCTAACAGGTCCACTATCGTTTAAAATTTTTGCTACCATTGAGAAGTAGGAGTTACTTGCTTTTTGAAGATGAAGAATTCATAAAGAAAGTTTCTTACGTACTTCACATTAATAAGATTAGATTAAGGAAATCTATGACAGAAGTGGGAGTGAGTCATTACATTTGAAGGCACTGACAAGCTTTTAGGCAAAGGCACTGATTATACAAAAAGAGATTAATCCCTGTCCCAAATCCAAGGCAGAATTGTGAAGCCAGTGAAACTCGGGTTCTGTGTCATGACGCCCCTTGTTTTATGCTCCTGTCTTCAGTAAAACCAGTCACAGGAGTTAAGAGGGGAAAATGAGGAGTCCTAGTGTGGATTCCCTAGGAGCAGAGCCTGATATGGGAATTCTTGTTCCTATCATCTCACAGTCCTTGGGAACAAGGTGAGGCACTAGACAGATCCCCAGCATCTTCTTGAAAAGTAAAAATGAAGCATTTGGGGGAACATTTACACCTAAACTTCCCACAGATTTGGAATATGAAAGTTCAGCAGTAGAAAATCCCTTGCCAACACAGTGTGAACAGTGTGGTTTGCGAGATGTTAACTGCAATTGGCACTTCTGAGGCCGCTGTGAGATTTGTTGTCCTTCATTTCCAGAGTTGTTTCTGACCTGCTCTCTTCCTTACCATCCCACCAGGATCAAAACGGAGGAAAAAACTTTGAATTTGCTCAAAGTGTTTTCCTGAGTACTTTTAATTAAAATATTTTGAAGGACAATGTGCTTCCATAAAAATGTTAATGGCACTTGTCTTTAGACCTCATATTTTATGTCAGCGGGCAGTTTTGACCTAGATTGAACAAAATTTGGGCCTGACTCATTTTTCCATTAATATAGTGATAATCCCTCATGAATATTCATAATGTCTTCATTCTTACTGTTTTTTACATATCTCCCTTAGATGAAACAGCTTTAAATTCCCATTTTATCATGGAGGAAATAGACGTAGCAAATTGCAAACAGGTTATGTAAATTTACCAAACTTGGGCTAGTTTTCTTCATTGATTTTTGTATAAACATACTTAATTCTCAAATGAAACTTGAGTCAAGTGAATCTCAGTCCTTGAAGGGCACCTGATACAGCAAGTTCTTTCTTCCCACTTCATAAGGTCTCTCTCTCTTCCTTCAGCAAAAACATTTTTTTACTGAATCCTTAACTGCTCATATGTTCTAAACTTCAGTTTATTTGTTCAATAAATATTTACTCAGACCATTCTCTCTAATGGGCAGTGAATTAGACCTGGACCAAAACAATAAATAAGAAGTGTTCTGTTCCAGAGTGAGAAAGACAAGATAAACCTAACCAGACTGGTGGTACAATAGAGGCAGGAAAGGAAAGCTGTAGAAGTACCAAGGAACTCACCATTAATCTGTTTGAGGGATTAAGGAGAAACGTAAAAGAGATAATGATTTTTTTGAATTGGATCCCGAAGGATGAGTAGGAGTTTTCCTAGTGGCAAAGCCTTGAAGAAAACACTCCAGAAGGAGTTCCCTGGTGGCCTAGAAGTTAAGGACTTGGCATTGTCACTGCTGTGGCTCAGCTTGCTGCTGTGGCTTGGGTTCTATCCCTGGCCTGGGGGGATAGACAATCTAACTTTGAGATACAGAATTTTCAGAAACTAAAATTAATTAAAAAATCAACGGGTTCCCTGTGGCTCAGTGGGTTAAGGACCCAGCATTGTCATTGAAAAAGCTTGGGCTACTGCTGTGACATGAGTTTGATCCCTGGCCCAGGAACTTCCACATGCCACAGACACGATAAAAAAAAATTGAAAAGTAAACCTAAATATATTAATCCAAAAATTAGATGAGAAGATACATATAAAATGTATGAAAATAAATGCCTCTAGAAAGAGTAGGAAAAATAGAGAGATTTCAAGTTTATCAATAATGCTTACTTCTGTATAAAAAATAAATTTGATATTAATCATTAGTAATTATAGCTTATGAGAACAAAGGTATTTATTGGCCTTTGTAGTTTTCTATATTTCTAAAATTTTGTCAAAAATAAATTTAAAAATAGTAAAGCAATTTAAAGTGGCGATGGTTAAAATAGCTAATAAATCCATTTAGAAGAAGGACAGAGATAATCTTTTATCCATTCCTTTTTTGGGAAGGTTCCCAAACTCATAAATTTTACTTAGTCCACCTACAAATCACTAGCCAACACAATGCTTTCTCTCTAACAACCCCCCTCCTCCAACTTCCATCTCTTGAATCAAGAATGTTGAAAAAAATTTTAGTGTTAAAAAAATCCCCCCAAAATTAAAATGACAATAGGGAGGAAAAGTATCATATCAAATTACTAATGAGCTAGCTGATGGTTAAACAAAGGAGGTCAAATTCCAGAGGCAAAATTATATGAAAGGACTGAAATGAAAAACAGCTTCATTTCAGTGGAGAATTTGACTCAAATTCTTTTCTAGGGTTTTCCTTTTACACCATTCTGTCAGAGACTTGCCAGTACTTCTCTCCACCTCAAATGCCTTGTGCTCTGAAAAGCTACTATGACTCATGTGCCTTTGACTGATGCTTGTATGTTTATCATGCAAATAAGAGTTCACTGTGACAGTGAATATAACATAAAGAATGATCTCATTATTTGTCCTCCAAGGTGTAGTTTGGCTATATAGAGCTATATTTCCTCAAATTTCAGTTTCTTATTATTGTCATTCTTCCAGCATCAGGACAATCCCCAAAACTCATTTTTGATTAAAGCATCTCTAATTAGTTTGTTAGGACACCTGTAAAACAGTGTTCATGTTCCAAAACCAACTTCAACTCAGTATGAATGTGGTATAATCCTACCAATTGTTTTTGGAACACAAACTTTTGTGGAACACTCTACTTGAGAAAGAATTACAAAAACAAATCTGTCTTCCTAAAATTCACGTTCTGTGTGAAGGAACCAGCATATAAAGAAATACTTAGGCTGTTTTGTGATAAGCACTGTACTGTCACCCAGGTTTATACACAGCATTATGACAGCACTCAGGAAGTGGGGATTAATTTGCCTTTTTAAGGTGGCTTTATAGGGGAAGGGATATTTGAGCTAGGTATTAAAGAATGAGTTAGCCACAAGCAAAATCCAGTAAAGGCATGAAGGGAAGAAGGGCTACATCTTGAGGACAAAGATCTGAAAAAAAAGATGTGATCAAATATTTATTTTCAAAACACATCAGTTTTTAGATATGGCAGCAGTGTGGGTCATGTGCATTCATCATTCTTTACAGTAACCCTAACCACAATGTGTCCTGCAGATTTGCCCAAGAGGGATAACATCACAGCTTTAAACATCAAAGGAGAGTGCCAAAGAAAGGAAAAAAGAAGTATGAGGTCTCACGGTGTGAAGTCAGATAATGAGAAAAGTAGAAGAAAACTGAGGGAGAACAGAGTAGATGCAGACACTAAAGGAATGTAAATATGCTGAACAGGAATCTGTTTGTCAATGGTTGAGAGCAAGAGTCTGGTGTAGGAGTTCCCACTGAGGCTCAGTGGGTTAAGAACCCAACACAGTGTTCATGAGGATGCAGGTTCAGTCCCTGGCCTCCCTCAGTGGGTTAAGGATCCAGTATTGCCCCAAGCTTTGGCGTAGGTCACAGATGCAGCTCAGGTCTGGTGTTGGTGTGGCTATGGCATAGGCTGGCAGCTGCAGCTCCAATTCAACCCTAGGCTGAGACCTTCCATAGGCTGCAGGTGCAGCCCTAAAAAGTAAATATGAAAAATAAAATAATAACAGGCAGGAAAGACAGAAAGGAAACTTGCTAAGTCCTAGACAAAATGAAAGAGATGAATCCAATGATAGATCCCTTAAAGCAGAGGTTTTAAACTTTGGCTGCACATTAAATCACCTGATTAAAAATAAATAAATAAATAAATAAATAGTACCCAGGGCCCAGGCAGAAATTCCTGTTTAACTAGTCTGAGTGGGGTCTGGGAACATTATTTTAGAAAAAATGAATCTGACTAGGAACCATGAGGTTGCCACACCCATGGCATATGGAAGTTCCCAGACTAGGGGTCTAATTAGAGCTGTAACAGCTGACCTATGCCAGAGCCACCACAACGCCAAATCCAAGCCATGTCTGCGACCTACACCACAGCTCAAGGCAACGCTGGGTCCTTAACCCACTGAGCGAGGTCATGGTTCCTAGTCAGATTCATTAACCACTGAGCCATGACGGGAACTCCAGATCTACATTACTCTTGAAGGCTTTGGAGTTAGACTGGGTTTTTCTTTTAACTTTTTTTTAATTAAACTGCAGTGTTATGTCAGCTTCTGCTGTACAGCAAAGTGACCCCAGTCATACATATAGATACATTCTTTTTCTTATATCATGGCTTTTTCTTTTAAAGGTATAAATATGCTGAGGCTGGCCTCAGGGTGGTCTAGTTATGGGGGAAAAACAGCACATTTTTATAAGCATTTGATCCACAAGATCTGCAAGAGGGATGAACAGAATAAATGCACCTAAGAGAGAACATATGGCTGGGTCTGGGAATTTCTATTGCCTCCCTGGGGACAAATCCAATAGACTAGATAACACTTATTCATGATCTCTCTTGTCCTGATTTGAGGCGGAAAATAATTTCCCATTTGATTTTAGACAAGCTTTTAAGGAAAACAATGACACTGGGTCAGTGTTTGTTGAGGATTGGGTTGGCAGGGAGACCCAGAATGAGAATAGATTGAGGATCAGCCCCAAGAATCATAATTGAATGAGCCAAGGGTTCTTACTTCAATGACCGGGAAAGAAACATCGCAACAAATACAAGCCCCCCAGATTTCATCTCCTCAAAGAGGAGGATGAAAATTAGTGGCACATGTAACATATTAACAACCACCCCCCCAGAAGTCCACAGCAAATTTAGAACTAGGAGAACAATCAAGCTAATCTTCGTTCTTTAGTTATTCATTTGTATCATTAGATTACCATGTTCAAGACAATTGGTGGTAAATACGGTGCAATGAAGAGAGTTGGACTTTGCTTTTCAGCAAGTATTGTTGGGAAACCTGGACAGCTGCGTGCAAATCAATGAAACCAGAACACACCCTCACACCATGCATGAAAATAAACTCAAAACGGCTTAAAGACTTAAATATAAGATAAGACACCATCAAACTCTAGAAGAGAACATAGGCAAAACATTCTCTGACATCAACCTTACGAATGTTTTCTTAGGTCAGTCTCGCAAAGCAACAGAAATAAAAGCAAAAATAAACCAGTGGGACCTAATCAAACTGACAAGCTTTTGCACAGCAAAGGAAACCAAAAAGAAAACAAAAAGACAACTTACAGAATGGGAGAAAATAGTTTCAAATGATGCAACCGACAAGGGCTTAGTCTCTAAAATATACAAACAACTTATACAACTCAACAGAAAAAAGGCAACAACCCAGTGGAAAAATGGGCAAAAGACCTGAAGAGACTGTTCTCCAAGGAAGATATACATATGGCCAACAAGCACATGAAACAATGCTCAACATCCCTAATTATTAGAGAAATGCAAATCAAAACTACCACGAGATTCCACCTCACACCAGTCAGAATGGCCATCATTCACAAGTCCACAAATAAGTGCTGGAGGGGGTGTGGAGAAAGGAGAACCCTCCTGCACTGTTGGTGGGAATGTAAGCTGGTACAACCACTATGGAGAACAGTATGGATGTACCTTAGAAAACTCTACATAGAACTGCCATATGACCCAGCAATCCCACTCTTGGGCATATATCCAGACAAAACTTTCCTTAAAAAGGACACATGCAAGTTCATTGCAGCACTATTCACAATAGCCAAGACATGGAATCAACCCAAATGTCCACTGATAGATGATTGGATTAGTAAAATGTGGTATATATTCACAATGGAATACTACTAAGCCATAAAAAATAATGAAATAATGCCATTTACAGAAACATGGATGGAACTAGAGACTCTCATCCTGAGTAAAGTAAGTCAGAAAGTGAAAGACAAATACCACATATCACTTATATCTGTAATCTAATTTTATGGCACAAATGAACCTTTCCACAGAAAAGAAAATCATGAACTTGGAAAATAGACTTGTGGTTGCCAAGGGGGAGAGGAAGGGAGTGGGATGGATTGGGAACTTGGGGTTAATAGATGCAGACTATTGCCTTTGGAATGGATTAGCAATGAGATCCTGCTGTGCAGCACTGGGAACTATGTCTGGTCACTTATGATGGAGCATGACAATGTGAGAAAAAGGAATGTATACATGTATGTGTAACTGGGTCACCATGCTGTACAGTAGAAAATTGACAGAACACTGTAAACCACCTCTAATGGAAAAAAATTAAAATCTTTATACAAAGAAAAAAAAGGAGTTGGACTTTGAAGTCAAACACACCTGAATATGGATCTCAGATTACTAGGTGTGTGCTCTGGTGCTTACTTCATTAGGTTGTTACCAAGATTAAATGAGATAAAGAAATACAGAGCATGTGCCTGGTGCATAGCAATTCCTTGCCAAATGAACCAGCAGTCACAGTAGGAGCAGTAGTAATAGTAGTATTAATATTATTTAATAACCTTTCTGAACCTCATTTTCTTCATTGGTGAAGTTAGAAAAATAACATCCACCATCTAAGAGTTTTGAGAGTAAATTTGCAGGTGACATAACATATTTAAAATACTTAGATCACGGAGTTCCCATCGTGGCATGGTGGTTAACGAATCCAACTAGGAACCGTGAGGTTGCAGGTTTGATCCCTGGCCTTGCTCAGTGGGTTAAGGATCTGGTGTTGCCATGAGCTGTGGTGTAGGTCGCAGACAAGTCTTGGATCCTGAGTTGCTGTGGCTCTGGCGTAGGCCAGCGGCTATAGCTCTGATTCGACCCCTAGCCTGGGAACCTCCATATGCCGTGGGAGCGGCCCTAGAAAAAGCAGAAAGACAAAAATAAAATAAAATAAAATACTTAGATCAGTGTCTGGCTCAAAGGAAGTATTTAATTAATATAGTTGTTATTGGTGAGTTATTGTTTTACAGGACCTCATGACCTTCCCTCCCTGATCCCTGTCCCCTAGACATGTCCTCAAAATCGTATCAACTATTCAGTCAGTGGGCCATCATTCTCTCTCTACACTGGGGCACATAACATGCAATTTGAAATGTATATCGTCCTTAAAACACAGTAGATAGGAACACTGGTTTGGCCTGGTCCTCACTGTAAGTCTTCCCTCCCTGGTTCCTTTGGCACCCTTTCCCACACTGGGATTCTTCATCTCTTACCAACCTCCTTCAAGGCACCGCTCAAATACAAGTATTTTTATCTTAGGAAAGGAAGCAGCATTATTGCTTAAGACCCAGTCCTCCAGGCATTAGAAGATCGTGATGTGGAACTTCTGTGGTGGCTCATCGTTAAGGAACCCGACTAGTATCCAGAGAACTCGAGTTTGATCCCTGGCCTCTCTCAGAGGGTTAGGGATCCAGCATTGCCGTGACCTGTGGTGTAGGTCACAGACACGGCTTGGATCTGGCGTTGCTGTGGCTGTGGTGTAGGCCGGCAGCTGCAGCTCCTGTTTGACCCCTAGCCTGGGAACTTCCATGTGCCACAGGTGCGGCTCTAAAAAGACTAAAAAAATAAAATGAAGATTGTGATGTGGTGAAATCTCTATTCTAGTCAGACTTTGCAGTCTCTTGCTCAGACAATGTCAGGAGCAGCCCAAGTGACATGTAAAATGGGGGCAAGCCAAAATCCTGGTCCTGAGAAACACAGGCTGAGCCAAGCGGTACCAGGTGGATGGTGAAAAACAGAGACCACTTCTTACTTTATAGCTTATTTATCAACTCCAAGTTATCTCCATTTTGTTGAAGGGGACCTTTAACCTCTGACGTAGAACAAAACCCAGCTTTGATTAAAAGCCTTTATTGTGAATTAAGTGAAGCACCTGAATTTACAAAGTATGAGTTCTGACAAAGTAAATGGTACAGAGAAATGTGGCTCATGATGACAAATCCAAGCACAGAAGAAAAAAATCATCTCCCACTCCACTCAGGTTGCTATCTTTTTCATTTACCTTAAATTTCTTTTTGCCTTATGTTAACTGTTTCAAACAAGCAATGAATATAGAATAAACATGTCCTAACTTTTTAAAATTAACTGCTAAGTCCTATCGGACTAACACTCCCATTTTCCATTTCCTGTCTTGTGTCCCAGTTAAACACAATTATGAAAGGAAACAGCATTATTCAATCAGCCCATTTTAAGAAATTTATATTTCTCTTTTTTCTGAAGGGTAATTTAACACATGTTCCTTGTAGAAGGTAAAATTTTCACAAAAGCCAAAGACAAAAGAAAAATCACTTATAGCCCCAGTGGAGAAATAAATACTATTAACCTGTTGGTGAAGTTCACTCCTGTACTTTGCTATGCATTCTATGTTTTATTTAATCAGAAAAATTGTAGTGTATATATTGTTTTGTGATCACATTTTAAAGTCATTCACTGTCTTTCTCAACATGATTTTTAGTGGCTGCACAGTAGTCCATCAAATGGTTAGATAGTCGATTTCAAATGATCGACCATCTGAATTGTTTCTCAATATTTTTGCTGGGTTTTTTTTAATGATTTTTATTTTTCCATTATAGTTGGATTACAGTGTTCTGTCAATTTCTACTGTACAGCACAGTGACCCAGTCACACACACACACACACACTCTCTTTTTCTCTCATTATCCTCCATCATGTTCCATTACAAGTGACTAGACATAGTTCTCTGTGCTATACAGCAGGATCTCATTGCTTATCCACTCAAAATGCAAAAGTTTGCATCTATTAACCCCGGATTCCCAGTCCATACCACTCTCTCCCCCTCCCCCTTGACAACCACAAGTCTATTCTCCAAGTCCATGAGTTTCTTTTCTGTGGAAAGGTTCATTTGTGCTGTATATTAAATTCCAGATATAAGTGATATCATGTGGTATTTGTCTTTCACTTTCTGACTTACTTCACTTAGTATGAGAGTCTCTAGTTCCATCTGTGTTGCTGCAAATGGCATTATTTTTGTTCTTTTTTATTTTTGCTGTATTAACACTTCAGGGAACATTGTACATACATTTGGGCATAAAATGATTATATCTCCAGGATAAATTCCTAAGAGGGGAGTTTCCATACAAATGGCATGTTTATTTTAAAAGGGTTCTTTTAAAGGGTAATTTTTTTTACCTTTGTAGAACATACCACAAATACAACTAAATAACAATTCATGTAATTTATTTTTCAAATGACCGACCTCCCAAGTAGTTCTCACAATTTGGCTTCTAATCTATATCTCCCTCACTGTCTTTCATGTCTGAAAGCAATGTAAAAGTCTTTTGTCAGGAACATGTATCTATCTTCTTACTT
The DNA here is from genome assembly GCF_016906955.1 of Phacochoerus africanus. Lineage (NCBI taxonomy): Eukaryota > Metazoa > Chordata > Mammalia > Artiodactyla > Suidae > Phacochoerus > Phacochoerus africanus. The sequence continues at coordinate 20,318,896 of NC_062560.1, forward strand.
TGGGAAACATGGTAGCCATAACCATATGCTATGAAAGCAAAGTGTTCAGCAAGGCCCCAGATATTTGCTCACCTAACACAGATGTTCCCTACAACCAGTAACTGCTACAAGGGCAGGGCTCATATGTGCTTACCTCTGTGTCTGTAGGCACAGTATAACATCTGGCAGATAGCAGAAGCTCAAAAACTACTTCTTGAATAAATCAATGAATGATCATCTAGTAAGGATTACATCAATTTGCATTCCCACCAATAATGAGAAGAGCTCTCACAACCTCAGTCAGCTAATTTTTAGGCAAAAATTCTATATATTCCATAAATGCTCAATTATTTGAGAAAATATATTTTAGTACCATAAACAGGTAAAACTTTCTAAAGGATTCACTCAGTCTCACCAAAGTTAAAAGCATGTGATGTTAATTTACCTACTTCATATGTAAATTATCAGTAGAAATATGATATAAACCATTTATGTAATTTTAAATTTCCTGGTAGCCACATTAAAAAAACTTAGAAAGAGGGTTCCTTTGTGGCTTAGTGGGTTAAGGATCTGGTATTGTCACTGCTGCATGAGTTGCTGCTGTGGCATGGGTTCAGTGCCTGGCCTGAGGACTTCTGCATGCTGTGGGGATAGCCCAGAAAAAGAAAAAGAACTGAGTGCAGTTAATTTTAGAAATATATTAATAAAATATATTAACTGTAAATCCAATAAAATATTTCCACTTCAACATGCAGCAAATATAAAGAAGTTAGAATTTTACTTTTTTCTTTTTCTTTTTTTTTGGGGGGGGTGGCCACACCTGCAGCATTCAGCATTCAGAAATTCCCAGGCTAGGGGTCAAATTGCAGCTGCAGCTGCCAGCCAGCGCCACAGCCACAGCAATGCAGGATCTGAGCTGCTTTTGTGACCTACAGCATAGCTCACAGCAACACTAGATCCTTAACCCACTGAGCAAGGCCAGGAAATTAAACCCTCATCCTCACGGATAGTAGTCAGGTTCGTAACCCACTGAGCCACAGGGGGAACTCCTATAGTCTTTTTTTCATAATAAGTCTTCAAAATCCAGTATGTTTCACACTTAGAGCATGTAAAAATGAAGACACTAAACTTTCATCAGAAATACTTGACCTGTGTTTACACTTATTAACACTTACAGCTGTTTCCATACTCAAAATGTTCCAGACAGTCACACCCAAATTGTTCTAAATATCCCACAAACTTTGCCAATAACTGAATTAAGTATCAGTTTTTAAATTTTAATTCACATAAAATAAACTTTAATTCCTCAGTGGCACTAGTCATACTTCAAATGTTCAATAGCCACATGTGGCCAGTGGCTACTCTATTGCACAGCATTACAGAGGACAGCTCTTTAATGTATGACCTATTAGCATTTAACAAGTTATTGCATCAATTAAACCATATTACCCCTGTTCCAGATGAGGACATGGAAGCTCTGAGAAGTTATCACTTGTGTAAGATCACACAGCTAGGAATAATTTAAGATTAAAATCTAGGGATTTTTGTAAAAATCTAGATATTTAGACCTCACAGGGTGAGTCTTTCTCCCATCCCACTAGCTGAAAAAAAAAGCTAGCAAAATGGAACATCTGTGTTAGGTGTGCAAATATCTGGGACTTTCCTAGACATTTTGCTTTCGTGGCATATGGTTATGGCTCCCATGTTGCCCAAATTTAAAGACACATGGTTTTGACAAAAGATTTTTGCACTTCTTTCAGGTGTGAAAGACAGTGAGAAAGACATAGTTGGAAACCAAAATGTTGGAATTTGAGGACATTTCAATAGTTTATGGTAGTAGTTTCTAACTTCTTTTAAGCAGCAGAACCCTGAGATCTTAGAACTCAAATATATAAAATCAAGAAAAGTAAAGCTGCTCTATTAAATCGTAGGTGAGGGAGTTTCCACTCCACATCCCTCTCTACCACCCCCTCCTCTCACCATGGAAGCCCCTGAGATAGCACCCCAGAACCCCATGACCCCATGAAACAGCATTTAAGAACGGCTGTTTAAAAAGGACTTCTGTTTTCGGAAAGGTGAAGTAGAATTTCCTTTTCCCAATTTCACCTTTCAGTACAGCTAAAAAAAAAAACCCTGAACATTATACATAAAACAAATATAAGGCTCAGAAAAGTAAAGATAAGGAGGCAGACAAGCTAGAGACCTTGGGGCCTGAAGAAAAACATGCTGGTGAGTTCTTGGTTGGCTTTTTGTTTTTGCTGCAAATAACCCAGTCCAGGTACTAGAGAAGCTGGCAAACTGAAACTTCACTGGGTACAGACCGAAAAATAAAACAAAAAAGCCCGAGAAAAGCTTGCCCTCTCTAGCCATGGGACCTTGAAAGAGACAGCCCAAAAAGACAGAAAACTTTTAGACAATAACTGTTCTCCAGGTAAACACCATAGAAAAACTGCAGCCACCACAACCATCTCCATCAGCAAAGGCAAGTATGGGAAACCCAAACCTCTACACTCTCTAGATTTTCATAAGGCACTGAAAGCCCACCAACAGAGGTGTTATTAGAGAAGGCCAAGTGGGGAGCTGGGACCATTACTTCCATGGGGTAGTAACAAGGCTCACCGACCTCCTGGTGTCAGTGGAGGCCATGTGGAGAACCTGGACTTCCATTCCCACCTGGCAGGAAGTAGGCACCTCCTTCCTTCCCACTGGAGTGGTGTCAGAGGGGGCCTAACAGAGAGCCAAGACTTTCATTACTATCCAGTGATAATAAGCCCTCCCAGTCATGGTGTCAGTGGAAGCTTTGGAAGGAGCAATAAAGAGGCACCCCAGTTCTTCCCAGCCAAGGTAGTATTGGCAGAGGCCCCATAGGGATGGAACCTGAACTTCCACCTCAGCCCTGCAATAATGAGAAGGCTTCCCTGCCTAGGTGTCAATGGAGGCCAACAGAGAATCTGGATTTCCACCCCCACCTAGCAGTAACAAGGCAGCACACACACTCCTTCTCCTTGCCGGGATGATGTCAAAAGAGGACAGCTGGGAGTTCCTGTCAAGGCTCAGTGGTTAACGAATCTGACTAGGAACCATGAGGTTTCAGGTTCGATCCCTGGCCTCGCTCAGTAGGTTAAGGATCCGGCGTTGCCGCGAGCTGTGGTGTAGGTCGCAGATGCAGCTCGGATCTGGTGTTGCTGTGGCTGTGGCATAGGCCGGCAGCTATAGCTCCGATTAGACCCCTAGCCTGGGAACCTCCATATACCACAGGTGTGGCCCTAAAAAAGACAAAAAAAAAAAAGACAGCTGAAATGGAAGCTTTAAATAAGATCTAGTATCTCATAACATAATACTAAATATGTCCAGGTTTCAACCAAAAATCCCTCGTCATACCAAGAACCAGAAAATCTCAACTTGAATGAGAAAAGACAATCAACAGACACCATCACTGGGATGACATGGATATTAGAATTACCTGACAAGGATTTTAAAGCAGCCATCATAAAAATGCTTCATTGAGCAGGAATTCTATTGTGGCTCAGAGGCTTAAGGACCGAAACGACATTGTCTCCATGAGGATGAGGTTTTGATCCCTGGCCTAGTTCAGTGGGTTAAGAATCTGGCATTGCCATGAGCTGTGGTATAGGTTGCAGGTTTAGCTTGGATTCTGCGTTCCTGTGGCTGTGGCATAGGCCAGCAGCTGCAGCTCTGATTCAACCCCTGGCCCAGGGACTTCCATATGCCACAGATGTGGCTATAAAAAGAAAAAAATTAAAATTTAAAAAAAAAAAGCTTCAGGAGTTCCCATCGTGGCACAGTGGTTAACAAATCCAACTAGGAACCATGAGGTTTTGGGTTCAATCCCTGGCCTTGCTCAGTGGGTTAAGGATCCAGCATTGCCGTGAGCTGTGTTGTAGGTCAAAGATGTGGCTTGGATCCCGTGTTGCTGTGACTCTGGCGAAGGCCAGCAACTACAGCTCCGATTCGACCCCTAGCCTGGGAACCTCCATATGCCATGGGAGCAACCCTAGAAAAGGCCAAAAGAAAAAAAAATGCTTCAATGTGCAATTATGAGCACACTTGAATGAAAAATTAGAAGCTCTCATCATAGTAATAGAATATATAAAGATGGAACAAATGGAAATTTTAGAAGTGAAAATACAATAACCAAAATTAAAAATTAAATGAATGAGCTCAACAGCCAAATGTAGAGGATGGACAACAGAACTGGTGCACTAGAAGACAGGACAAAAAAATTACCCAGTCTGAACAGAGACAAAGTAGACTGAAAAAAAAAATAAATGAAGAGAAACTCAGGGACCTGTGTGATGGTAACAGATAATCTGACATCTGTGTCATCAGAGTCCAATAATGAGAGGAGAAAGGGGGCCAGGCTTAGAAAGTATTTGAAGAAATAATGGTTAAAACTTTTCCAAATTTGGCAAGAGATATAAGCAAACTCGAGAAGCTAAGCAAAAAACCCCAAATGAGATAAACATCAGGAATTGCACACAAAGATACATCTTAGTCAAACTCCTGAAAAAACAAAGGAAAAATGTTGAAAGCAGTGAGAGGAAAAGGACATGTTACTCATAGGGTGAAACAATTTGAATGACAGCAGATTTCTCATAAGAAACTAGGGAGGCTGGAGGGAAGTGGCACAGAATTTTTCAAGTGCTAAAGAAAAAAAAAAAAAAAACAAAAAACCTGCCAACCCAGAATTCTACATCCAGTGAAAATAAAAAGAATATCAAGAAAAGGTAAGGAGTTCCCCTTGTGGCTCAACAGTGACAAACCCAACTAGTATCCATGAGGATGTAGGTTCAATTTCTGGCCTTGCCCAGTGGGTTAAGGATCCGGTGTTGCCATGAGCTGAGGTATAGGTCACAGACGCAGCTCAGATCTGGCATTGCTGTGGCTGTGGTGTAGGCCAGCAGCTACAGCTCCGATTTGACCCCTAGCCTGGGAACTTCCATATGCCAGGGGTGCAGCCTACAAAGAGACCAAAAAAAGTAATAAAGACATTCTCAGATGAAGGAAAAATAAGGGAATCTGTCACTAGCTGACCTGTGCTAAAATAATGGCTAATGGAAATTCTCTAAATAGAAAGGAAATGATAAAAGAAGGAAATTTTGGAACATCAGGGAGGAAAAAAGAAATAATGGAAAGCATTAAAATATGGGTAAATACAAGAGACTTTCCATTTATTCTTGAGTTTTCTAAATTATGTTTGATAGTTGAAGCAAAAATTATACTACTGGCTGGAGTAGTTCTCCATGTATGTGGAGGAAATATTTAAGACAATGATATTATCAGTGGGAGAGGGTAAAGGAATATAAAGGGAAGTTAAGGTTTCTGTACTTCACTCAGACTGGTAAAATGCTGAAATTATTAGACTGTGATAAGCTTTTTATATGTGATATAGTAATTAGAACAACCATTTTAAAAGTTATTCAGAGCAATAGAGTCAGAAATAAGAAATCATATAAACACAAATTATATTAAAAAAAATCAAAATGGAATTGTAAAAAAATGTTCAAGTAACCCATAGGAAGACAGGGGAAAAAACGCAGAGAAAACAAACTGAAAACAAAAGTGACAACAACAACTTCTTTCATGAATTTGGAGTAACTAGATCTCTCTGACATTGCTGGTGGGAATGTAAAATGGTAGAGCCACCCTGCAAAATAGTTTCATAGTTTGTTAAAAAACTAAACATATACTTCCCTTATGACCCCTCAATCTTACTCCTGGGCATTTATCACAGAGAAATGAAAACGTACAGCCACAAAAAAACCTGTATGTGATTTTTCCTAGCAACTTTATTTGTAGTAGTCCCAAACTGGAAACAACCAAAATGTTCTAAGTGAATCATTAAACAAACTGTGCTACATCCATGCCATGGAATCCCACTCAGCAATAAAAAGTAACATACTATTGAAACACACATCAATTTGGATGAATCTCAAAGATACCACCCTGAGTGAAATGGGCCATCTCAAAAGGTCATAGACTGTATGATTCCATTTATGTAACATTCTCAATATGACAAAAGTATTGAGACAGGGAGTAAATGAGTGATTGCCAAAAGTTAGGAATGGTGTGGGGAGAGTGGTGGGTAGAACTATAAAGGAGCAGCATGAGGGAAGTATTGGTGGTGATGGAACAGCTGTATCTTGATTGTAATTCCTTCAGTTGATCATTATTTCAAAAAAAAAGTTTTTTAAGTGGTCAGTCTGAGGGAGTTCTTGTTGTGGCTCAGTGGGTTAAGAACCCAACTAGTTAATCCATGAGGATGTGGGTTTGATCCCTGGCCTCGCTCAGTGGGTTAAGGATCCAGCATGGCAGCAAGCCATGGCATAGGTCAAAGATGCAGCTCAGATCCAGTGTGGCTGTGGCATAGGCTGGCAGCTGCAGCTCTGATTTGACCCATAGCCCAGAAACTTTTCACATGCGGCAGGTATAGCCCTAATAAATAAATAAATAAATAAATAAATAAATAAATAAGGTCAATCTGAACCACATAAAATGTCAGAAAGAATGTAGAGTAACTGGAACTTTCACACACTGCTGATAGGAATATAAATTGATGCAATCACTTAGGAAAACAGTTTGGCCTACTGAATCCAAATATGTGTGTTGCATTTATAGCCAAAATGTATATATACATATATACACACACACACACTTTTTGATTTGACAATTCCACTCCTTAGTATATATTCTCAAGTGAAATGAGAGCATATGTCTACCAAAAACACCTATAAAAGGATGCTCATGGTAGTTGTATTCATAATATCCAAAACCTAGAAACAACTCAAAAATCCATGACCATTAAAATAGATGAGTAGACAAGTAAATTGAGGTATATCCATACAGTGGAAATGACACAGCCCTGCATAGACCTGACTGCTGTCACACACAACCACACAGAGGAATCTTAGAAACATTTTGTTGAGCAAAAGAAGCCAGACACAAAAGAACACATAGTGTATGGTTCTATTTGCGTAAAATCAAGAACTGACAAAACCAACCATAGAGGTGATGGAGGTCAAAATACTGATTATCTCAGGAGGGTGGGGTGGATATTGACTGGGAAAAGGCGTGAAGGCACCCTCTGGGACTGTGGGTATGATCTATATCTTACTCTGGGTGGTGTCTACATTGCTGTACACCTGTGTAAAAATTTATCAAGCTGTATGTGTAAGATTAGAGCACTTACCATATGTAAGGAAAACCTCAATAAAAAGTAAAAAAGAAAATGAAACAAAGCCAAAAAACCTACACACCAAACCACTGCTATTGGGAGACTGCTCTGCACTGTCTGGGCTATCAGGTCACTTTGAATGCAGCACCGAAGGGAGGAGCTGTGAGTGATGGCCACACATACACCTTCCTGCTCTTTGGGGGCCTCTGGCACAGAATGCCCTTCTCACTTCCCCCACCTCCCTTGGTAGCAGCATTTAACCCCACACCAGGAGTCAGGAGTAGGTGTCCCTGACTCCTCAACCCAAGTTGTGTTTGTGTGATTCTATGCATTTACTTAGCTCAGTTAAAGAAGTTATCATGCCTTGGGAGAATATCTATATATCAACATTTGCAGGGAGAAAGGTACCACAGGGCTTAGGCATGTGGGCTATGGAGTTACACAGCCTAGGTTTGAATCTCTGTCACTTACTAACCCTTCTTTGAGCAAGACCTTGAGCTCTGTGGCTCTTCAATTTCCACTTCACCATGGGTAATGACATCTAGTGAACTCTAAAGTTGGGTAAGATAGCCAAGATAATATGCCAGTCTCTCACACTTGGGGGTAAGAAGCAAATCTGATTCATTCCTGTGTCCTTAGCACTTAATACAGTGCTTCTCATACAGCAAATGACAGGACTGCCTAATGGTTAAAAGAAAGGACTTTGGAGCCACCAGAGACTCAGGTGTTCAAACCCCAGCTTTACCACTTACCAGCTGTGTGACTTGGGGCATATACTTAACCTCTCTGATATCAATCCCCTTGTTTGTAAACTGAGGGAATTAAGTGGCAATTCATAGAAAATGCCTAGCACAGTGTTTGGTGCAGAGTAGAAACTCAAAAATATTAGCCTAAGAATAAATAGCTCTTGAACCACATTGAACTATAAAGGGCTTGTAGTTGAATCTACAAAATGAATGATTATACCTTTGTGAGTAATTCAGGTATAAAGTCTACATGGAGTTGAGGAGAAAATATTTGCCCCCCAGAGTATCCATCATGGATGAAATGTAGAATGTGCTTTTGGGGGAAGGTAAACTTCTTTTACTTCAGATTCAGCCTCTGAGGGGAGAGAAAATGTGAACTGCTTTCACTGGTGAGTCAGAGCAAAGAGAAGGAAAAGCTGGCCTTTTCATCCTCTCCTTCTGGATAAAGGCAAACTACTGTGTAGAGGCTGGTGGGTGGCACTGGGCCTACTGAGGGGTATTGATTTGTTCTTTCCAGGAAGAAATGCACATTATTCATTTTTTAATAGGCTGTCTTGTTTTGGAAGGCAACTCTCTGTGACTTTGAAATAACTCGTTTGTGTGGTGTAGGTATTGGCCTCTTGGGGGGGGGGGTGCTGTTTTGATTAAGTGGGTACACAGGAGAGCTCTGTTCTCTGTCCCATGATTAATGGAGGGAATGTCCTTAGTCCGGCCCTCTGCCTGTTCCTCGCTAGACTCTCGTGGTGCAGTCTCCCCAGAGCTCATTACGACCAATAACTTGTTCTGTGGCACCAAATTCTCCCATACGGTCAGAGGTGTCTTTCCACACCATGGTTTGAAAAGTTCCTGGTCTGGTATCATTTCGCAGGGTACTGATCATTTTTCCAAATATTTTGCATCACTGTATCATTTTGTCTTCACCATGGCAACTCAATGTCCAGACCTGTTTCACTGCTTAGAAAACTAAGGCCCAGGGGTGGAAAACGGAGGACAACACAAACAGGAGTGAACCAGCCTGAAGAATGAGCTGCGGAGGCATTTAGGAGCTAATCAATCATTTAATTAGTTAGTTAAGTAATACTGTGCAGCATCTGGTGCTTTTTCTACTAAGAAGAAGACAGGGGAATATAGATATATTGAAACACCAGGAATCTAAGTCAGATACTTAAGAACACTTTCCCCAAATACACGACACAGCTTTATGCAATCGGGTTTCCAAAAAGTTGTGCTAAATATTGTTTCCTTCTCTGTTCATGAGTTTATTTGTGAAATATCTCTATAAATGTCTGTTGCATGCCTCTTAACTGCAAGACACACTGGGGAAATGGAAAAATGAAGAAAACCCATGTGACCTCAAGAAGTTTACCATAGAGTAGAGGAGATTTTAAGGCATACAAATAAAACAGAATATGGAAGAGTTCCCATTGTGGCTCAGAGGGCTCCAACATAGTGTCCATGAGGATGCAAGTTCGACCCCTGGCCTCACTCAGTGGGTTCAGGATCCAGCATTGCTGCAGCGTAGGTCAAAGATGGGGCTCTGATCCTGCGTTGCTGTGGCTGTGGTGTAGGCTGGCAGCTGCAGCTCCGATTCGACCCCTAGCCTGGGAACTTCCATACACCACACATGCAGCCCATGAACTCAGTTCTCCCATATTGTAGGTTCTCTATGCTTGGATTATGCGTTGTGCAAATTCAAAGTAGTGTTTTCTAGAAGCACCGACATAATTCTCTGTAGCAGAGATGCAGCAGAGGAAGCAGAGGAACCTTTCCTCATCCTATCTGGATGCTTTTTTTTTTTTTTTTTTTGGTTTTTAGGGCTACACTCGCGGCATATGGAGGTTCCCAAGCTAGGTAGGGGTCTAAGCTGAAGCTACCGGCCGACACCACAACCACAGCAACACCAGATCCAAGCCTCATCTGCAACCTACACCACAGCTCACAGCAACACTGGATCCTTAAACCACTGAGCAAGGCCAGGGATCGAACCCCCATCCTCATGGATATTAGTCGGATTCATTTCTGCTGTGCCACAACGGTAACTCCCTGGATGCTACTTTCAATATAACATAGTCCCTGCGAACCCTGATTGGGCTTTGTAACTTCTGACCCCAGAAAGAAATTGATCTTTAAAGGGCTGCTTTGATAACCACCTGGAGTTTCCAGCCAGGCAGGTTTTGTACCATCCAAGATTTGTGTAGCCTTGTTGGGCACGCTAGAACACGGACAGCTGTTTCATTCTGGGCGGAGAGCTCACCTCCCCTGGATTTGTCTCAGACAGCTGTTTTCCTGGCTGTCTTCACTGGATGACCTTTTCTATTGTTGCCCCTGCACAGGGGATAAACTGGAGATGAGGTGTAAACTCCGTCCCAGCAGGCCGTAGGACAGAGCATTCAGATGCCACCTGCCTTGTGCCCTCATGGAATTACTGACCGCAGCAGCCTGGAATGGCCTCTGCAGTTATTTTTAAGCCAAGTAGTTGAGAATTAGTCATCACCTAGAATTTAGTATGTGTGTTTTTTGGCCTCCTAACAGAAAATGTTGCTCAGTACCGATGCAATATATATATATATATGCACTCCTGGGTGCAACATATAATAAAGCTGTACTGTTTTGTAATAGTTGCTCATATCATAATCCAGGGTGATGGATCATCTTGAGCCTTTAGCTGCTCACTTTGGTCCCCAAAAGAGAAATGCTGCCGAGATCCTTTCCCACTGGTAGCTATGGATCAGGGATTGACTCTTTTTTTTTTTTTTTTTTTTTTTTAGGGCCACACCCATGGCATATGGAAGTTCCCAGGCTAGGGGTCAAATTGGAGCTGTAGCCACTGGCCTACACCACAGTCACAGCAATGTGGGATCCCAGCCACCTCTGCAACCTACACCACAGCTCACAGCAACGCCAGATCCTTAACCCACTGAGCGAGGCCAGGAATTAAACCTGCGTCCTCATGGATGCTAGTCAGATTCATTTCCACCGAGCCACGACAAGAACTCCAGGATCCGTTCTTATTTAGATACCTTCCCTCACAAACCAAGAGCCATCAGGGTTTTCTCCCTGTATCAGCAAGAGGTCTATGAGGCTTTCTAGTTTGTGAGGAATGACTGCCTATCGGATCAAGGCTTGTCAGTTTCCAGGGCCCATACTGCTTCCTGGATGGCTAATTTGGTCCCCTACCCCTACTCTCCCTGTCGCTTAGTTCCTGTGGATTCTCTGGTTCTTTACTTCATGGCCACCCTTTGACCCTCTGCCTCTCACTTTCCTGGCTGCCCAGTCTCCCTGTCTGACTGCACTGCTCTACCCTTCCCAGAAACCCTGCAGCCCTGCAGTCTTTCTCCAAAAGGACAGCTCACCTGGCCCTGGGCTCTAATAATAACCAAAAGGTGGGAACAACCCAGGTGTCTGTCAACAGATAAATGGATAAATAAAATGTGATCTAGCCGTACAATGGAACATTATTCAGCCATAAAAAGGAATGAAGTTCTGACATAGCCTACAGCATGGATGAACCTTGAAAACAGTATGCTAAGTGAAAGTCAGACAGAAAAGGACACATGCTGTATGATTCCACTTATACGAAATATCTAGAATAGGCAAATTCATAGAGAGCAGAAGAGACGTTACCAGAGGCTGAGGGGAGGGAGGAATTAAGGAGTTATTATTTACTGGATACAGGCTTTCTATTGGGGATGACGAAAAAGTTTGGAGTATAGACAATGGTGATGGGTACACAGCATTGTGTATATAGTTACTGCCACTGAACTGTACACTTACAAATGGTTGATATAACAAACATCATATTATGGAGTTCCCGTCGTGGCGCAGTGGTTAACGAATCCGACTAGGAACCATGAGGTTGCGGGTTCGGTCCCTGCCCTTGCTCAGTGGGTTAACGATCTGGCGTTGCCGTGAGCTGTGGTGTAGGTTGCAGACGTGGCTCGGATCCTGTGTTGCTGTGGCTCTGGCGTAGGCTGGCGGCCACAGCTCCGATTCGACCCCTAGCCTGGGAACCTCCATATGCCGCAGGAGCGGCCCAAGAAATAGCAAAAAGACAAAAAGACAAAAAAAAAATCATATTCTATATATTGATATATATGTATGTATTTCAGCACAATTTTTACAACTGTTTTTTAAAAAAGCAGTCTCCATCACCAGCAGTCTGAGTTACTCCAAATGGGCTTTCTCCTTTTGGTGCACCGCACCCACTCTGCCTCTCAGTCCATCTGTGGACAGTAGTTGGCACATAGAAATGCTCAGATACGAAAAACAGATGAGCTTACATAAGGATAGAACTGACTATACACTAAAGGACTTGCCATTTCCAGCAGACTGCCATGGTCTTGCAGAGTTTCAAAGACAAATATAATCATAAGGAAAAGAGTCAGGGCCTGTGTTTCTTAAGACAACAAGAGAGAAATGGCAGAGTAAACTGAAAAAAAGGGATAAGGGAGCTCCTGTCATGGGGCAGCGGAAATGAATCTGACTAGTAACCATGAGGTTGTGGATTCGATCCCTGGCCTCACTCAGTGGGTTAAGGATCCCGCATTGCCATAAGCTGTGGTATAGGTCACAGACATGGCTTGGATCCTGCGTTGCTGTGGCTGTGGCGTAGGCCTCCTAAAAAAAAGGGATAAGGCACCTTGCAGACGCCAAAAAGTGGGAACATGAAGCTTGTTCCTCCACCTCCATTCCTCAAGCTTCTTTCCTGGATCAGCACAATTGTAGGAGAAACCTCATCCCCAAACAGCCATTCCCTGGCCCTGGTGCTTCCCCAAGAAGGCAGTGTCTCTGAAATTTGTCCAAGAACAAAATGGATTTTTAGGGATCAAAGACTTAATTCACATGAAAAGCAAGGTTTACAGCTAGGAAAGATTACCGTTTAGTGCCTTTTTTCCCCTTCCTTTCCTTTCTGGAATTTATTTCCAGTGTTAGAAAGTCCTGGGGGAAAACTGGTATAGCTATATGATTTTTAAAAAATTAAGATGGTCTCCAGTGAAATTGTCACTATACTCCCCAAACCTCAAATTTAGAAAGACACTAAAGTGAGTACTTATGGAAATATCCCTCAGTGTTCTAAATAATATCTTTAAGGTGTACTCTCTAATTTTTATTGTGTCTCTAAGTTTAAAATTCATTTCCTAAAATATGTAAATAGCAGTGTCAAGCAAAGGATCACCACTCCATCTTGTACACAGAAAATAGAAGCCCAAAAAGGAACAGTAGCACTCTACTTTGGTTTGTTTGTGGGAGAAACAGGACCACAGCCAAAACCTCCTCAGTCCTAAAATCCAGGCCTCTTTTCCAAAATACCATGCTGAACAGATGCATTGCACGGATTAAGATCAGGTTTCTTGGCCAAAGGCAAAATGACGTCAGCAGCCTGAGAAATTCTAAGGAGCAAGACACTCAGAATTCACATTTTTAGCACTGAGAAGAGCTGTTTCTAGGCCTTAACCTTCCAGGCAGTGTGAGTTCCAGCCAGCGTGGGCCCACCCATCAGCTGCGCTGGGTGTCACCTTGGCTGAGGTCTTTCCGGGAGGCATGCAGAAGGCAGAACTGGACGAACCTGGGACCAAGGAAGCTGACCTTGCCGTGGGTCGACCTGTAGTTCAAGTCACAGGATTCCAAATAATAGGGGAGCCTTGGGTCTGGAAAGACATCAGCACAGAAGGGGGGCGATTCAGTGACTGGGACACCACAGTGAGACTCTTGCCAGACTCTGCATCTGAGTGCAGGTAATCAGGGCATCCTTAGGTCTCAGCCAGTGGCTGAGGATAATCCACTCCAGCACCTTGGAGAGAGGGAAAGGCAAGCACTAGGAAAGCTAACAACGCCAGGTCAAACAAGGGCCTGCCTTGGGGCCAAAGAGTATGCACATCAGGAGAAAAGACAGCAGTTCAGGTACACAAACTAGACATAACACAGGGTGAGAGTTGAGGCATCATTTGGAAATGCTTCTGGCTATATGTGACAGAAAAACAGCTCACAGCTCACAGTTGGCTTAAACTTTCGGAGCATCTGTTGTTTAAAATAGAGTCCAGAGATAAGCAGTCCCACGATTCGGTCAGCAGCTCAACCAGGACATCGAGATTTCAGGTCTTTTCCATCCTTCCCCTCTACCAGTCCTCAGCATATTGGCTTTATTGCCCTTGGACTTGCTATCTAATGGTCACAAAATGGTTACCACATCTATAAGCATCATATCCTCCTATAACTGTCCCCAAAGGCAGAAGAATTCTCCTTCTGACGTTTTGGCCAGAGCTGTGTCACATGACTACTCACAAGAACACGTGGTCTTTGATTTCGTACTTTTACAATGTGAGGTAGGCAAATGAAAAAGAGGAATGGTGATAGGATAACCAGCCAACAGCATCTGCCACAGAGTAGCAAGGAGGCTACAGCCTGATGGAATATGCTTCCAATATATACGTGACAGAAAAACAGCTCATAGCTCACAGTTGTCTTCAACTTTTGGAAGATCTGTCATTTAAAATAGAGTCCAGAGATAAGCAGTCCCAGGATTCATGCTGGGGCCCGTGGTCTCCCCACCCAGCAGCACCCCAGACACCAGACTTGGAGCAACCAAGTCCAAAGGATGGGACTTCTAACACTCTTGTTCAGAGGGCTCAGGGCCTGTGTAGGACTAAACACTTGGTTGAAAGTCTTTAATGCAGACAAATGTTTTCAGAACAGTCCTCTTAACCTAAAACTAAGTGCATGAAATACTCCCTTCTTAGAGGAAATAATGGTGAAGACCATCCCCAAGCCCTTCACAGGGCTTAGCTGCTGCCACCATTTCATTTTCTCTCTTTGCATCAGTGTCTGGAACTCCCGCCCTGGCCCCGCTCAAGTGAGGGGAGGCATTACCATGAGGCTGCCAAGTCCTACCCAGCAACAAAGTTTAGTGAAACTGTCCCCTAAGATGCTGGCCTCCTCAGGTTCCCCTGGGGAGGTCAGGGCCTCAAATTAGTTCCTGTGATAGGCTTTCCTGGTGTCTTGGCAACTGAATGTCCTGATGAACCAGACAGACCCTCTCTTGACAGATGCAATTCCAAATCACAGCAACTGTAACCAGAGGCAATGACAGCTAACCAGTGACAGCTGACACTTCGGTAGCATTTACTATGAGCCAGGAATAACATGTTCTGTGCCCTCAATATGCCCAAACTCACTGAATCCTCATAGCAACCCTGTAAGTAGGTGCTGTTATCATCATACTCATTCTATACACGAGGAAATGGAGACACAGAGAGATTAAGGAACTTGCTCAAGGTCATGCAGCTAATAAATAGCAGGGCCAGGATTTGAAGCAGGGCAGCCTGGCCCCAGAATCTCTGCTCCTTAACCACTACACTGCCTCTTACCCAAGTCAACTTTGCAGTCTTTTGAACCAAACATTGCAAAAATGCAGTTCACAGAGGCAGTAGGAAGCCCGTGGATGAGGAAGGAACACGAGGCACTGTCCTTCATTCAGTCGTTGGCCCCCAAGGTCTGGTGCCTTTGCCTGGTGCTGTGGTGGTAGGGTGCGGTGACACCCATCAGCCAGTGAGGCCTGTGCCAGCGGGACAGCGACACACTGTGGTAACAAGAAAGCTAAACGGACACTGTGTAATCCAAATATTTGTTGAAAAGAGCAGTCCCCATGGCCGGGCTGCTGTGGCGCAGACAAGATCAGACATGGCATATGTTAGGGTGGAGTTGTCACTTGGCTTATACTTAACATTCCCACATAATGGAGTCCTTGTGAGCTTTTGACAGTATATAAACAAAACATCTTGTTTCTCAGGCAGTTACTTTAGAGAGACTTTATGGCTGCCTGCCGAATGCTGACATGAAATAGCTTTTGTCTCAGCTGCCGGAGTCATGAGTTATCAATATTTGAAATACCCAGCTCGCTCCTACCTGTTTTAATTGCTTTGTGTTTTTCTCATCTGTGATGTGCCAAATATAAATTTTAAGAAGGCTTTTTGTACATATAGATTTCCTTCAGGGCTCCTTTTAAAGGTTACTCATGGCTTCATAAAATATATATACTTTGGGTTAAAATATGAGGCCTATTTAATGACCTAGAGTTTTGAGGTTGCAGTAATAAGAGTGAATCACCCTCTGACTTTGGCAACACCTTTAGGTAACTTGGCCTCTGACGAGAGGAATACCAAAATTCTAAAAGCTCAAAAATAGTACTTCATCTAAATCGGGTATGTGTGGGGTTTGCTTCCAGATAGTGTGTGAATCACAGGGCGGGTATATAATATTTTCAGCCAAAGAGCGACTCTCTAATGACATAATCCCCTTCTGGGGCGGCCATCACCTCACCTTAAGCTGATTCACTTTAATGACACACAGTGGGTAAACATTAATGACATAATGTCATAAATAATAACCCATGAATACCCTAATTCAACCTCTTTGATAGTTTAAAATTAGATTATGAAAAACTGAGCCATATGGAATAAAGACCTTGTTTTGCACTGCTAAGATGGAAATTGAAAATTAATATTTAGGATACAGTTCAAAAGCCACCATCTTAAAATTTCCTTCTGCCCCTGATTAGGGATAGGGCCTGGCCTCCTGTGAGAGGACAGGCCGCATGGAATGGTACCAGCTAATGAAGAACCTCCTAAGGCTCGGGTACAGAGCTAACCCTCAAGACTGGCCCTATGCAAAAGTATTAGGTCAGGAAAGTTTGCCTATCTGCACTCCCTCGAGCTCCTTTCTTGACTCGGCCCCCTTCTCCTCACCCTCCTACCTCTCTCCCTTGCTTTCTCCTTAGTGGAGGGAGGGAGAGTCAGAAAAGGCCCTTTTTTGACGTCTTTGAATTCTTTTCTGAAATCCTGGCTGTGATGTTTCAGTTAACCAGGTTGATTAGATCATCCCGACTTTACCCAGACTCCTAGGAAATGAATTTGTGGCAGCATTCCAAATTAATAGTTTATAACAGAAATGTAGTTTCCAGGAAGACCAACGAAGAAGACATTCCCTCACTTGAAAGATAGCCTGCTTACAAGGCAGAAAAAATCTGCAAAAGTCAGGATAGGCTAAGTTAGCCTGTGGTAACAAACAACTCCAAAACTTCAGCGGTTTACAACCAGCCTAGGGTTTGTATTCACATTACTACGTGTCTAGCACAGCTCTGCTCCATTGTCATGTTCACTCAGGCAGTTGGAGAAAAGGAAAAAAGAGATCATGAACCACAAGGGAGGGGTACTTAAGGGAGAAAAAAAGAGGGAATATTGGGGGGAAAAGTAATATTAACCACCACAGGTACATGGAATTCTTTCTTAGAAGAGCCCTAGGCTTACAGTTCAAAAGCAGCTTTCCCTTTCCAGCTCTGCTGCCTAACCAGCTCTTGACCTTGACCCAGTCACTTCACCTTTCTGAGCTTCACTTTCACAATCAGGAAAATTGGGGACTGAATTCCATGACTCTGAGAGTGTCCTTCAGCCTAGAGACCAGAGGTTCCTGATGGCTAGAATAGGGTCCCTCTCACGAGCCAGGGCCTGGAGCACATCACCAGTGTTTTTCTCTGCTGACTAAAACTCTTCTGACTCTATCACACGGTACCTACTTGGCCTATAAGAAGCCTGACATTGGAGTTCCCGTCGTGGCGCAGTGGTTAACAAATCCGACTAGGGACCATGAGGTTGCAGGTTCGGTCCCTGACCATTGCTCAGTGGGTTAAGGATCTGGCTTTGCCGTGAGCTGTGGTGTAGGTTGCAGACGCGGCTCGGATCCCTCTTTGCTGTGGCTCTGGTGTAGGCCAGTGGCTACAGCTCCAATTGGACCCCTAGCCTGGGAATCTCCATATGCTGCGGGAGTGGCCCAAGAAATAGCAAAAAAAAAAAAAAAAAAAAAAAAGAAGCCTGACATCTCAACTGCATTTCACATCTGAACCCCAGAATATGATTCTAGTGACTCTATCTCATTTCTCCCAAGGATAGTTGATAAATACCATTCTTATCACAAGACAGTTAATGCATTACATAGAAGGAATGCCCACAGCACACCTGGGTCTAATTCTCTCTGGGAACTCTCTTACAGCTGTCACCTGGGTCTCTTCTTTGGTTTTGAAGGAGCTCAGCTCGTGTCCCCAAACCTTGTGAGATATTCAATGCAGTCCCCAAACGTCTGCAAATTCCCAGGAGCTCATGATTTCCTGACCAAATCTCAGTAAGATTTCCAGCTCTTGCTGAGTCTCACTGACACATTTTTTCCTGTTCTGTTATCTTATCTCAGTCTGGGTGGCAAATACAACCCCTTATCCTTCATGCAGTTGAGGGAAATCAGCCACACGAAAAGCAAAAGAACTCTGGGTCATGTGTCCCAAAAGTTAAAAACCCAAGTAACAAAATATGTTCTCAGTGATTTGTTCTCTCAACACTTAATGCTTCTGAGTGAATACTGGGGTTCTTTCTTTTAAAATAGTTACCTGAATATTTTTCCAGGTGAACACTCATTCTGTTTCCTTTGACTCCCTTTGTGTTTCAAAATGTATACTTGGAATTGCTTTTCAAAGTTGTATGTACTTGTTTATGAATACGAGTCTCCATTCCCCATGGATCCCAACACAATTTCTGGAAAGGGGTGGGAGGGGCACCTTAGGTTGTACCCAGGAATAAAAGAAATGGTAAAACTGATGTGTTAAGAACTGAGGCAAATTGCTCTTTGGTTCTGGCTTGGAATTGCGCTCCTCCTTTCTCTTCACATGAATATTTTGCAGTAGATGTCATACGTTTCTACTTCAAAAATTTCCTAGTCTCTGGTCTCATTGCTGCATCAGTTTTGACAGAAAATATTCCCGGAAGACCTAAGTTTACAGCAAATACCAATTACTGGACAACCTTGTTCTAAAAGTCGTCTGCCCTCCCACCGCCAGGAATTTCTCAAGCATCCAACCTGCCCTTCATTCTCAGCCTCACTCTCACCCTAGTCCTTGCTTACTTGCTCTCTCACTCTCTACTTCCCCTTCTCTTCTTTCCTGCCTTCACTCACTGCAGGAATATCTATTCATTCCTCTGTAGGCTGTTGTCTCCTTTCAATGTTCACGTGCTTCATCTTCCATCTCCCAAGCAGCGTATCACAGGACTTAGACCCTTCCCTAAATTCTGGTAGCAGCTGATATAATCAAATTTTCACCCTGCTGTGCTAGTTTAAAAGGAGTCATTTGGTAGAGGTACAAATACTCCTGCTAGGATGGGTCTGACCAACCTTAGTAACCATGTCACCACATTTTCTATCAGTGACCTTAGCTTCCCACTACCTGGGAACTGGGCTTCCTGCCTGTTTTGGTTCTCTCTTGCTGCAAGCAACAGACTCCAAAACCTAGGGACTTAAATAACCATTTCTTTCTCTTTCACCAAGCCCTTGGTTGACTGAGCTCAGCTGAGTGGCTCTCCTGCTCCACGTAATGTCAGCTGGGACCACAGTCATTTGGGGGCCCAAGTGGTCTGAAAACTCAAAATGGCTCCTTCATGTGGCTGCCAGTAAGTTCTGGCTGTCCATGGGGGTCTCAGTCGGGGCTGTTGATCAGTATACCGCAGTTCTCCTTTCTGTGGCCTCTCCTCTGTGGCTATGTGGCTCGGGATTCTCACAGCATGATGACTAGGTTATGAGAAGGACTATATCAAGAATGACCAACCCCAGAGGAAGAAACATAAGCTGGCAGTCTTTTTAATGACTGGTCTCAGAAGTCCCAGAATGTCAGCATAAAGCCAGTTGAAAAGCCAGCCCAGATTCACAGAGAGGAAAAATAAATTCTCCCCTGATGTAAAGAGAGGTATGTGTGTAGAGAGAAAGAAGGAGTTACTGGGGCCATCCCTGGAGACTAGCTAGCACACCGTCTGTAATGCCTAGGCACTTACTGCCAGCTCCCCCAATATCTGCTGTCAGATCACTGTGATAACTAGATGCTGGAAAATCTTGTCATTGTCTCATACAGGCCTACCCTACTGACACTTTAGGTCTTGGGCTATCCAAAGATAATCATGTTCTACTAGTCCTTTCCTTGCAAAACAGCATTTTGGGTTGACATTTTCTTTGTAAAAGCCCTGGAATACCTCTTTAGCTTCTGTTGTTATTTTTAGACTCTGACTGTATTATTCAGCATCCAGTCTGCAAATAGAAGCCAGGCCAGTTATTTTAACAGGGAAAATTTAATATAGGGGTTTAGTAAAGCAGGTGCTGGAGGGGCAGAAAAGCCAAAGGGGAATGCTGAAGTAACACAAAGATGGTAACTACAAAAAGTAGGTACCAGCACTGGGGCTGTGAAAACAAAGGAGAGAAGTCAGAGTTGTTAGAGTCTTGAAGCTCAGAGATGGGGCCCCCATGGAGCTAGGACCCAGACCTCTGAGAGGCAGTTATTTGGCTGGTGCTGGTGCCTCAACAGCCTCATGGAACTGTGGAGAGCATGACGAGCAGGCTCCAGGAGTGCTATAAGCAACCTAGAAAGTGGAACCAATTGGTGCTGGAAGCCTTGGCTACTGATGAGGTGAAGTGTGGTCGCCAGCTGATGCCAGACACAGAAGGAGCAGTCCCTTCTCTTTCCTGCAGCTTTGCAGTCTCTCTCTCCAGTGCCTCTAACTGGCAGAGCCTCACAGGGACAGCTGGCAAGGCAGAGATGTTTGCAGAGTCCTTGCCCTAGCATCATGAAGAAGAGTTTGGAACTGAGAAACAATAGCTTGATAACCTGCACACTGCTGTACTCTGAGTGGGAGGGATTTTTATTGAGAGATTTTATTTCCATGAATGATGTTTATAATATAATTTATGGGAATGAGTAGGGGGAGAGGAGCACAGGAATTGCTAAATCTGTGAGTGAAAACATACTTTCATCTACACCCCAGGGGCAGTTAGTGAACACTGAAGGGCTCTAATCAGTAATCCACATTCCAGGGTAGCTGTGCAAACATGGCCATCTGAATCTGCCCTGGGGCTTTTATATTAACTTAAAGGGTGTTAGAAATAATTTCTCTTTGGTGAAATGAGTGGTGTTCAAGATAGTTGATAGGCTACAAAGAAGGAATGAGCCTCACAGCTCTCACAAAGCGAGAAAATAAGAATCCAGCATACCTAGTAGCCTGACATGTAGGCACAGCACCCTGTTTGAACTGGTGTCCAGCTTCCTTTATATAGGACAATGGGAGGGAGTTCCGTGGTGGTGCAGCAGGTTGAAGATCTGGGATTGCCACAGGTGTGACCTAGGTCACAGCTGCAACTCAGATTTGATCCCTGTCCTGGGAACTTCGATATGCTGTGGGTGCAGCCCCAAAAATTAATTAATTAGTTAATTAAAGGACAATGGGAGGGAGTTCCCTGGTGGCACAGTGGGTTAAGGATCCGGCATTGTCACTGCTGTGGCTCAAGTCACTGCTGTGGCACAGGTTCAATCCATGCCCTGGAAACTTCTGTACACAGTGGGCACAGCCCAAAAAAAGAGGACAGTTGTGCCTGATCTGACTAAAAGACCAGCTCACCTGTCTTCAGAACAGTGCTGAGTCCACCCTGGATTAAACCTTTGAGGCCAGGTGCTTGTTGGAATGACTAAGGAAATGACAGTAAGGTCACTGAACTCATAGGAATAAACAGGTGAACACAGCCATTTGGGGGCTGTTCACTCTGAGTACTTGCATGTTCGGCAGAATTTGGTTTGCGACATGCTTTTACAGCAACATCCCACCCGCTTATAGGAGAGATGCTCCATGACTCTCATCTGTCTCTGATCGTTAAGTATTTTCCTATGTTAACCCAAGAACCTGGTGATGTCTGAGCAGCCACACTGGCTTAGATTCATTTACAAGAGCTCTCATGGTGCTGGAGAGAAAACGCCAAGGAGGAGGTCATATTTAGGGGGGCTGAGTCAGAACAGCATGGCCAGCGGATCAACCATCCATGGAAATTCTCCTGCCAGAGCTTCTCACCAGAACTTAGGAGATGGGTGTGTGTCAAGAAGTCATGTCCTCACCCTGCAGATCATGATCCTCCAGTACTCCCGGAACAGTCCCCTCCTTCAGGCCTTCTGCGCCGCCGCCCCCCCCCCCGCCCCCCCCCGACCATGCCTCAATCAGGCCTTGCCCTGCTGGGCTCCTCTCTCTGGCCACCAGAAGAGTTTCTGCCTGCACTTTGATACTTCACTGTCCTATGTATGTATGGGTGAGGAAATGGGCAGAGTTCCCCAAGGCCACTGTTAAGCAATAGGCTGAGAGTTTCATGGTAACTTCTGAAAGAATTGGGAGATAAAGGCTCACAGTACAAAGGATGGGAGATAGTGTACGTGGAAGAAGCAGCTAATCATACAGTCTAGGGGTCTCCACGCCCCTGCTCTGGTGTGTAAAGTGAGCTTTTCCACAATCTCTTCATTACCATCTCCCACCACCCTCCAGTGCAAACACAAACGCTCTTCCCAAAGGGATTACTGATCACATTTGAGAAACAATCACTTTAGTGTTGGCAATCATGCTCTTAAGTTAGCAGGAAAAATCAGGCCACATTTTTCAAGGATCAGGTTTTATGTAAGAAATTCGGGGAAAAAAATCAATAAATGCACGACTCAATACTGTGACCTAGGATGGTTTGGGCCTTTGGGGGAAATGAAAGCTATTTGGCACCTTCAGTTGTGATTTCTGTTCTACTGTTTGGCCAGGATGGGAATTTTCCAAGGCGTTTGTGCAGTTCATTAAATATGTTATTATGTTGGCTTATGTTTCTTTCCATTTAAGAACTCAGCTCTTAGAAAACATTTGCCTGAAATGAGTCCAAGTAGTTTAGGCCTCAGAAGCAAATCCATTTTGACTAATAAAAGACTAATTCTCTAAATAAGCAAGACAGTTTTTCTTAAATGAGAATCTAATTGTGAAATCCTATATCCTTAAATCTAGCAAATTACTAGCAGAGACATTTCTAAGCCTATGCAACTTGGATCAGGTTTCTCATCATCAGAAAAAGGAAGCATTTCTCTACCATCAGAATTTGAAATGAGCTGCAAGAACCCGGGCCTCAGCTGGCAATTACCTCTCGAAGTAAACAAATCCATATGCTGGGACCCTGCAAGATTTGGGTCCCATCCATGACTTTACCCATCCCCCCCATGCACACACCTCCCCTCCTACCCCCCCACCCACCAGCCAATCACATTCAAGTCCTTAATAGGCCTTCTCGTCTGCTCTTTACTGAGGACTAGGAATGGCTCCAGTCTTTAATGAAATTTTCTTCCTCAAATTCCTGAGACAAAACATTACGGCTCATATTTTCATGCAGAGCAGCTAGTCAGGTGTGACTGATAGACTCTCCCAGTCCTCAAGCCAGCTTGCATAAATTGACATACTCTAAAAAGGAAAATTAGCATGTAACATCTGGGCCTCTTCACTCAGAAATGCATCGATTAAAAATTAGTCTCCTGGCCATAAACAAATAACTTGGAGCCATGCATCTTACAAAGGCAGATCCTACCCCTCCCTCCTGGGAGAGATGCCTTCGTCCCTTGACATCCAATCAGATACAAGAGCTGATTATTATTCCAACTGCATCCTTTGAATTGTTTCAAACGTGATCAGCCCAGTTCTGTCTTTCTTTAAATTATAGCCACCGGGTAAAGTCTCTCTACAAACTACTAGGGTCACCTGTAAGCTGTCCTGCAGTGTAGTGTGTGGATGACAAAAGTCCAACAAAGGGGAGATTCGTGTAATGAAAATAAACAGCAGAGAGGACTTTGAAAAAGGAAAAGACTATGCACATATTTCACTGCCATGAGTCTTTTGGACATGCCTTTATAGTATACTTTTCAAAATAAATTCCTTTGAGCACATCCTCAAACCAAACTGTATTTTGTTTGTCCTCACTCACACATACATTCATTAAATAAAAACAAAGAGGGAGTTCCCGTCGTGGTGCAATGGAAACGAATCTGACTAGGAACCATGAGGTTGCGGGTTTGACCCCTGGCCTCGCTCAGAGGTTAAGGATCTGGCGTTGCTGTGAGCTGTGGTGTAGGTTGCAGATGTAGTTCTGATTGAACCCCTAGCCTGGGAACCTCCATATGCTGTGGGTGCGGCCCTAAAAAAAAAAAACAAACAAAGAGTACTCCCTTTATGCAAGGCGCTAATGATATGAGGTACTGGGGACAGAAAGGTGAAATAAAGTCAAGTTTCCACCCTCATGAAGGTCATGGCCTGTCAGGGAAGGCAGTCAATTAAATAAGAAAAAACAGTGCCTTGCATTAAAGGCTCTGACAAAATCCAATGCTCAGGCTTTGGCAATGCAGAGAAGGAGCAATCAATTGAGTCCTACAGGAGGTGATGTTTACAATGATGGCTAAGAGAGGGAGATTGCCAGGAGTGAGTAGTGGCAAGAAGACAGAGGTGGGGAAGGGAGAAGGAAGATGTGGCAAGACAAGGCAATAGAATGGATGAAGGCTTGAAAGTGAGAGAGGGCATGCCTGCCCCATTGCTGAGCCTGAAAGATGATCATAGAACAGAGAGGAGAATGCAATGAGACAGGTGAAGAGGTTACAAGAGAATAAAGCAGAAAAAGCAGAAAAAAATCAGATGTCACCCTAAGGTCAAGAAAAACTGGATTGATGTTGTTCGTAATTCTTCACCTCTTTCATTTTACAGCAGTGACCACTGCTTCACCGTGGGCAGAGTGTACATCCCTGCCTTTGGGTTTAGCAATGTGACTTGCTTTGGCCAATGGAAAGTTAGCAGAGGAAGACCCTCACTGGGTTTGACTTTCCCTCTTGTGCCCCTGCCATCAGCTCTGAAAAGGATATACTTCAAGTAGCTGCTGCCTCTTCAGCCTAGGCCTTAGGATGACAGACGCTTCATGAACTAGACCCAAACCCAACCAGAAGCCTGGGGTCCTACCCAGCTGAAGCCAGCCCTGGTGAGCTCAAGTTCCTCCAACCCGCAGACCTAAGAGCATGAAAATAATATTTCTTTTGATAATCCACTTAGATTTTGGTTCCAATGAGATTTAGCAAAAACTGGCTAACATACAAAAGCATGGCACAGTTTTTCAGAGGGAAGTGATATGGTCACAGTTATAATCTGGAATGCTCCCTGGCTCCATTATGGAAAACAGATTGAAGGACAGAAGACCAGTTGGACAATGGTTTGGTTAATCCATAGAGGAATGATGGTGGCTTTGTCTAGGGTGGCAGTGGTAGGGGACAAAGAGAAGCATTGATACCTGTTTAGTATTCCTTCAGTATAGTGTTCTTGTTTTGTGGGCTTTTTTTCTTTCTTTTTTTTTTTTTTGTCTTTTTGTTGTTGTTGTTGTTGTTGCTATTTCTTGGGCCGCTCCCGCGGCATATGGAGGTTCCCAGGCCAGGGGTTGAATCGGAGCTGTAGCCACCAGCCTACGCCAGAGCCACAACAATGCGGGATCCGAGCCGCGTCTGCAACCTACACCACAGCTCACGGCAGCGCCGGATCGTTAACCCACTGAGCAAGGGCAGGGACCGAACCCACAACCTCATGGTTCCTAGTCGGATTCGTTAACCACTGCGCCACAACGGGAACTCCTTTTTTTTTCTTTTTAACATAAAACCTATTTTCCTCCAACACCAAGATAGCATAGTCTCTCTAAGACATTTGAGCTCAACAGCCTGTTTAGCAGTCCAGCTTCATTTGTTCCTTCAGGTACTCATTCTCCTGCCATTTATTGAATGCCTGCCATGCGGCAGAATAAGATATGGCATCCCTGCCATCGCAAAGCCCACAGTCCGGGAAGGAGAGGCAGACACGTAATGAATAACTGCAATAACATGTTGCCAATACTATAGTAAAAGTGAGAATAAAACCTACAGGAACATCAAGGAGAGTACAGTCCTTAAGGTTCCTGGAGACATTTATACTCACTCGTGTGGGCAGGGGTTTTTGGTCTGTTTTATTCATTAATACATCTCAGGTGCCTGAAAGAAAATGTCTCGCACCCATAATTAGTAGATGATGAATAAATATTTGGTTTTTGTGCTTAGTTTCCCCAACTTGGGCTCGGCCTCGCTCTTCTGTCTCTTTCCGGCCTGGACGACTTCAGATAGCATTCCCGTGAGCTGAGAGGATGGTCAGTAGTTCTGAGGAACAGAGTGTAGGAGGAAGACTGAGAAGACATCACATTGCACCACCAGGAGGCTGCTACTGACCATTGAAGGCCGAGTTTTGATGGAGTGCTGAGAGGAAACCACACTGCAAGCACAGGCTTCCTCAGTCTGCTTCTTTTGGTTTCAAGTCCTCCATCCATGGGGATTAGCATACTCGCCATTTGTGCTGTAGATGTGGGAAGGAAGGTACACAGCTAAGTAGGGCTAGCAGGATGTCCGCTACCTTAATGGCATTTTCCTTAACGAATTCACCCTGGTCTCAGTCTGGCCCTCGGTCATTACTATGTATGAGCTTTCTCTCAGAGATCCTGATTCACACTAACCCACGAGGGACTAAATACTCTACACCAAGATGCTCCATGCTTAATTTTTTATTGAGAAATATAACACTTGTGTGGACTTTTTATTCTTAGCTGCCTTAGCAGTATAGTTTTTCCTTTAAACAAGGTATATGGGATGTCTTTTTATCATAAGGTGGCTTAAAGGTGGCTTGAGGTATATGGAATTAGAGCAAAGAAAGAGGACTTAAATGTGAAAATAACAATCAGATTTTCTTAACCTGACTTAATCTCAGGGTTTGAATTGTTGGGCATCTTTGGATAGTTATTGAGACTCCCAGAACCCAAGCTTTACTAACAAGAACACAGGCTACAGCTGAACTTAAGGCACCATAGGCTACCCATCCTGAACCCTGCTATCCAGAAAGAGCTAGGGCTTAGTCACTTGGGTGCACTTCATACAGTGGATTTGAGAGTATGCCTCTCCAGGACAGTGCATAGAGCGGCTCTGCCAGTGTTTACCTAGCTCACCCTGCTTTTTTTTCTAGGGCTCCATTGCTGGTCATCCTTGTCTCTGATTCACACTTGGGTCTTCATGAGGACTCTGTAGGGAATTCGCTACATTAAGGCCACCAGGTTGCCCCTCACAAAATGTTTCAATACAGAAGGGCAGAATAGGCAAATTTGTTGCTTTTTTAAAAAAACAACAATTTATTTTTAAAACCAGCACGTAAAGTAGTGCAAAATAAATTAAAAGTTGGCTGGCTCTTATAACGTTGGCACACTGATTTTATTTTGGGGTTACACCTCCATGACAAGGGATTAGGGAAAATTTCACAAGTGTTTGTTTGAACAATCTTTGGTCTTCCAAAACCACCAAGTAATAAATCATTCTGTCAGTGGTAGATTCTTTTTTACATCTCCCTCAATTAACCCCTGGTTAACTAAGCAGTTTCAAGATAAAATTACATGGCACCAAATACAATGTAAGCATAAGCAGGTAAACAATATCGCCAGAAATCACCATTCTTGTCAAACTCAGCCTGCAGATATTTACCCAGGCACTTACTACTATACAGGTTATTGGAACAGAGTAGCCGTTTTCAGTGGGTGGTTACATCAGAATCACTTAGTAGGGTGAGAAAAACAATCTCTTACAACATTTTACACCTAACCCGAAGGATAAATCCTTTCATATTTGTCTAAATCCCTTGGTTTGTTATATTTCTTCTAAAATTGGCATGTGGTTTCCAGTCTGTCATTTCTCTTTTGAGCTATCTATCTTCTTCAGACATCTGGTTATTTTGGCCTATGAACTTGTACTCGCATGGAGGTTCTGGCTACTTGGCCTCACAGTATCTACAGGTGATGGTTGAAGGCCAGCCCCTAATCTGGGTCAGCTCCAAAATTCAAGGGAAGTAGCGAAAGGAGTATTCCCTATATGCAAGTCACTAGCTGTATTTTATGCCGGGGACAGGATGCTGAACCTGTTGATTCTCATCACATTAAGCAAATTCTCAGGTCAGGGGTACACCTTTGAACCCCCTTGGAAAAGGCAGCCATCATCAGCTGTCCTCAAGGAGTGGGGTGATTGCCCAAAGTCAGGCAGCCACCCTGGCCTCCACCACTCTGCACCCCAGGAGTGCCTGGGCTCTGCTTAAGTGACTCCCCTGGCCCCCTGCAACCAGAATTTGGTGTGGCTTGAGGGTGTGTCCCTCAGAAGTCCTGCATTTGCTTTCGCCAGGAGCCCTGAAAATGTCCCAGCCCGAGACTGTTTCTTATACTATTATCTCAGCTTGGTGCCAACAGACCACACAGGTAATGTAAATTCAGGCAGAAAACCACCTGGGGAGAGGTAGTGATTATTAGTTCCAATGGAGATTATATATGTGCGGGATTTTTAAATACATATATATGTATATTTTTCCCCACTCAAAGCTCAGACAAGGGTGGGCAAGCTTCTTCATTTTCTACCTCAGCTGATGGATGGCTTTGCTTTCTACTCCACCGTGAGCCTAATTAGGGTCCCAAATCTGTACAAGGTTCTTAGTTCCAAGTCCCCGTCTTATCTATGCCTAGAGCCTTTTCTCTGGACCCCAAAAGCTGTTAAAACCCAAGCCCAAAGATAGGAGTACTTGATTACAAAAATAGGAGTATTCTCTTCCTCTTCCAGCAGAAACAAATTGTCAGCAGCTGCTCACCACAGGGAGCTAACTATAGGTCCCACTCTGATTTTAGCCCTGAAGTATGTCCCTTGCTATCCTAAACTATACCTTTAAAAGGATGCTTGCGGAGTTCCTGTCGTGGCACAGTGGTTAACGAATCCGACTAGGAACCATGAGGTTGCGGGTTCGGTCCCTGCCCTTGCTCAGTGGGTTAACGATCCAGCGTTGCCGTGAGCTGTGGTGTAGGTTGCAGATGCGGCTCGGATCCTGCGTTGCTGTGGCTCTGGCATAGGCCTGTGGCTACAGCTCCGATTAGACCCCTAGCCTGGGAGCCTCCATATGCCGCGGAAGCAGCCCAAAGAAATAGCAAAAAAAAAGACAAAAAAAAAGGATGCTTGCCTTATTTTATTCAGCACTTCTAGGTGGAAAAAAGGGATTACAAAAAAAAAAAGATTAAAATAGTAGAAGAGCTTGCAGATTATCCAAACTGCCACATGGCCTAGCTAGAGGTCCTACTGAAGCCTAGGGAGCACAAAAACATGAACATGTCCACACTCCATCCTCCGAGTCCCAGCTAGGGCCCAGATCAAGGGTATTTTGAGGTTGTATCCCTCTCCCTCCAAAAGTGTGGCTCCTTAAGAACCACTGGAACAGAAAATAACAAACTTGGATCATCATATCATGCAAGGAGACTTTATATTTTGCAGGATGCTGTGCGTATTTTTCAAAAGAAATGAAAGCTGTATTGGCATCTACAAAGATAAAATGCTTTTGCTACAGACGATTGCCTTTTGGTGGTTCTTTTTACAGCTAATTGGATGCAGAAGAATTTGTTGTAATTATATATTACTGCATAGTGGACAATTCCATTTTCTGAAAGGGTAAGAAAAAAATAGATGTTTGCACCATGCCCCCTGCATGAAAACTCCTTAGCCAAAAGTCTGATGGGATATGAGAACATTTTAAAACTTTTACATCACTTGCTTTGGCCCATCATTATGCTTAAAACCAGTATCAGAGATTTTGACCTTTGGCAATTTTTTAGCTGAATGGATAATAATTCAGCAATTTTTAATGGTGCTACTGATAAGATAACTAAATAAGTAGATGAAAAATTTCAAGTGCCAAGTACAACTGCTCTCTGGTTTGCAGTTCTTACCAAAAGCCATTAAATCCAAATGGATAACAAACAACCCCATCAAAAAATGGGCAGATCCAAACACACAGTTCTCCAAAGAAGACATACAGATGGCCAAAAAACACATGAAAAGATGTTCAACATCACTCATGATTAGAGAAATGCAAATCAAAACCACTATGAGGTACCAGCTTATATGGGCCAGAATGACCATCGTCAAAAAGTCTACAAACAATAAATGCGGGAGAGGGTGTGGAGAAAAGGAAACCCTATTACACTGTTGGTGGGAATGTAAATTGGTGCAGCCACTGTGGAAAACAGTATGGAGATTCTTCAGAAAACTAAAAACAGAATTATCATTTGATCCAGCAATCCCACTCCTGGGCATCTATCCAGAGAAAACCATGACTCGGAAAGACACATGTATTCCAATGTTCATTGCAGCGCTATATACAATAGCCAAGACATGGAGACCACCTAAATGACCATTGACAGAGTGGATAAAGAAGATATGGTACCTATACACAATGAAATATTACTCAGCCATTAAAAGAAAAGAAATAATGGCATTTTCAGCAACATTGATGGACCTAGAGATTATCATACCAAGTCAGAGAAAGACAGATATCATATGATATCACTTATATGTGGAATCTAAAAAAAAATTATATAAATGAACTAATTGACAAAATAGACTCACGGACTTCAAAAACAAACTTATGGTTACCAAAGGGGAAAAGTGGGTGGGAGGGATAAATTCGGAGTTTGGGATTGTTGCTGCAAATGGCATTATTTCTTTCTTTTCATGGCTGAGTAGTATTCCATTGCGTACTTGTACCACATTTTCTTTATCCATTCTTCTGTTGATGGACATTTAGGTTGCTTCCATGTCTTGGCTATTGTAAATAGTGCTGCAATAAACACTGGGGTGCATGTATCTTTTCAAATTATGGTTTTCTCCAGATATATGCCCAGAAGTGAGATTGCTGGACCATGAGGGATTTTGGGGGGGTTTTCATTTTTGCTTTTGTTTTGCTTTTTAGGGCCAAACCTGTGGCATATGGAAGTTCCCTGGCTAGGGGTCACATCAGAGCTACCAGCTGCCGGCCTATGCCACAGCCACAGCAACTACAACATCAACACCAGATCTGAGCTGTGTCTTCGACCTACACCAAAGTTCACAGCAATGCCGGATCCTTTAAACCATTATTGCTGAGCCACAATGGGAACTTCTATTTTTGGTTTTTGTAAGGAACCTCCATACTGTTCTCCATAGTGGTTGCACCAATTTACATTCCCACCAAAAATATAGGAGGGCTCCCTTTTCTCCACACCCCCTCCAGGATTTGTTATTTATAGACTTATTAATGATGGCCATTCTGACTTGTGTGAGGTGGTACCTCATTGTAGTTTTGATTTTCATTTCTCTAATAATTAGTGATGTTGAGTATCTTTTCATGTGCTTTTTGGCCATCTGACTGGCTTCTTTGGAGAAATATCTATTTAGATCTTCTGCCCATTTTTTGATTAAATTGTTCTTTTTTTATATAAAGCAGTATAAGCTGTCGTATATTTTAGAGATTAATCCCTCGTTGGTTGTTTCGTTTGCAAATATTTTCACCCATTCTGTGGGGTGTCTTTTCATTTTATTTATGGTTTCCTTTGTTGTGCAGAAGATTTTAAGTTTAATTACGTCCCATTTGTTTGTTTATGCTTTGTATAAAAGTAATAAAATCCAAAAATTTTTTGCTTTCTGAAAATTGTCTTAGTTATGAAGAAATCTTAGAAAATACAGAGTTCCCATCGTGGCTCAGTAGTTAACAAATCCAACTAGAAATCATGAGGTTACGGGTTCAATCCCTGGCCTCACTCAGTGGGTTAAGGATCTGGCGTTGCTGTGAACTGTGGTGTAGTTTGCAGACGTGGCTCGGATCTGGCGTTGCTGTGGCTCTGGCGTAGACCAGTGGCTATAGCTTCAATTAGACCCCTAGCCTGCGAACCTCCATATGCCACGGATGCGGCCCCAGAAAAAGAAAAAAAAATTAGAAAATAAATGTGGAACTTTCTTCACAGTTATTTTATCTTGACAATACTCATTATCGTATCTTATCCCAGACTGAACTGAAGCAATCAGAAATCTATATTCCATATACAATGATAAGGATTTTGTGTGTGGTATCTTAGATTCCTTGCAAGAACCCCTTGCTCCTATCATCCACATTTTACAAAAAAAGAAATGAATTTGCAAGACTGTGCAACTAAGCAGAGTTACGATTAGAACCCAGGCCATCTAACTCTAGAGCCTGTATGCTTAACAACAAAACTGCATGGCTCTGAAATTTAAAAAACTATAAAGTAAAACCACACAAGCAAGAAACCCACTTAAGGAACACTCCAGGATCACACTGTTTAACATTAAGTTTTATATAGGCTCAACCTCTACAAATATATCCCAAATCCATTGACCACTCACTACCTTCACCACTGCCTCTCACTGGGACATTGCAGTAACAGACCTCCGTGGCGCTCATGGCACAGTATTGGTCTTGAGCATCACCTGAGAACTGGTTAGAAATGCAGCTTCTCTGCCCCCCAACTCCCAAACTGGCTGCCTCACAAAGTCTGGGGTGGGACTGACGGGCTATGTTTTAATAAGCCCTGGTGGATTTTGATGCATGCTCAAGTTTAACAACTGGCCTAACAGAAAGATGCATTTGTCCAGTCTTCTGACAGCTTTGCCTACTTCAGACAGTCTCTACTGAACCATCCATCTTTTAAGAGCTGCTATTTTATCTTTGCAGAATAAACCTTCACCTTCAAGAACACAGTGATCTTCAATTCTTCTCAAATACATGCTTTCTTTAGTAGCTGAACTGGATCTGCACAAATCTACAACCTCAGGCCTGTGACCCTGATAATTTCCAAGGCTTCATGTACCCAATCTATGCATAGAATCTTCTATACTGAGGCAGAGCTTAATGGCAAAAATAATTTAAAATTATTTCTGATGTCCGCTTGTGCTCCTCAAAGAACATTAAAGGTGACTAAAATTAAAGGATGGAAACTATCAAGTCCTTGTATATCAATTATATATCAAGAAAGCTGGGGGGGAAATTACATTAAAAATATAAAGTCCACACAAGGACATGGAGCAACCAGGACTCTCTCGCATTGCTGATGGAAATGTATATTAGGACATCTGCTTTGAAAAACTGTTTGGCAGCAACTACTAAAGATACAGATAGGTCTATCTATGACCCAGCAGTTCTACACCTGGACATATACCCAACATAAATCAGTGATTTCATCTACCTGCACATATACACAAGAATATTCATAGCATGGTGATTCATAATAGCCAAAATTAGAAACACACAAATGTCCATCAAGTATAGTACAGATAGGAGTTTCTGTTGTACCTCAGCAGATAAAGGATCTGACACTGTCTCTGTGAGGATGTGGGTTCGATCCCTGGTCTCACTCAGTGGGTTAAGGATCTGATGTCGCTGCAAGTTGTGGCTTAGGTTGGAGATGCAGCTCAGATCTGGTGTTGCTGTGGCTGGGGTGTAGGTCTCAGCTGCAGCTCCGATTCAACCCCTGGCCCAGGAACTTCCATATGCCACAGGTGTGGCCATGAAAAGAAAACAGAAGTATACTATGATAAATAATTTGTGAAACACTACACAGTGGTAAAAAAAAAATGATAACCTGCTTTGCTACCTACAATAACATTGATCAGTCTTACAGATGTAATGTTGAGTGAAAGAAGGCAGACATAAAAGAGTTCATACCATATGATTCCAATTTTATGAAGCTAGTAAACAGACAAAAACTAATCTATGATGATAGAAACCAGAAGAGTGATTACTTCTGAGGTGGTGGACTGGGACAGGGATGAGGAAGACATGTGACGAGCTGGTATATTCTGTATCTTGATCTGGGTGGTGGATACATGGGTGAAGGCATATGTAAAAAAATTCATCAAGCTCAATCCTTAAGATCTGTGCACCTGACTGTACATGAATAACATCTCCAAATAAAATTAAAAAATTGAAATCAAGGAAGAATATTAAAGGGCTTCCAGATTATAACTGACAGCAGCAGCCCTAGAGTCGGCTTTCCTTTCCTCCCCAGTTCCCTCACATGCATACCTGCTACAGTACTGCTCACTGACCAAACCCCCAAGCTTCTATCTTGCTCCTCTAGCCTACCCCAGGAATTCCATGCATCATGTTTTTGCTTGGTTTTTTTTTGGGGGGGGCGGGGGGGGGGGGAAACGGAGTGGAGGTTGCTGAAGACTGTAAAGGTAAAGTTGGGAAGCAGTATGGCTTCTGGAGAATAGAAAAGCCAAATTGCAGTTTCCCAAAATACAAACATTGGCAGCACATGTCACCTTTAAAAGGAACGGGTCATAGGCACAGACATAGAAGTAATCAATAGCACTTCCCTGGTCTACGATGCCAATATTAAATTTATAGTCATAGAACATTTTTTTCTCAAACCACGATCTGAGAAAATCTGGGGTGGTCAGATATATTCTCAAGCATCTGCAGTAACTTATCCCTTTAGAACAGGACCACAGGAGGTTATCAGGAGCTGGAGGAAGCAGGAAGGTATTATTTAATGGGTTCAGAGTTTCTGCTTCCAATGATGAAAAAGTTCTGGAAATAGATAATGGTGATGGTTACACACCACTGTGAATGTACTTAATGCCACTGAATTGTATACTTTAAAATGGTTAAAATAGAGTTCCCACTGTGGCACAGTAGGTTAAGAATATGACTGCAGCAGCTTGGGTCACCCCTAAGGTGCAGGTTCAATCACTGGTCTGGCACAGTGGGATAAGGATCTGGCATTGCCATAGTGGTGGCATAGGTGGCAGCTGAGGCTCTGATTCATTCTCTGGCCCGGGAACTTCCATATGCTTCAGGTGCTGCCATAAATAAAATAAAATAAAATAAAATAGTTAAAATGGTCATTTTTACGTTATGTATATTTTACCATAATTTTTTTCAAAAAACTGGTCCACAGGGACTTCTATTTACAGAAATATGAGATATCAGCCATCCTGAAAAAAACCTTCCTGGGACAAAAAATACATAAAGATACTGGATAAAATATTTTAAATATTTCATAAATGCATCACTGGGGTAGTGAAAATAAGGGAAGGCCTCAGAAGGGTTTTTTGGTTTTTTTTTTTTTTTTAAGGCAAGATGACAAACCATAAATCCAGAGAGGTGAGTAAGCTCTAAAGCTGCTGACTGCCCTGATGTCATCTGTCGCCCTTAGCTATTTTAGTGCACCTTCAATAGGGATAGAAAATAAAGCCCAGAGACTTGGAAACTGACCCTCAGTGAGTGAACTAGAACAGACCAACCACCCCCAGAATGTGACCTTAAACAAACTTGCCTCTCTTGGCCTTGGCTATAAATAGAGGAGAAAGTCTCCCATGAAGTTTTCTGATTACAATCTGGCCTCTAGTAAATTTGAAGCTCACAAGTCTTGGTAATTCCTATGGCTCCCAGATCAGGCTTCTTTTCCACTACTTTTTTTTTTTTTTAATTGTTGCACCTGTAGCATAGGGACGTTCCCAGCCAGGGATGGAAGCCGAGTCGCAGCTGTGACCTATTCCACAGCTGCAGCAATGCCAGACCCTTAACCCATTGCACCGGGCCAGGGATCATACCCATGCCGCCACAGCAACGCAAGCCACTGCATTCAAATTCTTAACCCACTGCACCATGGTGGGAAAACCTCCACTTTTTTTTTAAGTTTGAAAAATCATGTGTAGATCAATTCATTCACCCATTCTTTATATGACATCTTTTTTCAGACCTCTTATCCCCCTCACATTGTTCCTTTGGGTACTTTCTGGCTTGTTCCAGTATCCCTTAAGGACTGATGGTCATAATGGAAAATAGTAACAGATTTGGCTCAACCGACAGACCAGAATGGAACTATTAC
The DNA here is from genome assembly GCF_016906955.1 of Phacochoerus africanus. Lineage (NCBI taxonomy): Eukaryota > Metazoa > Chordata > Mammalia > Artiodactyla > Suidae > Phacochoerus > Phacochoerus africanus. The sequence goes on from NC_062560.1 coordinate 20,354,455, forward strand.
CACTCATACCTGGTGTATTAGTTACCTACCACTGAATAACAAGTTAACCTAAGACTTAATGGCTTAAAATGACAACACTGATGATCTCATCATTTCTGTGGGTCAAGAATCTGGACACAGGAGTTCCCGTCGTGGCGCAGTGGTTAACGAATCCAACTAGGAACCATAAGGTTTCGGGTTCGATCCCTGGCCTTGCTTAGTGGGTTAAGGACCTGGCGTTGCCGTGAGCTGTGGTGTAGGTTGCAGGCTCGGCTCGGATCCTGCGTTGCTGTGGCTCTGACATAGGCCAGCAGCTGTAGCTCTGATTAGACCCCTAGCCTGGGAACCTCCATATGCCGCTGGAGCAGCCCCAGAAAAGGCAAAAGGACCCAAAAAAAATGGCTAAGGAACAAGAGAAAATTTAAAAATAGTAAATCGGACTTGAAACAAAAATATAATTTCTAGAAATGAAAAATTTTAAAATTGAAGTTAGAAGATCAATAGACTAGTCAAACCAGTAGATTAGACATACCTGAAGTAAGAAACAATGAACTGAAGTTTTCAAGAAGTTATCCAGAATGCAGCAAGGTAAAGACATGGAAAAGATTAAAGGGAAATAGACATGGAGGATAGAGAAGCTGTTAAATCTAATAAGACTTTCGAAATGAGATTAAAAGATAAGGGAGAGAGAACATTCAAAGAGAAGATGGCTGAGAATTTGCCAAGCTTGATGATGACAAATTCAAGAACCTAAACTGCTGGTCTTTAAGCTCCATGCCCATGCTTCTACTCCCTGAAAGGCAGCAGTGGGGATGAGTGTCTGCAGTGCTTCTTCAGGGTACATAAGCAGGTGGCTTCCTCCTGGGTTCCACCAGTAAGAAGTGTTGGACCATGATGGAAAATAATATTTTTAAAAAGCATATGTGTGTGCGTGTGTGTGTGTGTGTGTCTGTGTGTGTGTGTATGACTGAGTCACTTTGCTGTACAGCAGAATTTGGCACATTAAAAATGAGGTATACTTTAATAAAATTTCTTAAAAAGATACTCAGGGTGAATTATATATGTTCCTGCTTTAAAACAAACAAATATGCTGAAGCATTGCACAGTGAAAAAGAGTGCTTTATGGCATGCATTTATTTATAAGTTTAAAAAATGTACAATGGATTTCTGGAAACATTTATGTAAATAAAAGGACTTGGAATGGGCAGAAGACCTAAATAAACATTTCTCCAAAGAAGACATACAGATGGCCAAGAGGCATATGAAAAAATGCTTACTATCACTAATTATTAGAGGAGTGTAAATCAAAACTACAATGAGGTACGACCTCACACCAGTCAGAATGGCTATCATTAAAAAGTCAACAAGTAAATGTTGGAGGGGGTGTGGAGAAAAGGGAACCCTCCTCCACTGTTGGTGGGAATGTAAGCTGGTACAACCACTACGGAAAACAGCATGGAGGTACCTCAGGAAACTAAATATAGAACTACCATATGATCCATCAATCCCACTCTTGGGCATATATCCAGACAAAACTTCCTTTGAAGAAGATACATGCACCCCTATGTTCATAGCAGCACTATTCACAATAGCCAAGACATGGAAACAACCTAAATGTCCACCAGCAGATGAATGGATTAAGAAGATGTTTTGTGTGTGTGTAACATAACATACAATGAAATATTACTTGGCCATAAAAAGAATGAAATAGTGCCATTTGCAGCAACGTGGATGGACTTAGAGATTATCATACTAAACGAAGTAAGTCAAAGACAAATACCATTATGATAGCACTAAAATATGATACAAACTTATCTACAAAAAAAACAGACATAGAGAAAAGACTTGTGGTTGCCAAGCAGGAGCAGGTATGGGGGAAGGATTGATCAGGAGTTTGGGACTAGCAGATGCAAACTATTGTATACAGAATAGATAAACAATAAGGCCCTACTGAATAGCACAGGGAACTATATCAATATCCTCTGATAAACCATAATGGAAAATAAATAAATAAAAATATTGAAATCACAGGAAAAAAAAAACAAGGTAAGAGGAGGGTAACAGCAGGAGTTCTTCCTTCCTGCCAACCCCTTCTCTCTTCCTTTTACTCATTCTGGCCGTAAACCCTTAGCAAAAGCCATCCATCCATCCAGCCCCGGTAGCACAGCCATCCACAAGGTGTTGTCCACCTCCTCTACCCTCCTAGGTTCTGGTAGCATAACCTTCTTTTGGTGCCTTGAACCCTAGGGATGTGCTGGGTACTTTCTGCTTTCTAATCTCCAGGCCATTTTACCTTTGTTCCTCTTTCAATCTTCCAATACATGTGTAGCCAGTACCCTTATAAAATCCTATTTTGAAGTACCTAGCATGGTTTCTGTTTTCCTCCCTGGACCCTGACTCATATCCTGAAAAATTCCAAGCAAGTTAGATAAAAAGAAATCCCTACCTGGACACACCAAAGTCAAAATCAGAACACTGGAAAGAAGATACATTGCCTAAAAGAAGTGACAGTTGCTGACTGACAGTGCACTTCTCAACAGCAACAATGGACACCAGAAAATAAACCACATTTTGAGTGAAAACTACTCTCAACCTAGAATTATATACCTCATGAAACTATTATCTACAAATAAGAGGGAAATCAAGACACATTCAGAGAGGCAGTAAGAGATTAATTTTAAAACCTCCTAAGTTTAATAACCAGGATGCACTCAAGTTTAGGTTAGGTACCTAAGCCTTGCCTTTGGAAGTCCAAAATAAGAGACTTTTTTTTTTTTTTTTTTTGGTTTTTAGGGCCACACCCGCAGCATATGGAGGTTCCCAGGCTAGGGGTCGAGTCGGAGCTGCAGCTGCCAGTCTACACCACAGCCGCAGCAACACAGGATCCAAGCCGTGTCTACAACCTACACCACAGCTCACGGCAACACCAGATCCTTAACCCACTGAGTGAGGCCAGGGATCAAAGCTGCAACCTCATGGTTCCTAGTTAGATTTGTTTCCATCGCCACGACGGGAACTCCCAAAATAAGAGATTTTATGAGAAGGCTTTAAGAAAAGAATTCCTTACAGTTCTATGTCTAGGGAAGCTAAAGTTAAAGAAAAATCTTATTGACATCATTACTGCATACCACAAGTCAGCACGCTTTTCCTTTAAGGGCCAAATAATATTTTAGGCTTTGGGGGCCATTAGGTCTCAGTCAAAACTCTGTTGTTGTGATGCAAAGCTGCAAAAGGTAATGCAAACAAAGGAGCATGGCTCTGTTCCAATAAAATTTTATTTACAAAAAAAGGCAGAGGGCTGGATTTGATCCCCAGGCCATAATTTGACAACTCCTACTACAGACCGTGAATGATTTTCAGTAGTTGAAGATGATAAATTTTTCATGCTTGTTGAAGCTATAAATCCTGGTTGTTAAGTTCCTTCTAGAAAATGTGGTTTTGAAAAACTTCTTGAATTGTATTCTGCCGTGTACAAAAAGGCAACAATAGTATTAATGTGCTACTATCTATATCTTGGACATTAGACATTTGAATCTGCAAAAGCAACTACAAGTCATATTTAAGTCTAAATGGATTAATAATGAATTCAACTCTACCTATGTTCAATTGATGAGAGACTGTTGAAGTCTCACACAGCTATCAACATAATGCATTCTGATTGAAGAACTATTTATAGGATGGAAAATTAGTTTTAAAATGTGTCACTTGTTATGGATAATAGAACAAACATGATAAAGGCTAAGAGTGATTTAGAAATCAGAAGCATACAATGTTTGTTCGTACACCCTTCAGTACTGTAATCCAAAAGCAATTATAACTGTCTATAAGCATAAGGATAGTAGGCCACTGCATCATACTTTGGTCAAAGGCAAAAATACATGATGTCCAAAGGTTTTGGAATTGCCTTATTATATATTTAATAAGATGTTTATACAAGATATAATAGCAACCACTACATGTTTAAAAGCCATCTTAAGCAAAGATGAAAACACTATGTTAACTTATTAAAAGTGCTTGCAGAGAAAGCACTTTACTCGCTGGAACCACGAGGAAGAAACAAAAAAACCAATGCTTTAGAGTACAAACATTTTTTACATGATAGTGGCTCTCCTATCATTCTACTCCAGGAAGATGCTGATTCTGGCGTACATGAAATGAAAGTAAAATACAGATAGAAAAACAAAGATGATTGGTTTCATGAAAGCCAATTCTATTGCTCCTTTGTCACTATTTTAGAACCAAGGTTTAAGAACAAATCTTATTCACATGACTGTGTAAAGCAGCAATTACAGGCAATTTCCCATATATTGTAAAGCAGCAATATATGGGAAAAAATATAAGCAAGGACAATACATTCAGAAAAGATTCAAAAAATATTTTCTTCAGAGTTCCCTGGTGGTTCAGTGGGTTGGGGATCTCGCATGGTTGCTGCTGTGCTCAGGTCGCTGCTGTGATGCGGGTTCAATCCCTGGCCCCAGAACTTCCATATGCCATGGATGCAGCCAAATATATATGTGTGTGTGTGTGTGTGTGTGTGTGTGTGTGTGTGTGTGTGTGTGTGTGTGTGTATTTTTCTTCAACTGGTACTTGAAGAAAAAGTTTGCATTTGTGGGACTGCTTCAATCGAACTCCACCATCATCAAAAACCACACCAAGAGTAGCATATAAAATAGAGATGAGCCTTTATCTTAGTTCCTATTAAAGAGAAAGGAAAGCTTAATAATTTTATGGTATCCCATCAATGCTAGCAGTATCCCATAATGGCAGCACTAACAAAACGTTATCTGCTACTCTGCCTTCTACAGATGAAAGAGAACATCTATTTATGTGGTAGATGTGACACTACTGTTTACTTCCAAGTATATTCTTCTCTTCTTCTAGGTATACAGAAGATTATACTCCTTCTGCCCTTTAAATTAGGCACAGCTATTTGAATAGTTTTGGTTCATGAGTAGTCATGAAACATGAGTGGAAATGATAGATGCATGTCTGGGCCACAGCATTTTGCTGCCAATAGTAAACACTCTAGTCCTTTCTCTGCTGCACGGAACCCAGCACCTCACTTTGAGATGTGAGCATGATAAAATGGTGGCATCTCCATCAGTCTACCAACCCATGTTGGGTATTGTTGCACAAACAAAAAATAAATCTCTGTCATTTTAAGCCAGTGGGATTTTAGGGCTTGTTTCCCAAGCATAACCTAGCTTATCCTGACTAGTATAATTTAGTGTCACAGAGTATAATGACCCCAAAAGCAACCTATCACCTTATATTGATGAGAGATAAATATTCCTGAGTGGGGAATTCCTGAGTGGCTCAGCAGGTTAAGAATCTGGCATTGTCACTGCAGTGGCTCAGGTCACTGCTGTGGCATGGGTTTAATTCCTGGCCTGGGAACTTCCACATGCCACTGGCATGGCCAAAAAATATATATTCCTGAATGGAATGTCAAACTCTAAAAATCTGAGTACTGGGAGTTCCCAACGTAGCTCAGTGCTAATGAACCTGACTAGTATTCATGAGGACTCAGGTTTGATCCCTGGCTTTGCTGAGTGGGTTAAGGATCCAGCATTGCCGTGAGCTGTGGTGTAGGTCGCAGACACAGCTCAGATCCCTCGTTGCTGTGGCTGTGGTGTAGGCTGGCAGCTACAGCTCCAATTCAGTCCCTAGCCTGGGAACCTCCATGTGCCACAGGTGTGGCCCTAAAGAGACAAAAGACAAAAAAAATTTAAAAATTTAAAAATTTAAAAATAAAAGCCTGAGTGCTAATATTTTAACAACAAACTATAATATTTTTAAATGAATAATTTCTAATTTTTGGAGTTCCCTATTGGCTCAGTAGGTTAAGGATTCAGTGTTGCCATTGCTATGGCTCAGGTTGTTGCTGTGGCTCAGGTTGGATCCCTGGCCCCAGAACTTCTGCATGCCTCAGAAATTAAAAATGATTTAAATTATTTTAAATTTAAAAATTATTTCTAATATTTTGGCCACACCCACAGCTTGTGGATGTTCCTGGGCCAGGAATCAAACCCACAGCACAGCAATGGCCCAAGCTGCTTCAGTGACAATGCTGGATCCTTAACCTGCTGTGCCATAAAGGAACTCCAATCATTTCTAATTTTTGTATTTCACATTGATTCTGATATCTCAGAAGTTTATTACATGATGGTGGTAGTCTCCTTCAACCACATATTGATTTTTAACATGTAGCTATATTGCGCTTAGCCAAAATGTGTATTTGGTCCCCTCTAAAAAAATATACTAAATAAAAATGATATGAATAAAAGCTTGGCTGGATGTCCCTTATTTAAAATGGTTACTTGAGAGAAACCTAAAACTATTTGTAAATTAGGTCACATTTATTCTAAGGAAGAATACCTTGATCTTTTGGAATTCTGGTGTCTTTTGCTGCCACCTTGCATCCTGTATCTTGTCTCTTCTGCTGCCACCAGCTGGCTTCCACTTCCGATAAATTGCAGAAACCAGCAGGATTCTATTCAGTGTTTTATTTTCACTGCTGGGTCCCTGATGAGAATACCAAGTCAGTTGAATAAGTAAAATTCTAGGTTGGGAACAGAGAAACACAATCAACTCATTTCCTACATATTTGGGTAATCAGATAGCCACACAGTAGCTGGTTTTTGTCCCAGCAACTGGCTCAGACAAGGCTTCAGGCTAGCAAACGAGAAGACTTTTTTTTTTTTTTTTGTCTTTTTGCCTTTTCTAGGGCTGCACCCTGGGCATATGGAGGTTCCCAGGCTAGGGGTCTAATCAGAGCTGTAGCCACCGGCCTATGCCACAGCCACAGCAACGCGGGATCTGAGCCGCGTCTGCAACCTACACCACAGCTCACAGCAACATGGGATCCTTAACCCACTGAGCAAGGCCAGGGGTCGAACCTGCAATCTCATGGTTCCTAGTCAGATTCGTTAACCACTAAGCCATGACGGGAACTCCGGAGAAGACATTTTAAATCTTAATATTCTCATCCTGGGAAAGAACAGTGTTAAAAACTACAGTCATTATGTAAAAACAAACAAAAGTCAGTTCAAATACAATAGTGGACCGATTGTCTTAGTACAGTTTTAAACTTTAATTGCTTCAGAAGTACAAACTCTGTGAATTTACACAAAGCATCACTTGAAAAATAAAATTATTTAAATTTCTTTCATTCTCCTTTGGTCTTGGGAATTTTTGAACAATAAATGTATTTCAGTTTTAAGTTTCAGTCAATATTTGCTATTCTCAATTAGGGGGACTAAAAAATTTGAATTTTAAAATCATTCATGGGAGTTCCCGTCGTGGCGCAGTGGTTAACGAATCTGACTAGGAACCATGAGGTTGCGGGTTCGGTCCCTGCCCTTGCTCAGTGGGTTAACGATTCGGCGTTGCCGTGAGCTGTGGTGTAGGTTGCAGACGCGGCTCGGATCCTGTGTTGCTGTGGCTCTGGTGTAGGCCGGTGGCTACAGCTCCGATTCCACCCCTAGCCTGGGAACCTCCATATGCCGCAGGAGCGGCCCAAGAAATAGCAACAACAACAATAACAACAACAAAAAAGACAAAAAAAAAATCATTCAGCAGCTTACCAAATTACACAGTTCCTTTGCAGCACAGCAAGTTAAGGATCTGGTTTTGTCACTGTGGTGGCTCAGGTCACTGCTGTGGTTCGGGTTTGATCCCTAGCCTGGGAACTTCCACATACCATGGGCATAGCCAAAAAAAAAAATCACCAAATTAAATAAGTGTGAAAGAAATTTAAATAAACTTTCAAGTGATGCTTTTTACAAGTTTGTGGTGTTTATACTTCTGAAATTATCATAACCTAGAACTGAACTGAGACTTTTGGGACACCTGTACACAGAAAACTGTGGAGTCACAGGGTGCTGGAATATAACCTTTTATAATTATACCCAGTTATGTCCAAAATAAACCAAAACATTCTATAACATACATACACACATGTATGCAAGAAGATGTAAAACTGAGTCAAAATTTCTTGAAGCTGGAGAGGTAATGGTGCTAAGTTATTAAAAACTTGAGGAGGAGTTCCCGTCGTGGCGCAGTGGTTAACGAATCCGACTGGGAACCATGAGGTTGCGGGTTCGGTCCCTGGCCTTGCTCAGTGGGTTAATGATCCGGCGTTGCCGTGAGCTGTGGTGTAGGTTGCAGATGCGGCTCGGATCCCGCGTTGCTGTGGCTCTGGCGTAGGCCGGTGGCTACGGCTCCGATTAGACCCCTAGCCTGGGAATCTCCATATGCCGTGGGAGCGGCCTAAGAAATAGCAAAAAAAAAAAAAAAAAGAAAAGACAAAAAAAATAAATAAAAACTTGAGGAAAAGTATGGGAGAATGAGGCAAATTAGTAACAGTATCTGTAATACAGTTTTCTTGTATTATACTATATTTTTATTTTGGAGGAGGTTGAGGGTGCATATTTATTGGTGATACTTCTTAAGATATTAGTATTACTATTGCTAATGATGCTTTTCCAGAAAAGTTAAAACAAATAACTTTTAAAGACTTGGGCATTAAGAGTATAAAAAAAAACTCCATATATATTAGTTCTCATTAGAGATCATCTAGTTCAGTTTTTCTCAATATTGGCTGCACAATGGAACGACTTGAGTTTAAAAAATACTTATGCTTGGGTCCTGTTGAGATTTTGATTCAATTGGTCAAAGCTACAGAACTGGCTTTAGGAATTTCTAAAGGCCCCTGGTGATCCTAACTTTACAGCCAAGGTTCAGAACCACTGCTCCAGGTCAATATAATCAGGTACATGTCAACATAAAAATACTTAGAACTTTTCCTTTTTACGGTAACACCAACCTCAAAATGTTATTATGGAAGAGGGTGATAAAAGAACCTAATTTAAAACTCAAAAATATCATGTTGAACGAAACATGCCGGACACAAAAGAGTACTTGCTGAGTACTTACTGCACGATTTAATTTACACAAAATTTTTAAAAATTAGAATGGGGGTCTGGGGTCGCGAGACAGGGGTTAACTGGGAAGGGATGCAAAGAAAATTCCTGGGATGGGAATGTTCTCTATTTTGATTAAGGTGCATAAATATATGGTTACCAAAGCTCATCGAAATAGGTAAGATCTGTATTATGTTTTCGCTACATGTAAATTACACTTCAATTTTTAAAAGAACGAACAAACATAATTAACTTAAATCTGGATACCTATAACAGGGTCTGAGGGGCGGGGACGATGACTACTTCAGATGACCCCAAACCCTCACTAGATTAAAAGGAACCGCAAACCCCAGGCCAGAAACGGAGAGAACGGAGAGTGGACAGCAGGGTGGGCCAAAACCTAAGAAATCGCCAGCAGGCTGGCAGCTGCGGTTGATCTGATGCCTAGACTTCGGCGTGTGAGTGTTACGCGAAAATAAGCCCCCGCGCCCTTTCCGGTGCGCCCCCTGCCGTCTGTGTGTCCACCGGAAGGATCCGGAAGGGAACGACGCCACCACGAGAAAGGAGCCGGTGGCAGCTTGGTTCCTGCGCAGATGCTGGGGCTGTAAGCGCCGCGCGGTCGGCTGGTTTCGGCTCGCGGGGAGGACGCCGGCGCTCGCCTTCCCTCCGCTGCCTCCGCCGCTGCCATGATTCCGGTATCGCTGGTGGTGGTGGTGGTGGGCGGCTGGACTGCCGTCTACCTGACCGACTTGGTGCTGAAGGTGAGGGCCTCGGGCCTAAGGCCCAAGCCCGCGGTGCCCAGGGCGGGAGCGCAAGGCCCGAGGCCTTTTCTCTTCCCCTGCCTTGTGCCTCCCGGGCTGGAAGGCGTGCGGCCGATGCCCACGTGCGGCTTTCCGCTTGGCGCCCGGTCCGGTGTTGTAAATAAAGCACGGCTGGTCCTGGGAGGGGTGTGGCGGCCTGCGCAGCCGCCGCAGTCGCATTGCGGCTCGCTGCAGGCCCCACATCCTTAAGGTCCTGCCCGGGAGGTGCCGGTAGTGGGCTAGGGAGGGCCGGGGCCCTGCCAAACCCCGGCGTTGCACCTGGGAGGAAAGTAAAATGTCCGCCTGGGAAAGGCATTGTTTGCCTTCATTATCTTTAGGGCCACGACCCTCCAGAGACTCTGGTTTTAGAATGGATCTAGATCAAGTTGTGATTTAAGTTGGCCTCAAATTTTAAAGTGCATACGATCATCTGGGGTTCCGGTTAAAATGCACATTCTGATTCGGGAGCCGGGGGCCTAAGATTCTGCATTTCTAACCAGTTCCCAAGTGCAATCAATGCTGCTAGTCTACAGACCATACTTGAAAATAGCATACTCAAGTAGCAAGGATTTAGACAGCTAGTTTCTGAATACTCGAATTCTAATTTGTACTTTAGGCCCCGTTTCTTCACGCTAATCTCCCTTAAACCTTCTTCATCCCAACCCTGGCCGCGACACACACATCCTGGGTGCACGGTCCATTCTTAAGTTGTTTGGAAGGGTGGTGGATATTATGAACACTTGTTTAACCACATGCTTCAAGCAGCCTTTTGGAATTCCATATTGGGGGTGGTGGTATCATATGTGTGGAACAAAATCATAGAAATTCTCAAATGTTGAATAAAAATTCCAGCTATGACTAGTAAAGCCTTCATGTTATGCTGTTTTAAATAGAATACTTTAGTATTATGTGCTTTAGATTTAACAGTAAAATGAAATGGTCCTGCTTTGTTGCACTTAAACTTGCAAAGTAAGAGATTATACGTTGGAGTCCTTAAAGCCAGAGCTGGGCTCTGTCACTTCCTTCTGTACCTCCATTTCTGCACCTTTAAAATAGTAACATTCATAAACTCTCCTGAAATTAGAGGGAGTATTACACTAATTCATTCACATGAAGCCTTGCTACTCAGCCTGAGATTCAAGGACCAGCAGCATTTGCATCATCTGAGAGCTTGTCAGAAATGTAGAATCTCAAGCCTCATTCCTAAGAGAATCAGAATCTGCATCCTCATAAGATCCCTAGGTGCTGTCTCTGCACATACTTGGCATGGTGCTTAGCATGTCATAAGCAGTAAAGTTTACAACAGTGATTTTGTTGTTTGGAAAAAACAAAGCCACATGATTTCTTCATGTTGCGTATGTGACAAAAACGCAAAATAAAAACTTTTCAAACCTCTTTAGTCTCTGGTCCAGTGTGTGAGGTGATCAAGATGTCACTTCAGTAACAGCCTCTAACTCCCTAAGAGAGCCCTATCCCTTGAACAAAAGACCTAACTCTCATTTGGAATATCTGCCTGAGGAATGGAGAGACCTTAAGTTTTAGGAGCCTGCACCTTCAGCTTCTCTGCTTCCAACTTTGTCTACTATTCTACTCTTGGCTCATCTAGAATTTCCTCAGTAGACACCTGGAGGGTGTGTCACTGTCTTTTTCCAAGTCCTAGAAAAAAAAGGCAGGTTTTAAAAACCAGCCGAGGACTGAGAGCAGAGAACATTCTAGATCTAAAGGCAAATGGATACCTATATTCAGACTCAGGTCATTTTTTATGACTGTGATAAGGCTGAGATATCCTAGAGACAGATAAGTTTCTCAAATGAATAAGCATCTATTTGAAAACTACTTATTGTACTTAGTCTAATAGGTAAGAGGTCAGTGGCTGTGTATATAAAACAGCTTTATGTTACCCCAAATCCTACATTATCAAATTTCCCTAAAGATAAAACTCTTGCTAGGCTGTGTATAGGCATCTATCTCCCCAGCCCTTAAGAATGTAAGAAGTTACTGAGACCAAGATGGCCCCAGATAAGTTTTGTACTTTTACATGATCAAATTCAGCCTAACTTCTTAGGGTTGTTGCTCAGAAGAGAATAGAAAGCACTGATTCCAACTAACCTGTTCCCTCTATTGGATTGCCTGGGGGGTCTTTTTTAATTGCAACACAAGACCTTTCTGTGGTAACAAGGCTTCTGGACCTGTGCTGCCCAGTATGGTAGCCACTAACTACATGTGGGCATCTAGCATTTGAAATGGGGCTAGTCGGAATCGGGAGGTGCTGTGACTGTAAAGTTGACACTGAATTTCAAAGAATTAGTGCATAATCAAGTAAACAAACAACGTGAAGTATTTCAATAATTACATTGATTACATTTTGCATGATAATACCTGGAAATTTGGGGTTAAAATAGGTTTAAATTAATCTGTTTCTGTTTGCCTTTTAAAGTCCAGCTACTAGAAAATTTAAAATTATATATGTGGCCTGCATTTGTAGCTCACGTTATGTTTCTGTTGGACAATGTTGTTCTAAGCAAAAGTCAGAAAACTTTTTTTGCCCATGGGCCATAGTTTGCCAGACCCTGACCTCAGAAGACCAGCTAGTCAGTAAGACTCTTACTTGAATATCCTGAAGAATAAACAAAAGCTTTAAAATTATAAGCATTTGATTAGTCAGTATCTTGCTTTCATGTAAAAAAACACTTCTTTTTTATTTAACATTATAAATTGTACTTCAAAATTGAGTAATGTGGCACTTCTCTTTCTCTCTTAGTCATCTGTGTATTTTAAGCATTCTTATGAAGACTGGCTGGAAAACAACGGGTTGAGCATCTCGCCTTTTCACATACGATGGCAGACTGCTGTTTTCAACCGTGCCTTTTACAGCTGGGGACGGCGGAAAGCAAGGATGCTTTACCAGTGGTATTCTTCATTTTCTCTTTTTGGTTTAAATTGGTCATTGTGATCATGAAAAATGCTTGTTAAATCAACTGTTTCCATCATTTTCAGTTTACTGAGTTTTTAAATATCGACAGTATAAGAACTTCTGGCTTCATATAAATTTATGGAATTGCATCATTGTGTTTTTGCTCTTTTTTTTTTTTTTTTTTTTTTTTTAGGGCTTTACCAGAAGCATGTGGAAGTTCCCAGGCTAGGGGTCTAATCAGAGCTACAGCTGCCAGCTACGCCAGAGCCACAGCAACGCGGGATCCGAGCCACGTCTGTGACCTACACCACAACTCATGGCAACACCAGATCCTGCAGGCTTTCCCCTACACTTCTTTTGTGATACCTGTCCAGGAGAAGATATTTAAAGTATTTATCATCCAGTAAAGCATGTGCACAAACCAGCTGGAAAAATGGCCAGCCAGATTACACCAGCAGGATCCAGACCTATCCCTTTAGTTTAAAGAATGTTTTGGGAGTTCCCGTCGTGGCACAGTGGAAATGAATCCGACTAGGAACCATGAGGTTGCAGGTTCCATCCCTGGCCTCACTCAGTGGGTTGAAGATCCGCCATTGCCGTGACCTGTGGTATAGGTCGCAGACACGGCTCGGATCCTGAGTTACTGTGGCTCTGGCGTAGGCTGGCAGCTACAGCTCTGATTAGACCCCTAGCCTGGGAGCCTCCATATGCTGCGGGTGTGGCCCTGGAAAAGGCAAAAAGACCAAAAAAAAAATTAGGATTGAAAAAAGGGACATTACTATAGATTCTTAGACTCATTTTTAAAAAATGAAACTACTGTGAACAGTTCTATGCCTATAAATTTGATCATTTAAATGAAAATGAACAAGTTCCTTGAAAAACAGCTTATCAAAAAGTTAGGAAATGTAATAGATCATCCCCACCCGTGGAGGGGTGGCTTCTATTAAAACAGTAAGAGAAAGAAACTTGTTAAATTTTAACATGTTAATATTTAAACTCATTGCAAAATTCAGCTATTATTTTAGCTGAATAATAAATTTTGCATTTTATTTGATGCAAACATTAGAATCAGATGAAAATAAATATCTATAATGTCAAGAGCTTTCATAACTACCTGAGAGCAAGATCAAAACAATGCTATGTAAATGAGCAAAAAATATGAGAGGGAACAAACATTTTATTGGGAACAACATTCAACTTCTTCACTTATGAGAGAATTGTAAATTGGAACTGCTTAAAGAGACTAGTGCCCATGCTTCAGTCAAGTATCTGAAGTTCAGGTAGGAAAAAGAAGCAGAGTTATTGAAATTTTTAGACATTGTTTTGAAGCCATGAAATGTGGCTGGTTGATAAATTTTTTAGTCCATGAATTGTGAGGAATTGTACATTTATGTAATTTTTTTCCTCTTGACAGGTTCAATTTTGGAATGGTGTTTGGCGTAATTGCCATGTTCAGCTCTTTTTTTCTCCTGGGGAGAACACTGATGCAGACTTTATCACAAATGATGGTTGACTCTCCCTCTTATTCTTCCTCCTCATCTTCCTCTTCCTCCTTGTCTTCCTCTTCCTCTTCTTCCTCCTCATCTTCATCCTCTTCCTCCTCCTCACTTCACAACGAACAGGTGCTCCAAGTTGTGGTAAGTGGCTTGTTGCTTTAAGCAGCTTTGTTGAAACAAAGATGTAAGATATTCCTTCTGGATAGCATAACTCCATAATGTAAATATGAACATAAATGAAAAGTCTCTCATCTTCCCAAATTACTCGCTTAAACAAAATCATTAGTGGAGTTCCCACCAGTGGCGCAGTGGGTTAAGAATCCGACTACAGCAGCTCAAGTTGCTGCAGAGGCAAAGGTTCTGTCCCCGGCCCAGTGCAGTGGGTTAAAAGGATCTGCATCTCCACAGATATGTCGTACGTTGCAGCTGAGGCTCAGGTTCAGTCCCTGGCCTGGGAACTTTGAGATGGTGCTGTATAACCATAAAATTTTTTTAAAAAATAAATTAGTAAGATTATAGCAAAGAATTGTTGCAGTAGGTAGTAAAAGTAGTAGAGGTAGTAATAGTAGTAGTAATAGAACAAACGGACCACCACCAAGACTGTCAACAGTTATACGAGTATCTGATGCAATTCTTGCTTTTTAGGGCCACACCTGTGGCACATGAAGGTTTCTTCACTAGGGGTCCAATCGGAGCTACAGCTGCAGGCTTACACCACAGCCACAGCAAGGCAGGATCCAAGCCTCGTCTGTGACCTACACCACAGCTCACGGCAACGCCAGATCCTTAACCCACTGATCAAGGTCAGGGATCAAACCCGCAACCTCACAGTTCCTAGTCAGATTCGTTTCTGCTGCGCCACAATGGGAACTCCAAGGTTTTCTTTTTAATTGAAGTATAGTTGCTGTACAATATTATATAAGTTACAGGTGTCCAATAAATATAGTGATTCACAATTTTTAAAGGTTATACTTCATGTATAATTATTTTAAAATATTGGCTGTATTCCCTGTGTTGTACAATATACCCTTGTAGCTTATTTTATACCTAATGGTTTGTAATTCTTGTTGTCTTCTTGAACTGTTAAATGATTGTTACTGCCAAAGAATAAGCATACTGATTTAAAATCTCTATAATGGGAGTTCCCGTTGTGGCTTAGTGGTTAGCAAACCTGACTAGGATCCATGAGGATGCGGGTTTGATCCCTGGCCTCACTCAGTGGGTTAAGGATCCGCCATTGCTGTGACCTGTAGTGTAGGTTGCAGACGTGGCTTGGATCCTGTGTTGCTGTGGCTCTGGCGTAGGCCAACGGCTACATTTCCGATTGGACCCCTAGCCTGGGAACCTCCATATGTGTGGGTGCGGCCCTAAAAGACAAAAAAGAAAAAAACAAAAGAAATAAAAGCTCTATAATGTATAAATAAATTGCATCTTAATCCTATGCAAAGTGTTCCCCTTTCTTCATGGCTTGCAGACTCTAGCCAGTAATATCCTTTTAATTAGAGGTAAAAGACCTTTTGAACAGTCACTATGATTTCTTGATGTGAAGAATAATGTGCTGAGTTGTACTCCTATGACTGTAAGGTATTTATAATAATTCCCACTTTAAAGCACATGTGTAGACCTATACCTTATCGATTCATGTTTCCAGAGTTTGAAAGGGTGCTTTACAACTTACTTTTATTTTAAGTTTTTTACATTAATAGCTTCCATTTCTGTGAGTCATGGATGTTAGGTTTTTAATCATGTTCTTAATAGTCTATTTGAGTGCAGATTTTTTTTTTAATTGGAGTATAGTTGATTTACAATATTGTGTAAATCAATTATTAATAAATATTAATTTATTTTTAATTAATTTAATTAATTTTTAATTGGAGTATAGTTGATTTACAATATTGTGTAAATCAACTATTAAATTAAATATTAATTTCAGATGTATAGCATAGTGATTCAATGTTTTTGCATATTATATTCCATTATAGGTTACGACAAGATAATGGGTATAATTCCCTGTGCCATACAGTATATCCATGTTGCTCATCTATTTTGTATATAGTAGTTTCTATCTGTTAATACCCCTAATTTGTCCCTCCTCCGTTCCTTTTCCCCTTTGGTAACTACAAGTTTGTTTTGTATATCTGTGAGTCTGTTTGCATATAAATTTACTTTTATTATTTTTTAGGTCCCATATATAAGTAATATCATTACTATTTGTCTATCTCTCTCTGACGTATTTCACTAAGCATAATATTCTCTTAAGTCCATCCACGTTGCTGCTGATGGCAGGATTTTATTCTTTTTGTGGTTGGGTAGTATTGCAGTGTGTGTGTGTGTATGTGTACCACATCATCTTAATCCAGTCATCTATTGATGGGTTCTTGGGTTGCTTCCATGTCTTTGGTATGGTAAACAGTGCTGCTTTGAATATTAGGATGCATGTATCTTTTTGAATTATTGTTTGGGGGTTGTTGTTTTTCTTGGATATATACCCAGGAGTGGAATTGCTGGATCATATTGTAGTTCTATTTGTATTTTTTAAGGAACCTCTGTACTGTTCTCCATAGCGGCTATGTCAGTTTACATTCCCACCAACAACTTCAAAGGTTCCCTTTTCTCCACACCCTCTCCAACATTTGTTATTTGTAAACTTTTTGATGATGGCAATTCTGACAGGTGTGAGGTGATACCTCATTGTCATTTTGATTTGCATTCTCTAATAATTAGTGGTGTTGAGCATGTTTTCATTTGCCTGTTACCCATCTCTATGTCTTCTTTGGAAAAATGTCTGTTCACCTCTTTGTGGCCTCTAAGAGCTGGGTCACTTTGGGAAGATTTCAAGTCATAACAAAAAATAAACAAGCGTTCCTGTGGTAATAGCTCTTTCTTACAGGTTAAAAGCATTCAAGAGGGTGAGGCCTCAGACGAGATTATTTATTTTTCAGCAAACCTTTACTGAGTGTATTGTGCCAACTGGCCTTGTGCTGAGTCCTACCTATACAGCAAACAAAATCCAATTCTAGCACTTAAAGAGCTTTTAGTCTTTTCTTCTTGACAGTAGCCATTCTAATAGGTACAGTGATATCTAGTTGTGGTTTTGGTTGGCATGTCCCCAATGATTAGTGATGCTAAGCATCTGTTTATGTCCCTATTGGCCATTTTGATTTCTTCTTCAGAAATGCTAAATAGTAGTTCTTCTCCCCATCTCTGAATCGGATTGTTTGAGTGGTGGGGGTTATTTGTTATTAAGTGTTGTTAAATCTTTATATATTTTAGACATTAACACCTTATCCAGTATATGGTTTGCAAAATTTTTTTCCCATATCTGTGGGCTGCCATTGTTTGTTTCTTTTGCTATATAGAAGCTTTTGAATTTGATGTGGTCCCAATCGTTGATTTTTGCTTTTGTTGTTTGTGCTTTTTAACATCATGACTTAAAAAATTGCCTGAGTGGCAAAGTGTTATTTAGAGAAGAAATTTCTTCTGTTTGCTTTTCAGCTTATTCATAGAGCTTGCAAAATATTGACTCCATTAGGAGAGCTATGATTTGGAACCATTTAGAAGTCAGCTGCCCTCTGCAGTCTACCCTGCATATTTTTGTTTAAGTTTGTTTTATCTCCTGACTTTGATATGAGCTCTTGTAGCTTAGAGGACATACTTTCTGTTTACTTTACAATTCCCTACAGCCTCATTCAGTATTAATTCCCAAAAACCTGGCACTCTGTGTTATTGAGAGATCAGTATTCTGGTACATCTAATACCCTGTGTGATCATAGCTGAGACAGATGGGCAGTCGAGTACTGTTGCCAGCAAACAAGACCTACCATCTGTTCGTACAGTCACATGTTCAAATCCTTACCTTATCTCATTATTATATCCATTGAAATGATAAAGAGAAGGAGTCAATATCCTATTGGATCAAGCCTACTGATTTATTTGAAATAAAGGTAAGATGACCTGGATACTTTATGATGTAGAAGGAATGTATGAAAATTAATCTTAAGTACATACATTTAGAGAGAAATCAGAGAAAAGGAAGCTGCAGGTCTGAATAGACAGATGCCTGACAACATGAAAATGGAGCAGTTATGTAGAAAAAGATACACTGATGCTCTTGAAAAAAGTTGTTTAGTAGGGTCTGAGTAGAGAGAAGTTCAGATACTTACCATCATAAAAATGTCTATATCTTCTGACCATTTACTTCTACATCTGGGACTCTAGGTTAAGGAAACACTTCCAAATACAGAAAAAAAATAGTATTCATCAAGCTCTTTATCCTAACATTCATTATTATGAAGAATTGGAAACAGTCACAGTACATAATTAAGGAATGGTTAAATTACGGGAGTGTCATCCGTTGAAATATTATTCATACATTAAAGATGATGACTATTGGAGTTTCCATTGTGATTCAGCATGTTAAGACCCTGACATAGGCACCATGTGGATATGGCTTCGATCCCTGGCCTTGCTCAGTGTGTTAAGGATCCAGTATTGCCACAAGCTGTGGCTTGGATTGCAGATGTGGTTTGGATCCCAACTTGCTGTGGCTATGGCCTAAGCCTCAGCTGCAGCTCCAGTTCAACCTCTGGCCCAGAAATTTCTATATACCGCAGGTGTGGCCATAAAAAGAAAAAAATGATGACTAGTTTCATAACTAGAGAAAGGACTCTTGGAATTAATGAATTTAGAAACCAATCCAGGCAGCATGGTTTGACGCTCCTCTTCAGTTATTAAAAAGAGCTTAAAAGTGAAATTCCTTTCTTTTTTTTAAGCTGTTTTTTTTTAACTTTTTTGTTAAAGTATAGTTGATTTACAGTGTTGTGTCTGTTTCTGCTGCACAGCCAAGTGACCCAGTCATACATATATAAATATACCTTCTTTTTCTCATATTATCTTCCACCATGGTCTATCCCAAGAGACCATGGTCTATCCCAAGAGATGAGATATAGTTCCCTATGCTATACAGTAGGACCTCATTGCTTATCCATTCTAAATGTAATAGTTTGCATCTACTAACCCCAAACTCCCAGTCCATTCCATTTCTTCCCCCTCGGCAACCACAATTCTGTTCTCTGTGTCTGTAAGTCTATTTCTGTTTTGTAGATAGGTTCAATTGTGCCACATTTTAGATTCCACATATAAGAGATATCACATGGTATTTGTCTTTCTCTAACTTCTCTTAGTATGAGAGTCTCTAGTTACATCCATGTTGCTGCAAATGGCATTATTTTGTTTTTTTATGGCTGAGTAGTTTTCCATTGTGTATATATACCACATCTTCTTAATCCGTTCATCTGCTGATGGACATTTAGGTTGTTTCCATGTCTTGGCTATTGTGAATAGTGCTGCTATCAACATACGGGTGCATGTATCTTTTTTGAATTGTAGTTTTGTCCAGATATGTGCCCAGGAATGGAATTGCTGGATCATATGGTAGTTCTATGTTTAGTTTTCTGAGGAAGCTCCATACTGTTTTCCGTAGTGGTTGTACCAGTTTACATCCCCACCAACAGTGTGGGAGTGTTCCCTGAAATTCCTTTCTTATACACAAAAATAAATTCTAACTGAATTAAAATTAAAACCTGAAATCATAAGAGACCTTGAAAGAAAGAAAAAAAAAAACAAGTTTCTCTTTATACGAACACAGAATGAGAAAGATGTATGCGTAAAAACTAATGGCAGAAGCCATGAATACTGATAGATTTGAGTACATAAAATTTGTATATCAAAAAACTAAAACCAAAATAAAAGTAAAAAAAAAAACTTTGAGAATACAACTGTGATATGTATCACTGTGACATGGATCACTTGATATTTAAAGTGATCTCACAGACAGTAAGAAAAACATGAACATTCTAAGGGGAAAAATAAACACGTCATGAGCAGGTGACTCAAAGAAGATCTTTCTTTCCATGGTCAAAAAGTAGGGGGAAGAGTTCCTGTCATGGCGCAGTGGTTAACGAATCCGACTAGGAACCATGAGGTTGTGGGTTCGATCCCTGGCCTTGCTCAGGGGGTTAAGGATCTGCCATTGCTGTGAGCTGTGGTGTAGGCCGCAGATGCGGCTTGGATCCCGCGTTGCTGTGGCTCTGGCGTAGGCTGGCATCTATAGCTCTGATTAGACCCCTAGCCTGGGAACCTCTGTGTGCCATGGGAGCAGCCCTAGAAAAGGCAAAAAGACAAAAAAAAATTATAAAAAAGAAAAAAAAAGTAGGTGGAAAGTTTAGCTTAATAATCATCAAAGAAATAGAAATAAAACAATGGGATAATTTTTATTCCTCTCAAATTGCAGAGTTGAATAAAATGAGCTTGCCCAGGGGTATAGAAGGGTCTGCTTTTGGAGAACAGTTTGATATATATCAGAGTCCTTTAAATTTTGTGTGTGGGAGCTCTCATTGTGACTCAGCGGTAATGAATCTGACTGGTATCCATGAGGACTCGGGTTCGATTCCCTGCCTTGCTCAGTGGGTTAAGGATCCGTGATTGCCGTGAGCTGTGGTGTAGGTCACAGATGTGGCTCGGATCCTGCCTGGCTGTGGCTGTGGCGTAGCCTGGCAGCTGCAGCTCCTTTTCAACCCCTAGCCTAGGAACTTCCATAGGCCACAAGTGCGGCCCTAAAAAGCAAAAAAAAAAAAAAGAAAAAGAAAAAAAAAAGAATTTTGTGTAGAATAGCATTTGTTAACCCTCTCTGCTAGGCTTAATGTTAAACAGCTGACAAGTATTAGACAAGTATTATCTCCTGTAATCCTCAAAACTACCCTTTTATCTAAATGTGGTCATTTCCATTTTAATGATGAGGCGATTGAAGTGTTGGAGAAATAATTCAGACTTCCTCAGGGTCCCTTAGCTAGTTATGATGGAGCCAGAACATCAAACCCACATGACATGTTGCCAGAGCCTAAACCAACCATGTTTGTCTAACAATTTATTCCCCGACAAATATTTCTATATATGTGTCCAAATATCTTTATCACAGTATTTATAAAAGCAGAAACCTGTAAAACAATTAAATGTCCAACAGTCTATTTCATGGAATATTGTACAGCTATTAAAAATAATGTTGAACCAGAAAATACTTGTGGGAAAATATTTGTGATATTAAGTGAAAGGAACAGGTTTTAAACCCATATTTATAATAAAAGTTTAGTTTTTAAAATATATGTGTATATGAAAAGACTCGAAGGACATGCATTGAAACACGGAGAATGGTTTTTTTATTCTGTTCGGGGGAACAGGAAAGGTTTCTATTTTTCTTTGGGTTTTCTAGTTTTCCTACTTTAAACATATTTTCTAATTAATTTACCAAATAATATTTAATAAAAGAACAAAGGACTTTCCTCCAGAAGGATATCTTTAGGTTCCCACTGCATGGATTGTGAGAATTAGATGCTCAGTAAGTAAATGGCATTAATGATGCCTGGTGTACCCCACTTAGCATAATTTATAGAATCTCTCCTTATCAGATGACATAACTTGGGAACAGTTATTTATCTTCCAAGAAGATTCTTGGTTATCTTCAAAAATAGTTACGGTGCTGCCCTTAGAATAGCAAACATGTGCACAACAGTCAGGAGCATATGATTGCAAGACTTCTTCATTGGTCCTTAACATGTCTGTATGTTCCAAATGCCTTACTTTCTGCCTTAAATTTCAATTTTACTGTAATATTTATGTATCACTTTCATACTGTTTTTCTGACCAGTGTACCAGACGTGATGGAATAGAAGAAATGAAGGGCATGGTGCTCCCACTCCAAAAGAGCACTCTATTACATTGCCTTTAATTATGCCCTCTCACATAACGTGATTATACTAAAATGAAACTCATCGAAGGGTGGGGGGGCCTCCTGTATTACTCACATAAGTACTCGGAACCTGGCAATAATGCTTTAACGGAAGGACTAGGATTTATAACAAGAATTCCCAAATCGGGCTTCCAGCCCTTGAGGGTGGATCAGCTACTGACTCCTTCACTGTCATGCTGCCCTCCCTGGCGCTCTGCCAGGCTCCCTAATTCTTTCCCATGGTGAAAACTTCAGGAAGCTAACGTTCCAACTTTTTAACCCGATGTTTCCTGTTCTTTTTAGATTGGTGTGCTTCAAAAACTGCCTAGTTCAAAGGACTGACTGGCGTTTTTATTTTTATTCTGATAGAAATGAAGAAGCGGACCATTGGTATTCATATTACTTTAGTTTACAGAACATTGAGTCTGGAAGTTTAAGTTTTAACACAGAGTGAATGTCCTGGTCTCTTGGTGCCCAAGTGTTTATTTATCGTTGTGTCTATGAACAGGTTCCTGGCATAAATTTACCCGTCAGCCAACTGACCTATTTCTTCGCTGCAGTTCTCATTAGTGGTGTTGTACATGAAATTGGACATGGGATAGCAGCTATTAGGTAATGATATTTACCTCTCTCTACTCCATGCAAAGAAGCTTCTCATTTAGGAGGATTTATTACTAAAATCTGCTGTGTTTGATACCTTTTCTTTCTGTGGATACTACCCAGTGCCTATCCACCATTATTATTTTAAGGTGCCATCTCTCTTATAGAGGAGATTAATATATTGATGAGTATGCTCCATTAACTATGTTCACATCTATAATCTATCTGGCTGGGTCTTTCTATCCTTTATCCTTTGCCAGCACAGTTATATCATCATGGTGCTTCAGTGTTTCCATCTGATCCTGAAACCTAATCTTGCTATTCATCATTAAGTCAGAATGATAACCACTGCCCTCAAAGCCCATCCACATGCCTTCTTAGTACCTTCTTTGGCTCAGCATCTGAAATACTTTCGTGCTTCTTTTTACTCTTGGCCTCTGCTGGCTAGGGCAACAACATTGAAAGCTCTGGGTTTGGTAACGAAATATCACAGCCTATTTAAAAAACCCAGTGGAAGAAGATAAGGGAGGATGGAAGCCAGGACTTGCTTCAAGTATCATGCTCTGTTCTTGTGTTGACCACCGCAGTGTATCATTGTAATTATACCTGAGCATTTTAAAGTCTCCTAAATGTGTAAAATCATGATGGTGTGATGGGAGAGTGAGTCACAGCTCTCCTTCACTCCCACATAATGGACACACATACTGATTGGAATGTGTTTTATCTTTCGGATGTATATAAAAGGTTTTAAAGGAGAAGATTTAATCACTTCTTATTGCTTATGAACAACAGTCTACTCACTGGCCATAAATCCTTGTCTTGACAGAGCATATACTGTTACACAGGTGTGCCATGTAGTGGTTTAAATGAGGGGCTACTTTTTTATCTCTTTCATCTTTGCTTCCACTTATTTAGCTTTGCAGGTTTTAGAGTTTTAAATATAAAAGCATTGTTATTAATAACAGTTTAATAATTCACAGTATGTTTGAAATAATTGGGCTAATTTTTTAAAATGCAATTGCCAAGGAAAAGTGAACTTTATAGTCCTCATATATTTAATGCTCAGTGACAGCACAATATATTCAGATGATGCTTTTATTTTTGGAGTAGCTGTGTGGTCTTATGAGGCTATTAAATTTAATTCTGTTTTTAGACAATGAATTGATAAAAAATAGTTCTTTTAAGGACAATCTGAGTTTATATATTTTTAATATACTTATTTTAACATTAATTCAACAGGAATACACTTAGGTAAACCTCTGCCTTTATAATAGCTAAGTCAAAAAATAAATATTTAGATAATTTACTTGAATTCTATTTTCTACTGTGTCCTTCTCTGAAAATAATTCAGAGTAAACCATAAAAATGTGTTTCATTTAGGTTCTCACAGAAATATTAACTATTTCTTTATATATATGACTAATTTCAAGCTATTTTCTGAGCATATTGGTTTCTAAAAATTTTGAAGTTGTAAGTCTATTTCAGAATGCCCTGTTGTACAGAATGCAGTTTTACTGATAACCAAATCTGTATGCTATTGTAAAATTATGATTATATATATCATTTATAATTTTTGACTATCCAAAGAGACTTGATTTTTAAGTAAGAATTTGAACTATAGTGGGAAATTTTAAGATCACACGCATTACTAATTTGAAAAATGCACCGTTAGTAGTAAACTCCTTTTTCTTATCTGATTTCTTAGGGAACAAGTTCGATTTAATGGCTTTGGGATTTTTCTCTTCATTATTTATCCTGGAGCATTTGTTGATCTGTTTACCACTCATTTGCAACTTATATCACCAGTCCAGCAGCTAAGGATATTTTGTGCAGGTAAAAGACTTAAATTTCTTTTTTTTTTCTTAAGAGTTAAATTTCTTTTATTCATCTGTGTGTTGTTAGTGGTTTTATGGAAAGTATTCACAAATGAAAACATCTCGCCTTTTGGTTGATAAATTCAGTTTATAATATTCTCAGTCAAAAGTAGTAAAGCAGAATAATTTATATTCCAGTGTCTTCATTTTTTAACATGAATTATTTTTTAAAGATTGAAAGTAAAATGAGGAGTTCCCGTCATGGCTCAGCGGAAACGAATCTGACTAGCATCCATGAGGACGCAGGTTCAATCTCTGGCCTTGATCAGTGGGTTAAGGATCCGGTGTTGCCATATGCTGTGGAATAGGTCACAGACACGGCTTGGATCTGGTGTTGCTGTTGCTATGGTGTAGGCCAGCGGCTATAGCTCTGATTTGACCTCAAGCCTGGGAACCTGCATATGCTGCAGGTGTGGCCCTAAAAAGACAAAAAAAAAAAAGGTAAAATGAGCAAAACATATGAAAATATAACTAAAGCACTAAATTGGACACGAGGGTCACTTAATAATCATAAGGAGTTATAGTCCACAATGAAAAAGTAACCATCTTACTGAAAAAAAAAGTAAATCATCAAAACAAAAATGGAAAAAGTACAAAGAAAAAAACAAATGTAATAAAGGAAGCTTATCTCTCAACACATGACAGATAAGTATGAAAAAGTCTCATCATTGAAGCTCTCATTAGTAAGGTAAAAACCAATAATTATGTCAAACCCTATACCACAACAATTTCTTTTCAAGTGCCCATACAGTTAAAAAATTGGCCAATTTAATTCAAAACCATAATTGCAGTATATTTATTTAAAAATGGAATAATGTATTTTTGCTAAAAGGGCAGTTCACTGCCTTAGGCAATTATTATGAAATAAGAAATGAAAGTAAATCAGTTAAGCAGTCAGCTGAAGTGAAAAAGGAACTATAAACTAGGTAAGAAATGATGTAATTAGTATGGATATAGGCAGAAAATAATAAATTAGAAAAAAAAATAGAGCTGTTAAATCCAAGAGTCCTTTGAAGAACCAAAAATGATTGAACAATGGCAGAAAGCTTCTATAGACAGAATTAGATTGGGGAGTGACAACGGTACAGAAAAAATTAGAACAATTATAAAAGTTCTTTATTCATCTATGCAAAAAAAATTTTCAAAAACCTGGCTAATTTTTAATAGTCTAAATTAACCCCAGAGGAGGTAGGAAAAAAGTATAAATAGGCTAATTACAATGGAAGAAATTAAGAAAGTTGAAGAATGGTCCTAGAGTTCCCTCGTGGCACAGCAGGTTAAGGATCCACCATTGTCACTGAAGTGGCATGGGTTTGATCCTTGATCCAGGAATTTCCACCTGCCCTAGGCGTAGTTAAAAAAAGGATGGTCCTGAAAGTTTCATAGATAGAATTCTTCCAAATCTGGAAGGAAAAGATTTTTCTTTTCAATTCCAATTTAGTATAAATTTTCCAGATCACATAAATAAGGACACTAAGATTTTTTAAAAAACCAGTATAACAGCGATACACCCCGTAAAGCACAAAAAAAATTTCTGCAGTTGGTATATCTAAATAGTGCAAGGCTCGTTCAACATTAGGAAATCTTATTTGTATGTGGTAAACATTAATTACCCTTAAGGGAAAAATATCCTCATCTCAGCAGTTATTGAAATGGGTATTTAACAAAATTCAACATCCATTAATGGCTAGAAACCATTTAGTAAAAGTAGAAATAGCTGTATACTTCCTAATGGTATAAGACTTAGAAGCATTCCTATTAAAGGACAAGACAAGTGATCCCACTGTCACTGTCTGTAAGTGTAAATCACCACAATTAAATAAGAAAAAAGCAGCATAAACATTAGAAAGGAGTAGGCCTCCCCCCACCCCCAGATACTGTTATATACCTGACAGAGGGAAGGGGGAGGGGCCAGAAAAATCAACGGAAATAAAATATAGAAAAATCTGGAGGAGCCTGGTTGCCGTATGAAAAAGCCGACAGCAACAGCTTGGTGCGCTTAGCCGAGAGGCGCGCGCGGAGGGGCGGCGGGGGTTGGCGCGTGCACGAGCACGTGAGCGTGGGCGCGCACCCGGCCAGGGCGCCCCCACTTGCCAGCACCTGCCCAGGGTGCCCTGAGGCGCATGCGCAGGGTACACCCAGAAGCCCCTGCGCCTTCCGCTTCTTCGGCGACTTCCGCTTCTTCAGCGTCCTCCGCGTCCTCCACCCAACGGCCAACACCTTCCTCAGGAGCTTGCGCTTTCCTCACTCAGCCTCTCTTTCCTGCGGCCTTCCCGTCACCCACTCTGTTGCTGCCCAGTAGCCAAAGCCTCTGAAGAGCCTTCGGCCATGGCCTCAAACGACGCTTTCTACTTCGCCACAGAAAACTCGGAGATGTGTACAGATATTATGGAGCTGCACCAGATCCCTGTGGAGACCGTCCCTGTGGAGACTGTCCCTATGGAGACCATGGCGATGGAGACGATTGAAGAGTACGAGGATATCAGCGGCAACTGGGTCCACGGCGGCCACCATCATCCGCCTCTGATCGCGCTGCAGCCTCTCATCACCGGCGACCCAAACCAAGGGGACCACGACCAGGAAATGATCTTGTTGCAGACGCAGGAGGAGGTCGTGGGCTACTACGAGTCCGAGGGCTTGCTGGCCAACAACCTGGAGAACCAAATGGTCGTCCCAGTCAACGAAGATGACTGCTTCCAGCAGACCCTGGCTTCCTTGTCAGCCTCTGCGTCATCCTCGTCATCCTCGGCCTCCAGCCACACCAGGAAGCACAATGGCCAAGGCAAGAAGCCTAGCAGTAAGAACAGTTGTGCCAGTGGCAAGGCCAAAGCGGGAAGCAGCGCAGAGGAGCGCAGCAAGAAGTGGGAGCAGACGGAGGTGCAGATCAAAACCCTGGAGGGCCAGTTCTCTGTCACCATGTGGTCTCCAACCGATAAGAGAGACCAAGAGACTGGGCAGACTGAGGAGAACCCAGCTCCTGATTATACCGAGTACATGAAGGGAAAGAAACTTCCTCCTGAAGGAATTCCTGGCGTTGACCTGTCAGATCCCATACAACTGGCAGAATTTACTAGAATGAAACCCAAGAAAACTAAAGAAGAGGCTCCGAGAACCATAGCTTGTGCTCACAAAGGCTGCCCGAAGATGTTCCGGGATAACTCAGCTATGAGGAAACATCTGCATACCCATGGCCCCAGAGTCCACGTATGTGCAGAGTGTGGCAAAGCTTTTGTTGAGAGCTCGAAGCTGAAACGACATCAACTAGTGCATACTGGAGAGAAGCCCTTTCAGTGCACCTTCGAAGGCTGTGGAAAACGCTTTTCGCTTGATTTCAATTTGCGTACACACGTTCGAATCCATACCGGAGACAGGCCCTACGTGTGCCCCTTTGATTGTTGTAATAAGAAGTTTGCCCAGTCAACTAACCTGAAGTCTCATATCTTAACACATGCTAAGAATAAAAATGGCCAGTAAAAGGGAGAAAACACCCTTCTTACGCTGGGAAAGCATCTTCCAAGAGTGTGATTTGAAATAAAAGTGCCTCTCTTGTATATTGTTTCTAGGAAAGATTTTTTAAAATGCTTCCTACATATCTAAGGGTTAGGTTTTGATTGAGTAGTAAAAACAGAAAAAAGAAAGTAATTCTTTATAAAATATTGTTAAGATGTTCTGTCTTGTTCTGTAATGCCTTTTAAAAAACACGATGATTTGTAATATTTGATCCCAACAGGAGGATAATTTACAGACCTCACATCAAAAGACTGTTCTTTATACAACTGTGCTAAAAAATGGGACTTTTTTCACGTTCTTTTAAATATGAAGTTTCCCTGTTGCTTACCATCTATTAAAGTTATGTATTTGCTAAGTGTTCATTTTATACTTTTAAGAATATGTTTAGTAATTCTGTATATGGTTTTTTTCTGGAAGTGGATAACTTTCTTTATAGATTTTCTTTAAAACAATGGTTACATGCCTAAAGTATTTTCCTATTTTAAAAGTTACATAGAAAGTCTAGATGTTCAAAGCACAACATATTAAAATGAAGTTATGGGGAAAAAAGTTACATGGGTTTTGTTTGCTGTCTGAATTTTGGTTGCATTCTTTGATGTTCACACATTTTGTGTAACTGTCTTTTAGCTGCATTGAATTATGTAGTTTTGAATATTAGATGTGATGTAATAGTCAATTTAAACCTATTTCAGTCTTTGTTTTGCCCCCTGAATACTGTCAGGTGCTGTTGTTTAGTGTAATTTCTTGGCCTGTTCAGTTAGAGAGTGGTGCTCAGTTGTAGAATATATTGTGTATGTATTGACTTTTTAATGCTTGGTATGTACATCCCTTGTAATAGAAAAAGCAAAAAATAAAATAACTGTTCTAAGAAAAGAAAAAGCAATTGCCTACATAAGTACTGCAGCTAGAAAACAGAGAAAACCAGGAGGGTGTTACTGGAATATGGTGGGCAGAGGCCAGGGATGCTGCTAAACATTTTACAGTGCACTAGACAATCCCCCACAATAAAGAATTATCTGGCCCAAAATGCCAGTAGTGCAACTGTTGAGAAACCCTGCTCTAGAGAAAGTAAAAATTGTAACAAAGACTAGTTTGGTCTACTTATAAGCAAATCATTAGTGAACAAGAGGTTGTTTGAATAAACGTACCCCTGTTACCACTAGGACATCATGGGTAAACCTGGAATCTAGCAGGGTGGTCTGGTACCAGCTGCATCCCTGATAAGAGGTAGAAGGCTGCCCAGAGAGGCAGGGAATTAGTGCTCCTCTGTGCCCCTGGACTGTTGCTTGGATGAAAAAAGCCAAAGTTATATGGTGATATCATCCTGAAAGGGGAGAAATAAGGTGCAAGCATTTAGCATTCCTAGTGGACTGTTCTTTCCTTAGGACCTAAGGGGAAAGCTAAATTTAGCACATGGTAATGGTGGCACATCCAATCAATGGGGATGGATTATTTTATGAAATTCTTTTGGGACTAGCAACAGGGTGAGGGGATGGTATCGCTGTATTCCTAAATTAGTTTCACTAGAGGAAATTCCAGTGGGTCAAAGAAATAGAGGGGGTGTTTTTTTTGTTTTAATTTCGTTATTTAAATGATACTACGAAAGCAGTACAACAAAACACAGGTGAGTGTCTTCTATCATCTTGAACTGGGCAAGGCTTAATACAAAGGCATTTGGCCACACCAAAATTTAAAACGTATGCATAGGCAAAACTATAAACCAAGCCAGACAAACTGGAGGAAAAAGATTATAATAAGATTATAATACGCCTTATGAAAGAACAAATTGCTCAATGTATATATTACAAATAATAACATATAGATGTAAAAATTAGTAAAAAAGTCAAAAAATATGAACTGACAATGGATAGAAGTAGGCAATTCTCAGACAAAAGGAAATACAAATAGCTGTTTAATAAACAAGAGAAGTGTACAAACTCATTCATAATTAGATAGTGAAGTTCCCTGATGGCTTAGTGGGTTAAAGATCTGACATGATCACTGCTATGCCTCCGGTTACTGCTGTGAGATGAGTTCAGTCCCTGGCCTGGGAACTTATGCATGCCAATGGGCGAGGCCAAAAAAAAAACAAATAGAGACGAAGAGATTTGACTTTTCACCTACCAGATGGCAGTCTAAAATTATGATAGCATCCCATGTTGTGTGGGGAAACATATGCCGATTATGAGAACATAATGCAGACTTGTTGGAGGTCAATTTTAATGCACATAATTTTTGACCTAACAATTCCATCTCTGTAATTTTCCATACCCTCACAGATGCATACTTAGTTAGATGCGTAACAATGTGAGCTAAGCTGTTTGTTGCAGCATTGTATGAAAATGTTAAAACAGCCTAAGTGATCAGTAGTAGGGAATATTATAAATAAGTCAATATGTTCTTTTTTAAATGGACTACTCTAGCAGATATAAGGAATGGGTTATGTATGAATGTGTAGATAAGGAAAGTCTGAAATATATACATGAAAAAGCAAACTGTAGTTTCTACTAAATAGCTTGATACCATCAGTATTTTTAAAAAATCTTTCTGTTATAGAACAGGAAAAATTGCTTACCCAATATGTTTTAAACTAGAAGAACATCTTACACTGCAAATATGGTACATGGAACATGTATTAGCTAGTTATCTGGCTGCTCTAATAGCTAAAAGTAAAAGACTTAAACTCTCATAAAACATTGGAAATGTAAGTAGTTCAATGCTGATATGAAAATTCTATGATTTGGGGGACTCAAACTCTTTCTGTCCAAGCTCTTGTCTTCCCAGCATGCAGCTTCTATGTCATGTCATGGATTTGGGTTAACTCCATCATAGCTACATTCCGGCCACTAAGACAACCCCCATCACTTCCACTAGCATCCATTGACCAAAACACAGTCATATGGCCATACTCAGTTTCCTGAGAGTTTGGGAGATGTCTTTAAGTTACATTTCTATCATTTTAGAACATTGCTTCTCAACCACTGGTGCTTTCACCCTCCTAGGGATGTTTGGAATGTGTGAGATGGGGGATATTGTTTTGTTGTCTCAGTGACTGGAGAACGCTAATGGCATTCAGAGGATGGAGTCAGGAATGCTCTATATCCTGTATTGTAAGGGACAAGACCTGCACAACTGGGCTTCCCTTGTGGTGCAGCCAGTTAAGTATTTGGTGTTGTCACTTCAGTGGCTCAGTCCACGGCTGTGGCACGGGTTTGATCCCTGGCCCAGGAATTCCCACATGCCATAGGTGCAGGAAAAAAAAAAAAAAAAAAAAAAAGCCTGCACAACTAAGAATCACACTCCTGGGAGAGCTGGTAGTGCCTCCACTCTGCCCTGTGGGAAAAACTGTACTAAAAGGGAAGGATCGGTATGGGAAGGGGATTATTTAGTGGTATTCTAGTGAGTGTTTGACACCTGGCCCTGGAGGGGAGGGTGGAGAGCTCTCATATATAGTATTT
The DNA here is from genome assembly GCF_016906955.1 of Phacochoerus africanus. Classification (NCBI taxonomy): domain Eukaryota; kingdom Metazoa; phylum Chordata; class Mammalia; order Artiodactyla; family Suidae; genus Phacochoerus; species Phacochoerus africanus. Next base: position 20,385,793 of record NC_062560.1, read on the forward strand.
GCAGGTTTCTGTGGTGTAAATACTCCCACCATGACCAATTTTTTTTTTTTTCTAATTTTATGGCTGCACCCACAGCATAGAGAAGTTTGTGGGCCATGGCCTGAATCTGAGCCACAACTGCCACCCAAGCCATAGCTGCTGCAATGCCAGATCCTTTAACCCACTGCTCTGGGCCAGTGAGCAAACCCACACCTCTGCAGTGACCTGAGCTGCTGCAGTCAGATTCTTAACCCACTGCACCATGGCCAATTTTAGGTCGCCAACCTGATGTTCCTGAGGGAGGAATTGGCGAAAGCAGCACGGTCAACTATGGCAAGCTGGTAGGAGCAGGCTTCAGCACACCACTGGGTTCACCTAACCATCTCTATACATGTAATGGAGATAGCTGTACTCTTGATGTATGAATCATACCCCGGTTGAGCAAGAATGAACTTTTATTTGATAGCTCTGAAGTTCCTTTCAAAGATCACAAGTATGTTTAAATTAATATGTATACATTATCTTTTCAGGGGGTATAGTAAGTAGAAGATAGTCTATTCATATTGTGTATACACACACATCTCTATAATAAAGATATATATGTAATAAAGTGTAGATTCTAATAGTGTTAAGTCATATTAGTGTGTGGTCTTCCTGGTGTTATATTAACATGCTCATTTTAGATTTCGGTATCTGAAATGGGAGAAGCTTCTAGCTGAATATCTGTCTGCTGTACTAATAAGTAGATCTCTCTACCTCACAGCTTCTCTGGTTACTTTACTAATTTATCAGAATGCATAGGTGTCCTGAAGTCCAAATACCTGGAATGATATCATTCTGCCCCTGGTTGAGCTTATTCCTTTTTTTCTTTCCTTTCAGGTATCTGGCACAATTTCGTCCTTGCACTCCTGGGTATCTTAGCTCTTGTTCTCCTCCCTGTAATTCTCTTGCCGTTTTATTACACTGGAGTTGGGGTGCTCATCACTGAAGTTGCTGAGGTAAATATAGATTACTTGGGGTATACTTTCACCAGAATTTGTGATGTAGTGCTTAGTATTTTATGTCAGGAACTTTTTTATTCAAATACTTCTCATATAGAGAATGCTTAGTTTCTTCTGAAGAAATTATTGTAATCCTTTCAAATCGAACAGATAGTTTCGTAAAACACATTGGCTTTTTTTTTTCTTTTTTTTTGTCTTTTTGCCTACTTTCTAGGGCCGCTCCCACGGCACATGGAGGTTCCCAGGCTAGGGGTCTGATCAGAGCTGCAGCTGCTGGCCTATGCTACAGCCACAGCCACAGCAACGCAAGATCCAAGCTGCGTCTCCCACCGACACCACAGCTCATGGCAACGCTGGATCCTTAACCCACTGAGCAAAGCCAGGGATCAAACCTGCAATTTCATGGTTCCTAGTCAGATTCATTAATCACTGAGCCACGACGGGAACTCCACATTGGCTCTTTTAAAATAATGAAAATTGGGGCATTCCTGCTGTGGCCCAACGGGATTAGAAGCATCTTTGCAGCACTGGAATGCAGTTTTGATCCCCAGCCTGCTCAATGGGTTAAAGGATCCGGTGTTGTCACAACTGCACTTGCAGCTCAGATCTGATCCCTGGCCTGGGAACTTCATATGCTGCAGGGTGGCCAAAAAAGAATAAAGTAGAATAAAATCAAATGATATACTGAAAATTGTTTCTGTTCTGAATTAGAAGAATAATACCAAGATTTTCTACCTATGGTTTGTTGATAAGATGCATCGTTTACCTTTACTGTTTACTTTTACAACTACTTTTGAGTCAGATGTCTTTACTCCTAAGAAATAAGAAAGATGAAACCTAGGCTAGCCCCCCAGAACATTTCATGGGAGTTTAAGTTAATGTCTTCAGTTCTGAATTTCACTTCCTTAGACTACTATGATGTATCAAATGTTCTATTTACAGTTTGGAAAGAGGAAGATTACCTTTATGAGCAGCTGGCTCCCATATTCATTGTGCTGACTTTATCATCTGCATATTTGGAACTGTATTTAGATAAGGACTTGTTTTCTAGTTTTATCCATTGACAGTATAGGGTTGGGTTTTATTTTGTTAGTTTTTAAAGACTATTTATTCATCTTGGATTCAAGGCTAGATTATTTTCTACATTATTCAAGATGTTCTCCTTAAGTCAGTGTTTCTATTTGCTCGGACTAATCATAGCTTGTCTTCACACATTATCTGATTTGGTACTGCCCTCTTCCCAAGGACTCACCTGCCATTGGACCCAGAGGCCTTTTTGTGGGAGACCTTGTCACCCATCTACAGGATTGTCCTGTTACTAATGTACAAGATTGGAATGAATGTCTAGATACCATCGCCTATGAGCCCCAAATTGGTTACTGTATAAGTGCATCAACTTTACAGCAGTTAAGCTTCCCAGTTAGAGGTGTGTATATTTCCTCCATATAATATAATGCTTCCAGCAGCAGTATTTGCCACTCACTAATTCATAGATAATGTCTCAAAATTTACTTTATTCTAACTTCTTTAAAACAAATCAGTAAAGTAATAATAGGCCTAAACCAGTAAACATTCTTCCTGGTAAGTTAGATACTAATATTTTATGTTTTGTTTGTTATATATTGTTGAACTTATAAATAATTTCATATTCGATTTACAGATCTCTGGTATCTAATTCTTTCAGCATTTATAAAACACTTGTGTTAAGTCAGCATTCAAGTTCAACCATAACCAATTAACTAACTAATTCTTTCAGCATTTACAAAACACTTGTGTTAAGTCAGCATTCAAGTTCAACCATAACCAATTAACTAACTTCCAGTAATTAAATACCCTTATGCTATATGGATGGTAGCATGTCCAAAGCTATTTGGGGTTAGAGGTATTTTATGTGGCAAGCATCCAGAGGCAGTCATCTTGGTGTCCAAAAATACCCTCTGAAGTCATAACTTTTGTTCTGTGTAGTAGGTGACGGGGGGAAGCAAGTTTATTCTCAAAAGCTGCCAAATTTATTTTTAGCTCTTTTAGCTCTGAGAAACCAGTTTCCCAATTCTAAATACAAAATCATGGGACCCCAAATTATTGAAAATGTTGGAAAGTACAAATTGTGCTCACAGACTACATCTTACTTGTCCACATCTACTGGAGTTAAGAAATATGATTAGTTATCAAGAATAACTGTATTAATTACAGTATGCAACAGTGGCAAAATAGTAAAAACTGATTTAAAATTTTTTCCAAAATCTTCCATGTATAACCCATTTTTAAGAACTTTTTATTGCAAACATTTTTCAAACATATGTAAATGTCAGGAGATTAGTATAAATGAAATCTCATGCATCCTTCTCCTAGCTTCAGCAATTAGCAACATTTTGGCGATTTTTTCATCCAGGCTGCCCACTTTTGAGGAAGGTATTTTAAAGCACATCCCAGGTATCCTGTCATTTCACCCATAAACTTCAGGATATCTTTAATAGATGATGACCTTTTAAACATGACCACAGTACTGTTATCACACCTAACAACATTAATGATAATTCCTAATATCTAGTTAGGAAAAATCACTCTCCCGGATTTTTTATAATTGGTTTAAGTTGGTTGGTATGTCCTTTAAGTCTTTCTTAAGTTGTAACAATTCCCCCTGACATTTTTTTTTTAGTAGCATTTGTTGAAGAAACTGAGTCATTTGTTTTTTGTCAAACTTCCCACATTCTGGATCTGTCTAGGTATGTTATCCTTAAGATATCATTCACATGTTCAAGTATCCCCCAAACTTCCTGTAATTGGTAGTTAGGTCTAAAGGCTTGATTAGATTTAGGATCCATTTTTGGCGAGGGCAAAAATACCTCATAGGTAGCAGTCATTACTTCATATTGCATCTCATGTTTTTCCATGTATCTTATCTTCTCAGTTGGGTGTGAAATCCACAGTGTGTTCTTCCGTAAGAAAAAAAAATAATAATAATAATAATCCATTATTTCGTACTTCTTCAGTCCTTTATCATTTACCTCAAGTTCCTCTAATTTTTTTCTTTTCTTTTTTCTTTCTTTTTTTTTTTTTAGGGCTGCACCCACAGCATATGGAAGTTCCCAGGCTAGGGGTCAAATCAATCAGAGCTGGAGCTGCTGGCCTACACCACAGCCACAGCAACATGAGATCCAAGGCACATCTGCGGCCTATACCACAGTTCACAGCAACACTGGATCCTTAACCCACTGAGCAAGGCCAGGGATCAAACCAGAATCCTCATGGATCCTAGTCCGGTTCATTACTGCTGAGCCACAATGAGAACTCCTCTAAATTTTGTATAATCTGTATTGAATTACAAAAGCCAAAATGATATAGTAATTAAATAATGTTCTTTCCAATAGGGGTTGTTTTATTTAGGCTATCTGCATTTCAGATGTTTAAGGTTTTGTGTTTTTCCCATCAGACAGAATGGAAGTGAAATTTTTTGAGTATTTTACCATTATGAATTATATGCTGTATTTTAGGGGTATTTGTTTAAAAACCTAAAGCAGGGAGTTCCCGTTGTGGCGCAGTGGTTAACGAATCCGACTAGGAACCATGAGGTTGCGGGTTCGGTCCCTGCCCTTGCTCAGTGGGTTAACGATTCGGCGTTGCCGTGAGCTGTGGTGTAGGTTGCAGACGAGGTTCGGATCCCGCATTGCTGTGGCTCTGGCGTAGGCCGGTGGCTACAGCTCCGATTGGACCCCTAGCCTGGGAATCTCCATATGCCGCGGGAGCGGCCCAAGAAATAGCAACAACAACAACAAAAAAAAAAGACAAAAGACAAAATAAATAAATAAATAAATAAAAATAAAAACCTAAAGCAGATATTACTCTTTCCATGCTTATAAAAAATCCCTAGGAGTTCCTATTGTGGCTCAGCAGGTTATGAACTCAACTAGGTTCCCTGAGGATGAAGGTTCAATCCCTGGCCTTGCTCAGTAGGTTAAGGATCCGGCGTTCTGTGCTGCCGTGTAGGTTGCAGATGTAATACGGATCTGGTGCTGTGGCTGTGGTGTAGGCTGGCAGCTGTAGCTCTGGTTTGACCCCTAGCCTGAGAACTTCCATATGCCACAAGTGCAGCCCTAAAAAGAAAAAAAAATACAAATCCCTAAATAATTCTTCAATATTTGTTTCATCTCCTTAGGAACAACTGTATTGGGATACTTGTTGATTTCGCATGATTACTATCTGAAAAACCTCTACCTCTATTTAATCATTTTTTAATGGAGTGCATATACTTAGCCAAATAATAGGAATCTTTATGCCTGTAAATGTGACTTAAAGTATATACATATTGGAATTCCCTAATGGCTCAGTGGGTTAAGGATCTGATGTTATCACTGCTGTGGCTTGGGTCACAGCTGTGGCGCATGTTTGATCCCTGGCCCAGAAATTCCCACTGTGGCACAGTGGGTTAAGAGTCCAACTGCAACAGTTTGGGTTGCCACAGAGGCATAGGTTAGATCCCTGGCCCAGCACTGTGGGTTCAAGGATCCAGTGTTGCCACAGTTGCATCTCAGATTCAGTCCCTGGCCTGGGAACTTCAGTATGCAATGGGTGTGACCAAAAAAAGATAAATAAATAAATTTTTAAATAAATAAGTAAAATAAAATAAGAATTTACACTACTTCAAAACAGTAAAGTCATCTTGGAAAGATCTGACCCTGAAAGTGCTCATAAGTAGTCCCGGCCAATCATTTCTGGCCTCATTTCATACCCTGACTTTCCTAGGTGTATTATTAATTTTTTAAGATATTCTCTAATATATTAATTAATTAAGCTATTAGTTAAACAGATTAGATGTTCTCCTTAAAATATCAACAGGTAGGAGTTCCTGTTGTGGCACAGCAGAAACGAATCCGACTAGGAACCATGAGGTTACAGCTTTGATCCCTGGCCTCACTCAGTGGGTTAAGGATCCAGTGTTGCCGTGAGCTGTGGTGTAGGTGGCAGATGTGGCTCAGATCTGACGTGGCTGTGGCGTGGGCCAGCAGCTGTAGTTGTGATTGGACCCCTACTCTGGGAACCTCCGTATGCCAGTGGTGTGGCCCTAAAAACCAAAAAAAAAAAAAAAAAACAATTAGAAAAATGTGGGTCTGTCAGACATGAGTATACATTTTATGAAATTACTGGGACCTACTTTTTTCTTCTGTTAATCCTTTCCTTTTTGATTTTTAAATATTAACCTACTAAACTATGAGTATCAACAACAGAGCCAGGGATGGTTTAATTCCACCTCTGACCTTGGTGCTTGGGGCAAGCCTGAAGATCTTGTCCATTACACTCCTTGGAGAATGAATGACCTTTCCAGGAAGCCCCAAAAAAGACACTGGGTGAGGACTTGGAGCCCTTTGTACCTAGAATAGATCTCTGGTTTCATTCTGCCTCAGAACAAAACAAACTTTTCCCCTATTCATATTCAAGCCTCTGCTTAATTTAGGATTGCTGTATATCCATATGCCATTTAGTGATTTGAATGAGACTAAAAGTTACAGATAAGAACTAGTTTGGTTCTTTTGGGAGACTGTTTTCTAACAAATAGCTTGCATCCTCTTTATTTAGTTTGAAGGGACACTCTTCATTTCATATATGCCTAAAGCTAAATTACTTTTTTTCTTTGCTGAAAGCATTGTCTTGGGTAAGAAAGACAACTTGATTAAGTGTAGCATTTGAACTGCATTTTAAGGAATGTGAGATGGAATACTAAAGGCAACTCCTTCCTAAATTGAAGCTATGAGCCCAGACTCAGGCATCCCCTTTGAATAGCCTGTATTCCTGTTCAAAGGAGGTGAGGGAAGAAGTTCTTATTGTGGCTCAGTAGGTTAAGAACCTGATTAACATCCATGAGGACGCAGGTTTGATCCCTGGCTTTGCCCAGTGGGTTAAGGATCTGGCGTTGCTGTGAACTGTGCTGTAGGTCGCAGGTGGGGGCTTGGATCTGGCGTCACTGTGGCTGTGGCTGGCATCTGTAGCTCCAATTTGACCCCTAACCCAGGAACTTCTATATGCCCCAGGTATGGCCCTAAAAAGCAAAAAAAAAAAAAAAAAGGACACGAAGGTATATACCTGTAACTGCCTGGCAAAGGGAACATTGTCCTGTCTTATGTATCTTTAACTGAAGTGAGAAAAGACCCTTTGTGACCTAGTTTAAGATAATAAAAGGAAAACTCTGGAAATGTTTTCCACATAGTTTGAGTACCCAGATTGTTTTTATGCCTAAGTTTTCTCTAATGTTTGGGAAAAAGTATCTGTTTTCTCATTGTGAATATTGAGGTATGTTTCAAGCTTTCTTTGCTCTCATCAGTTGAAGAGAGTGTGTATGTGAATGTGTGCATGTGTGTGTGTGTGTGCGTGTGTAATTTCTTAACTGCTTGTCACTAGGTGGTGCTGATACAAATTCTACTGTAGAACTAAGAATAAGTAGGTTTGCCTGCTTATATTAGAATTCTAGTTACATTTATATATTTATTAAGCTAAGGTAAGAAAATTGTTCACTTCATTTTAGTGATGTAGAAAGTAGGGAAGACTGTGAACTATCGATTGAAAAAGTCTCTTCCTTCCTGCCTAATTCCAAAATCACCTCTGGTCTAGACCATCCTTTGAAGGCTAGACTATTTCCACAAGTATCTTAGGGTACATTCGGAATATGCAGGTTCTCCCTGTAGTGATTGTGAAACTGATCTGGTTTTAATTGTCCTTATTATCTCCCAGCCTGAGGACATTTAAGGGACAATTCTAATCTCCTAGAGTTAAATTGAACCTGTGAGAGTTCCCGCTATGGCACAACGGGATCGGGAGAATCTCTGCAGCACCAAGAGTGCAGGTTCAATCCCCAGCTGGGCACAGTGGGTTAAAAGATCCGGCATTGCCGCTGCTGTAGCACGGGTCGCAACTGCGGCTTGGTTCTGATCCCTGGCCTGGGAACTCCATATGCCATGGGACAGTCAAAAACAAACAAACAAACAAAATTGGACCTATGAATGTCTCCTGGACCTCTCATTGCAGTCTTGAATGTACTTCCCAAAGTAGAATTGGATTTGTCTCTCATGTTGATAGCAATATATTGATGTGAAAACTATCTGTGGTACCCCCAATTTATGGGTTGAGAATTGAGTCACAGAAAGGAAGTGATTTGTCCTTTAATGTGACCCAGTAGAAAAGATTCTAAAATAAAAAACATTTTTAAACCTACAACTATTTTTTAATAATTGATAAACAGGAGTTCCCGTCGTGGCGCAGTGGTTAACGAATTCAACTAGGAACCATGAGGTTGCGGGTTCGGTCCCTGCCCTTGCTCAGTGGGTTAACGATCCGGCGTTGCCGTGAGCTGTGGTGTAGGTTGCAGACGTGGCTCGGATCCCGCGTTGCTGTGGCTCTGGTGTAGGCTGGCGGCTACAGCTCCGATTCAACCCCTAGCCTGGGAGCCTCCATGTGCTGCAGGAGCGGCCCAAGAAATAGCAAAAATAAAATAAAATAATTGATAAACAGAAATATAAAATTTACTTCTCACATGGTAATAAAATACTGAACTCTTTAATGAAAAATTCTGTATGTCAGGAGGTTATTGATCTTATCAGGGCAACCACAGCCATCAGTTTATGTTTTGATTAGAATAATCACTATAGGAAAAAGCCATAACCTCAAGATCACAAATTAGTGATAGCCTAGAGGTCAAATCCAGACTTGCTAGATGTATGTGTTTTGGCTTACACAATACTTTTAAAATTCTTAGTTGGCTGCCAAGATTTAAAAGAGGTTTCACGTGTGGGCCCAGATTTCTTATTTCTCTTGGAATACAATGGATGATCTCTAGACTCTGGGCCTCAAATTGAGTGGCCTGGCTGCAAACCCCTTAAAACAGGGTATATATTCTCTAATTCACAGTCCTCACTGTGTCCTCTTTTTTTCTACACACAATCTGCTTCATTTATTTGATAACCTGCTTGACCTGTTTAAGCTTTTGTGTTATCAGACATGTTATATCAATAGTGATGTCAAATTCTTGACTTTCAATTCTGTATTGCATACAATCCAAGAAAAATTAAGGATCAAGCATCAGATGTAAATTTTTAAAAATCATTGCTGATACAAAGGCAAGTGGCATAGAATATCATTTATATATTCAATGCATACTGAGTTTTCCACCTTATATAAGACACTAAGAAACATTGCCCTCAAGGACTTCACAGTCTAATTGAAGAAATAGACTATGCCCACATTACAGTACAAGGTTAAATGTGTGTAAATACAAAAAATATTGGGAGTTGTGAGAGCTGGTGGTGGTCAGTCTTGACTGAAAAGACAAGGATGGGTTTCATGGCAGCAGTTATTGAGCTGGGCCTCAAGAGTTTAATTTCAGGAGGCCAATATAGATGAACCGCAGCACCATAGACTGACTAGAAGGTGATCAAGGACCTGCTAATAATTTGGCTCAGCAAGAAGAAAGTATGAGATAAGGTGATTTGATGTGATTTGATTTTTTGACCACTGCATATGGAACTTCCCAGGCCAGGGATCAAATTTGAGCCACACTTGTGACCTATGCCACAGGTACGGCAACACTTGGTACTTAACCTGCCACACTACAGCAGGAACTCCAAGGTGAGGTGGCTTTTTTTTAAAAAAAAGTAGAAGTCTTTACATATTAGGCTGTTGAGTTAGACTTTCTTTGGGAGCAGTGCAGAGTCCTTGGAAATTTGGATTAGAAGAACCACATTCTTAGAGTTCTACATTAGAAGGTTAGTCTGAAGCATTCAGTATATAGGACAAGTTTACATATGAGAGCTAGGTGATGAACAAGATATGTTAAAACTGTTCACATGGGGTCAAGTGAGAAAAAATTGGAATCTACATTGTGAATAGATAAAGAGAAGAATAATGAGGTGAAAGGGGGTGGGGGGATGCACCGAGGGTTTGGGATGGAAATGCTATAAAATTTGGTTGTGATGATCCTTGTACAGCTAGAAATGTAATAAAATTCATTGAGTAATAAAAACGATAATGAGGTAAAAATTGGTGTGACTTGGCAACTGATCAGAGAGGATATTAAGGGCTTTAGCCTGGATTGATTTTTTTTTTAATATTAAACAACTTTTTTCCTTAGAGTTTACCATAGGGCTGATGAATGATTATAGGCACGAGTTTGTGCCATTAGATATTCACAGTTTGCTTTCATACTTTAAATATTACTCATCACCCAAAGTTTAAATATCCATTCGGTTTTGATTTAAAAAAAAAAAAGCAAAACTACCTGCATTATAGAGAAGAAATCAATTCATCTTTTAGTTCCCTTTACCTCTGTTTTGTTCTTCACTTTGTGTTGGCAACAGTGTATGTTTAGGGAAATCCAGTCTAACCAAATCATCTAGGGAAAAAAAAAGATTTAAAGACAAACAAAAACTTTTGTCTGAAATACAAAATCCTTATAAAGTCAGATTGCTTATCAACATCCATTTTCATGTTAGTACTCCTAAAGACACTTAGTAACAGGAAAGCTTTTTGTAGTACTGGAAATCGGGGATAACATCACTCTTCTTCAGCACGTCTGAATTTGGTAGTATGTATATAAGATTCTAAGTTTAATTGGTCTTTGCAACACATCAATTTTGATTTACAAGTTTGATGTGCTAAATGCAGGAAACCTTCCAAAATAAATATATGGAAATATTTTTCTGTCCCAGCCATATCCCAATTCCTTATGCTGTCAGGTTTTTGGTAGACCCCTGAAGCAGTCTACCAAAGAACTTGAAAACAATAAATGAATAATGGGAATAAATAATTGCCCTGTCTCTGTTGCCTTCCAAAAAATGGTACCTGGATTACTGGCATACAGGCAAATATGTGCATATCTGTGGGGTCAGATTGTGCTGTCCTGATTCTAGGGGGAAAGCCTCAAGATAAACCTGGAGGCATATGGTTGATATAATAATAAGGATGTCCTGGAGTTCCTGCTGTGGCACAACAGGATTGGCAGCATCTCTGCAGCACCAGGACACAGGTTCAATCCCAGCCCAGCACAGTGGGTTAAAGGATCCAGCATTGCCACAGCTGCAGCATAGGTCACAACCGTGGCTGGAATCTGATTCCTGGCCCGGAATGCCATATGCCTTGGGGAAGCCAAAAAATGGGAACAAAGGAAAAAAGGGTATCCTTAGGGATCAGAGTCTCTTAAGCATCCACTAGCTCACTCTGCTAACACCACAGCATAGGGGGTTCAGTAGCGATTGGATCAGCAGCATTACGGGGTCTCATAGTGGCTCATTAAATATTTGTGCTTGACCAGCTGCAGTTATTGCAAAACCTACTGAGACCCTGGAACTCGGGCTTTATGCATGAGTAAGTTTATATGAAGACTATTAATCTAGGGTAATTGCTGCTTCTTGATTTCAAATTGGCTCTTTTTGTAATGTAAGATCAAACTCTTCAGCAAGTAGCCAACAAGCTAAACTCTCAATTATACAGTTCTCTGGATTCATATGCAATTTATTTAATTCTTTTTGTTTTAAAAGCAAAATTCTTATTACAAATGTACTTCTATATAGTGGGTTCTTTTCTTATATAACACATTCTAATAAACTATTTCTCTTTAGCATACAAACGACTAGATGGTTCGACCGAATGCTGTAACAATCACAGCCTTACAGATGTGTGCTTTTCCTATAGAAATAATTTTAATAAACGTTTGGTAAGTTGTCCCTGAAGCAATCTTGCTTGCCTGATACAATTATTGCAAAATAAGCATATAGAACTAAAATGGAATCTATAAAAGCATCACCCTTTTGCTTTGTATCATTTTATTAAAATCTCTATGTTTCACATATCATGTTTCGTTTGAGAATCTTTAAAAATGTTACAGTGTTAATATCTTATGCGGCCTAAATGGAATAATTGAATCTGATTTATAGTAGATAAACATAAATGGCACTTCCTTTATATGAACTTCATTCCTAATATGCTAGGTGACATGAAAGATATTGAAGGAATGTTAACCTGCTGTTTTTCTTGTTAAATCGTTTTTAGTATTGACTAATTACTATTTTATCCCTAGCATACATGTCTACCTGCCCGGAAAGCAGTTGAAGCCACCCAAGTTTGTAGAACCAATAAAGATTGTAAAAAAAGCTCAAGTTCAAGTTTCTGTATAATACCTTCTTTGGAGACTCATACTCGCTTAATAAAAGTGAAACACCCACCTCAGATTGATATGTTGTATGTAGGACACCCACTGCACCTTCATTACACAGGTGGGTATTATTGTGGTAGACCCTCAGAACATCATGAAGATGGCATATATTCTCAGTGGTAGAAACTCAGTAAGAATCTTGCATTAATTTTATTTATTGTATTTGATCACCTTTCAAAGTCTTGCTAACTTGTTCTTAAGCATTAAGTGAAATCTAAGCAGTAGGAAAATAATCTGATTTTATAAAGCAGGATGAAGCTGAACCCCATGTCTGCCTATGGAGAGTGATGCATTTTTCCTTCACCACCATTTGTGTCCAAGTCTCTGAAAGTTTATTAAATCTATCCAAGCTACCAGAACAGTAGCAAGAACAACATGTGCCAAAGAATACCAGGAATCATAGTGATAATGGCCATAAAATAATTTTTGTATGACACATGAATTTTATATGAATATAATTTCAAAGCCAGGCCAGCGTAGTTGATTTAGTAGTGGCAGCATGATTGGATTAAATATATAACTTTTCCATATGGTTGAAAATCATATAGTCTAACTTTGTTGTACAAGATTTTCTTATGTTCCTTTTTTTAATAATAGTTTTATTGAAATAAATTCATATACCATACAATTCACCCTTTTAAAGTATACAATTCAGTAGTTTTTAATATATTCAGAGTTGTATAACCATTGCTACAGTCTAGTTCAAGAAAATTTTCATCACCCCACAAAGAAAGCCATACCTATTAGTCATTCATTCCATTTCTCAACACACGCCACCACCACCACCGCAGCCCTTGCCAACTACTAATCTACTTTCTGTTTCTGTAAATTTGCCTCTTCTGCACATAAAATTTAAATGACTATATGTAAAATTTTGTGACTATGTGAAACTTAGCATAATGCTTTCAGGATTCATTCATATTGTAGTATGTGGTCAGTATATCATTTCCTTTTTATGGCCAAATAATATTCCATTGTATGGCCATATTACATTCTCTGTATTTATTCATCAATTGATGAACGTGTAGGATTTATGTTACTCTTTAAAGAATCTCTCATTGCTCCATAGTCATAACCTAAGATACAATTTGCGTCATTCTTCTTATTTATGAGTTTGACACTAGGCGACTCTGAAGTACAGATAATTACATCATCCTCAACAAATGTAAAAATGTTCCTTTTTAGGTAATTCAGAAATGTGTGCTATGGATTCTCTCTAATTACAAGAGAGTCTTTAAGTGTTTTGAAGTAAAACAGGATTGTGGAATCCACAAAGTGGAAGAGACCTTAAAAATCCCTTAGTCTTTTTTTTTATGGCCCCCCGGTGGCATATGGAGTTCCTGGACAAGGAATGAAATCCAAGCCAGAGTTGTGACCTACACCACAGCTGCAGCACCGGGATCCAGCATTGGGCCAGCGATCCAACCTGCCTCCCTGCCACTGACTGCAGAGGCACCATCGATCCCGTTGTGCCGTAGCAGGAACTCCGAAAATCCCCCTAGTCTTAATCCTAATTTTAGGAGTGAAGAGAAATTTAGACCAGAAAGAGATTAAGTGCCATAGTAGTTGGAGTGAATTTGATTTTAAGGTTATACCTCTTTGAAAGAATAAGGACTCTAGTGTATTTTTAAAGTCAGTCTCTGTGTTTGGTAATCATACTTGGTATATAATCAGTTTTATCTTACTCTTACCTCAAAATATAAGTACACACTGGGACATGAATTTCTCTATTACACTATGTTTATTTGATGTTCTAGTATTACCAGTTGCTTTCATCCGCGAGGCATTTGGCCTGCCTGCATTTGTTTGGGGAGGGCTTTCTCAATCAATTTAATAGGCCAGCCCAATTTTTAGCCATATGGTAAAGTTCACATGCTGTTGCTTATCTGTATAAATAATATTCATTATTGTTTTTCTTTTTTAGTGAGCATCACCAGTTTTATCCCACGTTTCAACTTCCTAAGCATAGATCTGCCTGTGGTTGTGGAGACATTTGTCAAGTATCCTTTCTGGTGTGAAAAATGTTCTAAAAGCACACTACTTGGAACTGGTATGTTTTACCTTGAGTAGAGAGCATGCACAGACCTTACAAGTGCCAATCAATTGCTAATAACTTAAAAAAAAAAAAAGAGAGACTCTAAAGTTGAAAAAAATCAGAAAGTACCTAGCAAGGAAGAAGTCAGGAAAGAGATTGACTGGTAAAAGAGAAAGGTGAAGATGAGGAAGGGATGGAACCAGAATACAAATTGGGAGTTGAAGTTAGAGGTCCGAAAATGTTTAGTACGAGGATGAATGCTTCAGCAACTAATTGCGTGATGAATTCCACCCCTTCTGAGCCTGTTAGCTCTGACCAGGTGGAAGAATGAATAAGGGAGATCAAACTGGTTCCACTACTAAAACAGCATTCAGAGGACAAAGTCTCTTGTATTCTTTAGTCTATTACGTTTGCAAATAAAAGAAGAGATTTTAAGGCGTTCTCTGGTGGCTCAATGGATTAAGAATCTGGTGTTGTCACTGCTGTGGCTTGAGTTACGGCTGTGGCGCGGGTTTGATCACTGGCCCAGGAACTTACATGTGCCATGGGTGCAGCCAAAAAGAAAAGATGAAATTTTAAATCGATAATTATATAGAATTTGGATAAACTGAACAGTTTGGAAAGGTTCTTCATTTTTGTTACTTTTAAATATTTTTAAATTTCTTAATGATTTGCAGAAAAATGAGATGGAAAACAAATGAGCAAATTAGGAACAAATGAGTTGCTAAAAACTGTGTTCAGTCAAGATTGTACCTTCTTGACTACAGCTTTGTCTCAGAGGTATTTATACTATGACCTTACAGGTGATAGTAAAGTAGTGTTCGAGGAGCCAGATCTTTATAAATCTAATGTAAGTATACTTTGTAAGGATCAAAAAGTAGTTTTCCCTTATTTCTCAGTCCTTCCATATTCCTTTCCCTTATTGTATCATTAAAGGGTTAGAAAAAGTTCGTCTTCCTAGGAGTTCATTACAGATTGCCACAGTTTGCAAACGGTTGGCTTTCATTTTTCTAGTCAAGATTTTTGAACTTCAAAATAAGCCATTTGTTTTAAATAGTAGAAATCTAAGAAGGAATTACCTTTACTAGTGGGCAGAGATTTAAAGAAAGGAGGGAAGTCACCTATAATCACAAATCCAGTCCTAGTAAAATACCTGCTTCTGATTCCCAAGAAATGTGCTTGCATACAGACCTCGCTGTGGGCTCCTTGACTGACTTTAACCAGGTACCTGATTTCCCTCTCAGGAGCTCTGGCTATTGTTAATGCAGTGCCCTGCTTTGCTTTGGACGGACAGTGGATTTTAAACTCTTTCCTAGATGCTACTCTTACCTCAGTAATTGGAGACAATGACGTCAAAGATCTGATAGGATTTTTCATCTTGCTTGGTGGCAGTGTACTTTTGGCTGCCAATGTGACCCTGGGACTCTGGATGGTTACAGCCCGGTAATATTTGCTCTCATTTGATAGAATCTCTGAGCTACAATATACAATATTGAAAACCTTACTTGGTATGAAATATAAAGTGTTTCCTTAAAATTACATTTTAGCCAAGAACTTAAGTTCTTCCTTTTTCCAGAGTATCCAAACTCTGGGATGAGGAATAAACAGAAGAAATGACAGGCATAGTCCCTGATTACCTTCTAGTTTTAATGACCGAACCTACAAACTTCAGACAGATGCTTGTGGAACAATTTCTAAACCAGTGCAGATTCATGTTAAACCATTTTTATGTGACTGTATGTCCTGTTGAAATAATATAAAGGAAAACAGAATTGGGTGGGATTAATTAGGAAAAACTTCTTGAAAAAGTATCATTAATCCAGATTTGAAGGAGGCCAGACTTTGGCCAAATAGAAGGGTGAGCATTTTCTTGGCCTATGTCTCTTGTCCTTTTGTCTTGTTTGAGAAGTATTTTAAAATTAAATACTGTATTATTTTGTACTCTTGACAACTGAGATTACAATTAAATTAATAAAATTCCGTAAAAGAATCTGCTGATAGGAAAGGGAAAATCTTTGTCAAATGATGCCAAATACATGAACAAATAGGAAGTACAGTCTATAATATTGTGAAACATGTTTTGCCCAACAAGAGTTGCCCCTTTGATAATATGTCCCTGTACTCTCATAAAGCAGCACTAGCCTTGACATTCACAGTGAGCTGCGGGAACCATCTCCCATCTGCAGCATGTGAGCTGAGGCACTTAGGGGTGAGCCTTAGAGCTGAGCCAGGTGCGTCTTGTGGCAAATCACAAGGCAGATGGCAGGACCTTCTGCAGTCCTGGTTACCATTCTCTACAGAGCTGTAAAGCTTGGAACGCTTCAGGGGTAGACATTTTCTCTTGTGCTGCTGGGGCTAACTGGGGCCTAGCTCCTGGGTTCTGTCTTCAGGAAGCAACTACCTTAAGCCCTGAACTATACTCTGTCCTCATCAGTGGCTCCCATGTTCCTCTTTGTTGGGTAATTAAATACATAGTCCTTGTTTTCCATCTTTCCTCTAAGCTACCTCTGTGCGTCCGTGAAAGACTTGATAGTACAGTGAGAATGGCTACATGTGAGTACACACGTGGATTTGCCAGAGCCTGGAAACTGGCTCTTGAGCCCAAAAGAGCCCTGCCTAGTTTGAGATCTTTGAGACAGGAGATGTAGCCATGGGTGATCCAGGAACTCAATAGGCCAGTGTGAAACTATTGGTCTTAGGAAGTATATAAGCATGCTGTTTGTTTGATGAAAAATACGTGCTTCTCTCATATACTCAAGAACTTTAACAGTCTTGTATCCAACTCTTTCACTAAGTGAGGTATTCATGGGGTTCACCTCTTTGAGTCACCGAGTTGCTCTTTAGGCACTAGAACTTTGTAGTCATTTTTAAGGAAGTTTAGGTTGTATTATAAATCTGCCTGCCTTCTTAAACAGAAATTATATATTGAATATAATTTAACTTTTTTTAAGTAACTTGAGGTCATCAGTTATTGCCACTACTTAAAACCATAGGAATTACTGGTTTATCCTAGGAAAAAGGCATTTGTTCTATTTTAGGCAGACAGTATTCCAGAATTAAAGTATATTAGCAGAGTAATGCTCAGACCTGTTCAGGTAGTAAAGCTTGGGGAATACTATGAAATACTTACCTAATTAATTTGATTACATTAACAAAGCAGAATAGAAATGCTGTATATGTGCAGGGTTTTTTTTTTTTCTTTTTTAAAAATTTTTTATCGTAGTTGAGGGTTTGCTGTGTTGTTTTTTTTTTTAACTGAGAAAAAATTTTAGTAGATGAAATCTTAGCTGTTAACTTCATTTTCTGAATAGAAAAATAACCCCAAACACCTCATTTTCTTACAGCTTTTAAACACCTTGGTCTTTTGCTCCATAGGGTCAGGATTTGGGAATGCTCTGTTAGGATATTGAGCAGATAGTCCCATTTTTACAAAAATGGCCTCATTGTTTAAGAAAGGAAACATTTCTCTTCAGCTTGACTGTGGGCACTTCTAGAGCAAGGATTGTGTCATTCTCATGTTTGCATCCCAGGCACAGTGCATGAGACATCAAAAGTACTTAATAAATGTGGTCGAATGGATAATGATTAGTGTTATTTATGGGTTAGAAGAGCATGTTTCTATTTAAGTAAGCTGTAAAAAAGTGTTATTGAGTATTTACTGTAAATATATGTCAGCATAAAAAATAATAACTTGGAAGGTCTTTTGTGTCCCTGGTATGTTATCATCTTGATGAAAATAATCCATTTTGGTTTTTGAAGAGCAATTAGAAAAATGAATTATTCTGAGGATTTGAAGAAAATGTTCTGTGTTGTCACATTGTTCAACAGTAAAACTTTCAGTGTTCCAACTGCATTGTTTACATTGGTGAGAGATGTTTTTAATCACTTACAGTCTGTAAGAATGTATATATTCTTTTCAGCATCTCAGTTTGAAAAGACATGCAGGTTAAACTTGACCTTTTGATAATCGCCCTTATAGGTCATTATCTGTTCTAATGGTAACGTGTAAACATGCTTCATGGATATGTGGCTCTCAGTCATCAGTTTGTCCTGTGGTTATTTATTGAATGTCCACATACTAATGGTGCACAGGTGTTTTTTTTCTATAAATCTTTCAACTGAGATGTAATTCATTCTTAGGCTTTAACTTGAAGATATCATAGTTGCTGGCATTTGATGTTTAGCAATAAAAGAATAAATGTGTACCAGCATTCCATGTTTTATCATCTATGTGTTGTCTTTTTTTTTTTAATTTGTATTCCTCTCTGTCAAAATTGTTCCCTTTACGTAGAGTAAAATCTTAGATGTTTTTAAATTCGTGATTCTAAAAGCAGCCTTCAGTTTTCACTCAAGCATTCTGTATGTGAAAGTTGTTGGCAGGCCACAGAAAAGTATTTTTAAATGAAATTCCTGTGCCCTCACTACTGTTTTAAAAATGGCCTGTTCATGGATGAGGAAAGAGGACCATCATGTTTCATTTCATTGGTGTCTGACAGAAGTCTTCCCTTAGTCTGTGCTTTTAGGAATATATGAAAATTTCACCTATGACATGAGGTTCTTCTTCACCTTTTGCCTTAGTGCTTCCTCCTTTGTCGACAGAGCCAACTTCCCTAACACACACACACACACACACACACACACACACACACAGACACACACAGACACACACTTTCTTTCTCTCTCTCTCCTTCTCTCTCCCTCCCCCTCTTCCTCTCCTTTCTTGGTTACTAAGGCCAGATAAAATAGGCTGGGAATTTAGCCCAATTGCTGATTGGCTAGCTCCATTTCACACCTCCTCTTTGCTTCTGATCTCATTACACTACTGTTAAGAGCCACAAGACTAGATGACTGATTATCTCTCAGCTTTATTGAGATATAATACCATAAAGTTCACCTGTTTAAAGTATATGATTCAATATAATCTAATTTTCTTTTAATTACTCATCAAACAGTAGTATACATATGCTTTAGTATAGCCTTTTTAGTACATGAACATGTGATAAAAGGAAGAAAAAAACTGTTTCAGTTATTTCACAGCTATTTTAACTCTGGAGTGGTTTTCAGCATTGGAAAAGAGTCGAGTACCAAAAAAAAAATTTTTTTTGACCACGCCTGCAGAATGTGGAAATTCTTGGGCCAGGAGTTGAACCCACACCACAGCAGTGATCCAAACCACAGAAGTAACAACACTAGACCTGCTGAGCCACCATGGAACTCCAGAAATTTATTTTTAAGGTAAAATATGAGGATATACTTCATTGAAAAAATAAGCCTTTTTAATTAGTGAATTTGCAAGCTACTCTTGTTGCTTAGGCCATATGAATTTGAATAATCCATTTTACATTTTATCAGACCATGGAAAATGAATTCAATGAGGGGAATGCCTCTATTTCAGAACTGTTGCTACAGTAGGTTATATTCAGGGTGGAGATAGAAAAAAGAGCTAAAGGAAGTTGCAGTTCTAATTACCAAGCAGGTTGTATAGTGTAATTTGATTTCCCATTAAAGAAAGAAAAAAACACTCTTATATCTTAGTTTTTTTTTAGCTAAAGATTGATGGATATTTAATAATTGTTCCTTCTTATTATCTGAATGCTTCTCAGACTTCTTTACTCAAGTGCTTCTGACACTGTGGAGGAGGGAAAATCCAGAAGTATCAAAGAGTAGAACCAGGTATTGTCTCTCCGTCCTCCTATAAAATTAAATCTCAGGAGTTCTCTCTGGCACAATGGGATCAGTGGCATCTCTGCAGCACCAGGGCACAGGTTCAATCCCCACCCCAGCACAGTGGATTAAAGGATCTGGCTTTGCTGCAGTTGTGACGTAAGTTGCAACTGGCAGATCACAGCTGTGCCTCAGATCTGACCTCTGGCCTAGGAACACCATGTGCCATGAAGCGGCCAAAAAAATAAATAAGTCTCACTTCATCTTAAATTCATGTGGATTTTACATCCCATTAATCAGGCATCACAAAGCCAGTTCTATATATATATTTTTTTGGGGGGGGGTCTTTTTTTGTTTTTCTCTGGGGCCACACCCGAGGCATATGGAGGTTCCCAGGCTAGGGGTCTAATCGGAGCCGTAGCCACCGGCCTACGCCAGAGCCACAGCAATATGGGATCCGAGCCGCGTCTGCAACCTACACCATAGCTCATGGCAACACCAGACCCTTAACCCACTGAGGGAGGCCAGGGATCGAACCCGCAACCTCATGGTTCCTAGTCAGATTTGTTAACTGCTGAGCCACGACGGGAACTCCCATAAAGCCAGTTCTCTTAAAGATACGAAACTGTAAATAGTAAAGTAATTAAACGTTAAATAATATTAAGTTTTTCTTCATGTCTGAAACATGTTTGTAGAAAGTAGTTTATAACAGCTGGTCTAAAGACTAAGTGACAGTCTATATTTGTGTTTTTGGATCCATAGTGAAATAAAGATAATGTATATTATCTCTAATTACAAAATATTGTATGTAGGGAGTTCCTATCGTGGCTCAGTGGTGAACGAACCTGACTAGCATCCATGAGGACACAGGTTCAATCCCTGGCCTCACTCAGTGGGTTAAGGATCTGGCGTTGCCATGAGCTGAGGTGTAGGTTGCAGACGTGGCTTGGATCCCATGTTGCTGTGGCTGTGGTGTAGGCCAGTGGCTACAGCTCCAATTAGACCCCTAGCCTGGGAACCTCCATATGCCGTGGGTGCAGCCCTAAAGAGACAAAAAGACAAAAAAAAAAAAAAAGTATGTATACTGTTAAAAGGTTGCAGTAATTTCACTTAACACTTCTGGATTGCTCTCCAGAAATGGCTTTCTATAACTGACATTAGTCAGCAAAGCATGAGGGTTTCACGTTCCCCCACAACCTTACCTTTACCTAAATTATCTGACTTCCATGTTCTGACAAATCCCTTAGGTGCAAAAGGGCATATCCTTAAATTTGCATTTCTCATATTACTAATAAGATTGTACGTCCATATATTTGTTTAGCCATTTGGATTTTTCATTCTGCCAATTGCTTATTGATATCCTTTGTTCCATTTTCCATCAAGTGTCCTAAATTTTTCTTATTGATCCATAGGAATAGGGATCGACAAACTACAGCTTGAGGGCCAAATCCTGCTTACCATGTATTTTTATAAATAAGTTTTTATAGACACACAACCATTATTCACTTCATTTATGTATTGTCCATGGTTGCTTTCATGCTACAACAGCAGCGTTCAACAGTTGCAACAGAGAACATATGACCCACAAAACCTAAACTATTTACTTTCTATTTACACAACAATCCATGTTCTAGATAACAATCTCTTGTCTCTTTTACATGTTGCAAATAATTTTTCCTGGTCTATCACCTATCTGTAAATACTTATGTTTGAGGTCCCTTCTGGAGCAAGGATCCTTAGTTTGATATAGTCAAATCTATTAATTTCTTGATTCGTTGTTTGTATTTTGTGTCTTACTTAAAAAGTTCTATCCTGTCCCAAAGTCACAGTAATACCTTATACTTTCTTCTTTTTGCTTTAGAATTGTATTTTCACAATGTGATCTTTAATTTCTAGAATATATGGTGTGAGGTAGGAAATTGAGGTTTATTTTTCTATATAAAATGAACTATCTTTTGGAGTTCCCTTTGTGGCTCAGCAGTTAACAAACCCAACTAGTATCCATGAGGATGTGGGTTCCATCCCTGGCCTTGCTCAGTGGGTTAAGGATCTGGCATTGCCATGAGTTGTGGTGTAGGTCACAGATGTGGCTCGGATCCTAGGTTGCTGTGGCTGTGGCATAGGCCTGCAGCTGCAGCTCCGATTAGACCCCTAGCCTGGGAACTTCCATATGCCATGGGTGCAGCTGTAAAAAGCAAAAACAAAAACAAAAACTGAACTATCTTTAAAATAGATATAAACGTATTTTCCTTTATAAGATTGTTAGTTTACCTACAGTTAATATGATGCCTGACATGCTTGTGTTGCTATTATATATTTAAACTATATTCAGAATGCAGAATTATAACATAAATTTGCACTCATATCTCAGTCTACGCTGGTATTAGATCTTGCCTCCTTTCAGTGGGGCTTTTTGACTTCCAATAACTTTGGGCTAGCTCTGATTATCCAGAGTATCTCCCCAGGCCTTGACCTTTTTAAACACTTCTTCTGCCAATCAAATTGGACTTAAAATCATATTTAAGATGTTGGCTAAGGATCTGGCTCACTGAAACATCAAAATAGCTTGTGTTCTTATATGTATTCATTGATAGTAACATGGCCATTTACATCTGGTGTTACCCAAACTGTCTTAACTCAGAAGGTGGCACTGTGATAAACCAATATCAGGAGAGAATTGGAGTAGATTTAACTCAAGAGGACTAAATCAGACAGTAATAGAAAGCTGTACACAGTCTGGGATATTGCATTTTGAGGTAAGCCTTTTTAAAAATAACTTTTCATTGTTTTTTTTTTTTTTAGCTAGAAAGGAGGCTAAACTTCTTTCTTAATGTCTGTTCTTTTGCAGATTTTTTATCCACATCCTTTGCCCACATTTCCCTTCAGTGATTATCACCTTACTTATCATCATCATTCAGGTTATCTTTTCACAATTAGTTTGCAAACATATTGAACCATGCCTTAGTTTCTTTTACAGATCCCTGACTTCTGTACTTTCCAAGCATTCTTTTCTTCATGTTCAACCACTATGTTTCCACCCTTTTTTTTTTTTTTTTTTTTTGGCCATGCCTGTGGCATGCGGAAGTTCCCGAGTCAGAGATTGAGCCTGTGCCACAGCAGCAAGCCCGGTCGCTACATTGACAACACCTCGGGATTTCAACCCCCTGCACTGCAAGGAACTCATGTTTCCATCCTTTAATGGCTTCTAATTTTCTTCCTAGGCTTTATGTATCACCAGAAATCTACAGTGAGAGGTAGCATTTACCAACTTACATGAATGTTCACTTCTCCAATTCAGGGTATTCCCTCTTCTGTTATGGAAATACCTGGGAAAAAGAGGTTGGTAATCAGGAGTTTACTTGGGGAACATAGGATTGAAACAGAAGGAGATAGATAATGTAATATTTTTGGCCTTAGTAGAAAAACAGTTTATTTCTTACTAGAAAAGAAATACAAGTACATTATAGAAAACATACTAAATGAAAGTAAATTGTAATTCCTTGAAAAAAATAGGATTATATTATAGATAATTAGTAAGCTGCTTTTTAAACTCGACAACATATTACAAGCATTTTTCAATGTTATTAATATTCTAGTGTTATTTTAATGGCCATATAATATTGCAGTGTTAAATTAAGTCAATCTCTATTATTTCCAACTTTGCAATATAAACAAAGCTGTGAGAAATAGCCTTATAACTAGATCTTTTTGCATATCTATAATTTTGGATAATTCTAGAAACTAAGATAATGTTAAAAGAAAAATTGCTGTATTGAAATTAAAGTTTTTTACTTGTGTACATTTTTATTCATCAATTTATTCTTAGTACCTGGCATATAATAGGTATTCAATAACCCTTTTTTTTTTTAATGATTGTTATTTTTTCCATTATAGTTGGTTTACAGTGAACAACGTTTTGTATATACATACTGCCTTGTGGCATTTACATTTTTTTCTATTAATTGGATAAGGAAAAATGGCATCGCATTTTAAGTTGCATTTCTTTGATTGAAAAAGAGGTTGAACATCTTAAAATGTATTTACTGTCCATTGAGGTTTTTTCTTTGCTTTTGTCTCTTTAGGGCCGCACTCACAGCATGTGGAGGTTCCCAGGCTAGGGACTGAATCAGAGCTGTAGCTGCCGGCCTACACCACAGCAACACCAGATCTGAGCTGCATCTGCAACCTACACCACAGCTCACAGCAACACCAGATCCTTAAGCCACTGAGCGAGGCCAGGGATTGAACCTATGTCCTCATGGATGCTAGTCAGATTTGTTTCTACTGAGCTGCAATGGGAACTCCCCGTTGAGTTCTTTTTGTTTATCCCCATCCTTTGTCCATTTTTCATTGCCTTCTTAACTGCTTTTCCTCATCAGCTCAGCTCCACTCTTTGATTTGTTACATATGAATATATTAAAATTTTAAGTATAATGTTTATGTTTTCATATATCATCGTCTGTCCATCTTTACCTTGTGGGTGTCCACCTTTGATGATATGTTTTGAAAGTTTCCTCAAGATTTTGTAAATATTCACAAACATTTTCTTATAATTATCTTATGATTTCATTTTTCAAAGCTTCATATTGTTAATCCACATGCAGTGTATTTTGATATTGGTGCAAGGTAGGGATATAACCTGTGTTTTGTTTTTCCCAAATGCTTAACCAATCATCTCAAAGGAAATGGTTTAGTGTTAAGAGGTATTTCATACCAGCCAGAAAGAGGCATAAATTTATATCCTTTGGAGAGATTAGATATAAGTGAAATTATCTCTAATTTGATAAATCATTCTTATTTGTATGAGGCAACTATTATTTTCCTTTTTTCAATTCAGTCAAGTATATCTCATCTGTTTTAATTTAATAGAGTACTTGAATAATTTATTTTCCTTGAGGTGTTTTTATTTGTATTGAAATATTGTTTCTCATTCCTAAATAATATAGATTAACAATCTAGAGATCATCTTTAATATATATCATTATCTAAAGTTACTATTTTCATCAACTTCTAAATTAAATTTTTTTTTGCTTCTTAAATTTTCAAACTTCAATTCTTCTCTCTGTGGAATTTTAAATATTAGTCTTCAAAGGTAAAAAAAAATCTGTTTTTGGAATAGAGGTCCTGATTTTAAAGTAAGTATCTTCATCTGTTTTCATTACATAATGATTAAGTATGGAATACTGCATTTCTTGATAACTTGTTCAAATATATGCACTAATTTTAGTCATAATTTAAAATCATAAAAATGAGGTTAGGATACTATGAATTTGTGTTTTATTACTTGTAAAAATTTAACTTTTTCTGTTCATAATAAATGCTCGGTTTAAAGCAAGTTGGTTGGGTGTGCTTTTTTCACCCATTTAAAATGTTTTTCAGAATTCTGAGATAATGGTAGGTGGTTTTTTAACTTGCCATGTTTTGAGTATGACTCTTATAAGTATGCTACTCTAAGAGATGCTTATTGGATTAAAAGTGTTCCGTTTTTCTTGCTCATCCCTATTCTGCAGTCATAGGAACTGATACATGTGTTCTGTATTTCTTTTTTTTTTTTTTGTCTTTTTTGTTGTTGTTGTTGCTATTTCTTGGGCCGCTCCCGCGGCATATGGAGGTTCCCAGGCTAGGGGTTGAATCGGAGCTGTAGCCACCAGCCTACGCCAGAGCCACAGCAACGCGGGATCCGAGCCTCGTCTGCAACCTACACCACAGCTCACCGCAACGCCGGATCATTAACCCACTGAGCAAGGGCAGGGACTGAACCCGCAACCTCATGGTTCCTAGTCGGATTCGTTAACCACTGCGCCACGACGGGAACTCCTGTGTTCTGTATTTCATTTAAGAAATATTTATTGGAATTCCTGTCATAGCACAGTGGAAGCAAATCCGACTAGGAACCATGAGGTTGCCGCTTTGATCCCTGGCCTTGCTCAGTGGGTTAAGGATCTGGCGTTGCCGTGAGCTGTGGCGTAGGTCGTAGATGCAGTATGGATCCCCTATTGCTGTGGCTGTGGGGTAGGCCTGCAGCTACAGCTCCAGTTTGACTCCTAGCCTGGGAACCTCCATATGCCATGGATGCAGCCCTGAAAAGCAAAAAAAGAAAAAAGAAAAAATTTATTCTGGGAATTCCCACTGTGACACAATGGGTTAGGAGTTTAACTGCAGGGGCTTGGGTCGCTGTGGAGGCATGGGTTTGATCCTGGACCTGGCACAGTGAGTTAAAGGATCCCGTAATGCCGTAGCTGTGGCTTGGATTCAATCCCTAGCCCAGGAACTTCCATATGCTGTAGGTGAGGCCATTTTAAAAAAAAAAAAAAAAAGCAAGAAAGAAATATTTATTGCATACCTACCATGTTCCAGGCTATGTTCTGGGCTCTGAGGAAACTGCAATAAGTAAGATGATTTTTCTCTTTTGTATTTTAAAAGGGAAAAGGTATTTATTTTTAAAACGGTAAGTATATGCTGAATGCCAACAACTGTTGTAGGCATAGGGTGGCAAGAGATTAAGCTAAGACGGTTAGCAGAAGTTAAGTCCTAGGGAGTTCCCGTCGTGCTTCAGTGGTTAACGAATCCGACTAGGAACCATGAGGTTTCGAGTTCGATCCCTGGCCTCGATCCCTGGCCTCGTTCAGTGGGTTAAGGATCCGGCATTGCCGTGAGCTGTGGTGTAGGTCGCAGATGCGGCTTGGATCCCACGTTGCTGCGGCTGTGGTGTAGACCAGCAGCTACAGCTCTGATTGGACCCCTAGCCTGGGAAACTCCATATGCCATGGGTGTGGCCCTAGAAAAGGCAAAAAGACAAAAAATTTAAAAATAAAAATAAAATCTCCTAACTGCGTAAGTTCTACCAAAAAAAAAAAAAAAAGTCAAGTCTTATATATAGATAGGATAAGGAGAGTATTGACTTTAGCCTACTCAAAACTGGGAACTCAGGAATTCTCTTGTGTTGCAGTGGATTAAGAATCCAGCGTTATTCATGCAGTGGCCTGGCTCACTGCTGTGGCACATGTTCGATCCCTGGCCTGGGAGCTTCCACATGCCTCAGGTGCAACAACAACAACAAAAAAAAAGCGGAGGTGCGGGGATGTCATTCAGAGTTTCAAACAAGAGAGTGCCATCATCAGAATTGCATCTTGGATGGGCCACCTTAGCTGAGGGTAAAGCATGGATTAGAGTGAAGCAAGTCTAAAGCCAAAAAAAAAAATTGATTAGGAGACTATTTCAGTAATCTCAGCAAGAGATGATGATGACATAGAATAGAATGGTGGCAGGAGAGATCAAAAGAGAGAAGAGGACCAACTCAGAAGTCAAATCCACTGTATTTGATGGTTACATTTAGTTTAGGTCCAGGAAGAAGCCAAGAAGTCTTCAAATTTCCAGCTTGGACAAATAGGTGATGGAAGTGCCATTAACAGAGCTAGGAAATACCAGAAAATGAGCAGTTCAGTTTGGAACTCTTGAATCTGAACGCCTGGGAGGACTTTAAGGGAGCCATTGGATGTACAAGTTTGGAACTCAGATTAGCTGGAGATATTACGAATGAGCTGATGCACGCCAAATATGTAATTGAACCCATGGGAGTGGATAGTCCAGGGAGACTGTAAAAGAATGAAAAAGAAAGGAGGTGTCCTAGAATAGAGCTCTCAGAATGCCAGCATTTGGTTAAGAAGGATACGAGGAAGAGGAAACAGAAGGATCTTCAGAAAAATTAGTAAGAAAACCGTAAGTGAGAGTTTGAAATGTAGGGAAGAGCCTGTGTCAAGAAGTCAGTAATGTGAGATGTGGCTGAGAGAGGCTGCAAAATGTTCATGGGATTAGTGGGAGAGAACAGGCCCAGTGCAGCAGGGGAAGCTGAGCCAGGTTGTAGCGGATGCAGGAGTTGCAGGGATCGGGAGGAGGGTGCAGATAGAGAGTCCAAGTGTCAAAAATGCCCTCAAGAAGTTCCATTTGGAAGGGGTGGGGAGAAAGTGTGGGACTTGGTGAAGGATGCGTAGGGAAGTTTTTGTCATTGCTGTTGTCATTGTTTTAGCAATGGGAAGATCATGGGCATATTTTTGGTGCCAGTGGGAAGAACCCTAGAGAAAGAAAGATCATCAAGGGAGGAGATGGGATCCAGAGCACAAGTAAAGCAGCAAACGGGCTGCCCTTTCTAAGAGGGGAGAAAGAGCAGACATAGATCCAGGTGTAGTTATCTGTGGGTTTGATGGAGAACCTCAGGTGAAGTTCTCCCTCAAGCATCACTTGAGTCTTAAGTGTCCAGAATAGTACTGGGCACAGAGTAGGCCCTCTAGAAATCTTTGTTGAGTAAGACAGTCTTCACATGGCTGCAAGAAGCAGTTTAGCCAGCCCTACTTCAAGATAAGACCTGCCAGCAGAGTCACTTGAGGAACAGGCACACCATGCTCTCCTCTGGGATAATAGCATTGAATTTGGTAATTTCAATAATGTTTTGTGTTTACCTGAATTCCCGGGAAACACAGGATCGAAGTAGAAAAGTCAAAGAAGTCCAGAATAAGGCATTGTGGCACAAAAATAATTTTGAGCAGAAGTCATTTGAATTCCTAAAATTCTCTGTCTGCCTAAAAGCAGAACCTCCCAAAAGAATTCAGTTATCATCAATCGCACCTCTAATCTTCTCAAACTATCACGAAGCTATCCTATCCCAGCTATACTCCTAAGGGCCCTTTATCTTTCCAAAAAGTCGTTTGTTTTCCCTAAATGTCCTTTTTCCCCTGCTTCTAAGAAGTCATTTGTTCTTCCACAAGTGCCCCTCTGCCCCTTCCCATCCCCTTTAATTGTTGGTAGATAACCCCTAAATTCTAATTGCCTCCTTGAATCACATCCATTTATATATATAATCAAATCTAGGGTTTTTTTTTTTCTCTTGCTAATGTCTTTTCTCAGTTTGATTTGCAGGCCCCCAAATCATTAACTTAAGAGGGTAGAGGAGTTCCTGCTGTAGCACAGTGGGTTAAGAATCTGACTGCAGCAGATCAGGTCACTGCAGAGACGAGGATTTGATCTCTGGCCCAGCACAGTGGCTTAAAGTATCTGGCATTGTCACTGCTCTGATTCAAATTCAGTCCCTGGCCTGGGAACTTCCATATGCCACAGATGAAGCCGTTAAAGAAAAGAAAAGAAACAACTAAGAGGCTAGAGGAAAAGTTGTGTTCTCTCCGACAGACTAAAGTGTCACGGAACTCTCAAGTGGTTCAGAGAGCGAGAGATAATAAAGCAAATATGGCAGAATGTTAACAGTTGTTGAATTTGAATGACGGGTTCAAGGCAGTTCTTTGTACTCATCTTGAGACTTTTGTATGAAATTATTTCAAAATTATTTTTAAGAAAAGAACTAGCTTCTGCATTTATTGATCATCTCCACTGTTATTTTCTATTTTCATCTGTTTCCAATATCAACTCTCTTTTTTGTCTTTTTAGGGCTGCACCTGTGGCATATGGAAGTTCTCAGGCTAGGGGTTGAATCGAAGCTGCAGCTGCTGGCCTACACCACAGCCACAGCAACACAGGATCCAAGCCACATCTGCGACCTACACCACAGCCCATGGCAACACCAGATCCTTAACCCACTGAGTGAGGCCAGGGATCGAATTCATGTTCTCTTGGATACTAGTCAGGTTCGTTATTGCCGAGCCACAGCGGGAACTCCTCATCACCTTTTATTTAACGACTTCCCCTGAATAGAAAGAATGAGGGAAGATGGAACTACCTTTGGGTTTGGGCAAATTATATCTGTCTTAATATCATCTTTTTGAGGATAACACCTTCAAAAATTTTGTGATATAAACAGGCCCACACTAGGCACTCAATAAATGTTATCCCCTCCCCTTCAGTTCAAATCTTACTGCCTTTATGAAGCCTTCCCTCATCACCCCCCACAATAGCAACTTATTTTGTATCACACCGTACATTTGGCTAATTGGCTAAATTTCATACATTTCTTCTCTGATTTCTCTCTTACAATCATTTCCTCTGCCTTATAGGTTGGGCCATTTAATGAAGTTAAACGACTTGGCTAGATAAGGGGTTTGTATGTAAAACATATAAACAGCTCATACAATTCAACTTAAAAAAAAACTAAACAACCTGATTAAAAAATGGGTAGAAGACCTAAATAGACATTTTTCCAAAGAAGACATGCAACATACATGAAGGCCAACAGACACATGAAAAAATACACAACATCACTAATCGTCAGAGAAATGCAAATCAAAACCACGATGAGGAGTTCTAGTCGTGGCGCAGTGGTTAACAAATCTGATTAGGAACCATGAGGTTGCAGGTTCGATCCCTGGCCTTGCTCAGTGGGTTAAGGATCCGGTGTTGCTGTGAGCTGTGGTGTAGGTTGCAGACACAGCTTGGATCCCGAGTTGCTGTGGCTCTGGCGTAGGCCGGGATCTACAGCTCCGATTAGACCCCTGGCCTGGGAACCTCTATCTGCCGCAGGAAGCGGCCCTAGGAAAGGAAAAAAAAAAGACCAAAAAAAAAAAAATAATGAGGTACAACCTCACACTGGTCAGAATGGCTATCATAAGGAGTTCTCTTGTGATACAGCGGGTTAAGGATCCAGCATTGTCACTGCAGCAGCTTTGGGTCACTACTGTGGTGCAGGTTCGATCCCTGGCCCAGGAATTTCCATATGCCACAGCCCCACCCCAAAAAATGACCACAAATAACAAATGTTGGTGAGCATTTGGAAAACAGGAAACCCTCATACACAATTGATGGAAATGTAAATTTGTGCAGCCACTGTGAAGGACAGTTTAAGGGTACAGTTCAATGTCATTGAGTACATTGTGCAAATATCACCACTCTCCATCTCCAGAACTCTTCCTCTCACAAGACTGAAACTGTACCCTCCCAGCCCCTGACAACCACCATTTGACTTTCTTTCTCTATGAGTTTGACTACTCTAAGTATGTCATACAATACTTGTCCTTTTGTGATTGGATTTTTTAATTTAGCATGTCTTCACAGTTCACCAGTGTTATAGAATGAGTTGTAGCACATGTTTTTAAACCTTCTTGGGTTTTAAAAACATTTGTGCTCATGACATTCACCTATGACCTCATGTGTCTTGTTTCCCTTCCTGGTTTATAGACTCCTGAAGAGGTATGATCTTGTACTTGCTCTTGGTAAGTCACCTCATGGTGCCTCGTTCATAATAAATACTCAATCAGCTCTTGTAAGTGGATGGATACCGGCCACTCTATAGTAGAAAATGATCCGCTCTTATCCTTGTATATTCCACTTGCATTCTGCTCTCAGGCATTGGACACAGGGAGATGAATGAGCATAATTGTTCTTTCTACCGTTGCAGTGGGAGCCAGACATAACTTAAGATGTTTCCCCAGGTTGAAAATATGGTAGGCATATGAGTTTTAGGCATGTAGAGTCAGCTCCCTGCTCACTGTGAAAAAATATATATGCAATATTCTTTAAAGAAGATAAAAGGTCTTTTTTAGCAATATGAAGTGAGGGAGAGTTTTGTCATTTTTTTTCTCCTCTGAGAAAAAAATCAAAGTGACTTGTCACATTATGATAAGAGTGAACTTTTCAGTTGGCTGGTCATCAATCTTTGGTGTCATCTGAGTCTGCTGGAGATCCATTTGCCTTGTTATGTTATGCTTGATTAAATAGTTCCTATAAACATTAAGAAATAAAAAAGAAATGGAGCAAGAAATATTGGAGGTCTAGGTTTAAATTGGCCACCCGCTAGTGACAGAAGGTGAAGTTTCTCGAGACCCTTCTTACTAGCACGCCCAGGCCTCTACCTCTTTGAAGCGGTAGAGCTTCAAGGGCAAACCTGGCTTCAGGAGCCCTGTGGGGAATGTGGCCAGGTCAGGGGCAGCCCCAGGAAACTCACATGTCTTCATCACTTCATCTGGCAGGAGCTGCTGCTGGACCACATGCCACCACCAGTCCCACTCCCAAAGCAGAACGTTCAAGGAGTGTGTCTGAAAAGCAGAAGGCACCTACCTGCTCCCAGAAAGAAAGGCTGTGCTTCAACCAGCCAAAGCTGAAGAGTCTACTTCAAGCAGGGGCATCCTGAAGAGATGCAACTGGAGGGATTACTCAAGAGTTTCTGAGCCAGGACCTCTGGCGCACTTTGCAGAGTGATTGGTATGAAGTAAGTGGATGCAACCTAAAAAGTAAAGTGGTTGAACATACTAAGTGATTTCCCTTTGCATGTCTGTGAAAACACCATTAGCACATTTTTTGAACATGCAAACTCTGGAAATAAGGCAAAACACAGGATTTTAAAGCATCTCCCTTACTAAAGGGGAATCAGCGGGCTTTTATTTTAGCAACCTACTATAATTTTCACCTACTCGCGATTGTTCTATGTAGTATGAAATAACTTCTCATACCGAATTGGCTTACCTTTTTAATTTTCAAATCGCGACAAGAAATATAGAGAAAAGGTATCTTTGCAGAATATTCATGGAACTTTGGTAATATCATAGGTTTTTAAAGTGAAGAACATTCTCCCCAAATATTCCTCTCTCTCTTTTCTCTTCTGGCAGGGTCTGTTTCCCATAATAGAGGCTAAAAAATGTCAGGTACTCCCTCTCCCACCCTCATTACAGGTAAGGCTAGCCATATGGCCCGGGTCTGGTCAATGAGCATTTCAGCAGCACTCTCTCTAGAGGCTGCTAAAAAGATTTTCTGTCCTGATGAAAGCAAGATATTTGAGGAGAGCTTTCTTTCCCACCTCTTCCTTCCTGTCATTTCATAGACTACAGAAGCTATGGAGGGCCATATGCAGTCATTAAGCGGTAGCAAAAGTGAACATGCTAAGGATAGAGACATACAAGGATGGAAAGAATCTGGATCACTGATGACGACTGTTTAAACCTCTTAGAGGTAAGACTATAAAACTTCCTCTTACATATGCCACTTTTAGTTGGGTGTTGTTATTCACAGATGAAAGCATCTTAACTAATCCAAGGAGATTTAAATATAGTCCAGGAGGAAATTATTTTACACCAAGTATTTACTAATTTTCTCTCAGATATTGGGAGGGCATATTATTGAGCATAAGTATATGAGAAAATCCTTATAACACTGGGATCACTGGAGGCTCCCAGGATAGAGCCCTTGGGGGTTGCCCTGGTGATGTCTCCGGTATTGCAGCATCAGAAAAAGTTGTTTATAATGTGTGAGGAAAGACATACTACAACAGTGAAAATATACATTAGAAAATTTGGGGGCCAAATTTATAGGCACAGTTACTGTGGCTCAGTGGGTAAAGAACCTGACTAGTATCCACAAGGATGTGGATTCGATGCCAGGCCTTGCTCAGTGGGTTAAGGATCCAGCATTGCTACAAGCTATGGTGTAGGTCACAGATGCAGCCTGGATCCCACACTGCTATGGCTGTGACATAGGCCTCAGCTGTAGCTCCAATTCAATCCCTAGTCCGGGAACTTCCATATGCTGCAAGCACAGCTATAAAAAGAAGAAAAAAATTAATTGGTTTATATTTTAAGGCAAAGATAAGACTGCCAATCTTAATTAGACAAGGATTTTCTTCAGGATTTACTGATAAAATATTTTGATTCACAGGTAATATATAATGAACAAATCCTTTGTTTTACTTTTTGTGTTTTAGGGGGTGTTTTTTGTTTGCTTTGATTTGGGGTCTTCCTTCCTTCCTTCCTTCCTTCCTTCCTTCCTTCCTTCCTTCCTTCCTTCCTTCCTTCCTTCCTTTCTTTCTTTCTTTCTTTCTTTCTTTCTTTCTTTCTTTCTTTCTTTCTTTCTTTCTTTCTTTCTTTCTTTCTTTTTTCCATTTTTGCCTGCCCTGCAGCATATGAAGTTCCTGGGCCAGGGATCAGAGCTGAGCCACAGTTGAGACCTATGCCTCAGCTGTGGCAAAACCGGATCCTTTAATCCACTGTGCCAGGTGGGGACTGAACCTTCATCCTGGCACTGCAGAGACACCACTGATTCCATTGTGCCATGACGGTAACTCCAAATCCATTGTTTTTACCCAACATTTTGCTAGACAGCTATCTTCATTAACGTTTTAATTTTAATTTTTTAATTTCTTTTAGGGCTGCACCCACGGCATATAGAGGTTGCCAGGCTAGGAGTCGAATTAGAGCTACATCTGCCAGCCTATGCCACAGCCACACCAATGCGGGATCCAAGCCATACCTGCAGCCTACACCACAGCTCACAGCAAAGCTGGATCCTTAACCCACTGAGCGAGGCCAAGGATTGAACCTACAACTTCATGGTTACTTGTCAGATTCATTTCCACTGGGCCATAACAGGAACTCCTTCATTAACATTTTAGATTTATAGTAATTTATATGGAACTCGCACATTCGATTTACAGATTTGTAACACTTACACTTTGCACTTGATGTCCATTTTACTTTTCCATGTATTTGCTGAAATAAGACATGCATTTTTCTCAAAAATGCATCAGGTCAAGTGGAAAAAATGAAATTAATATGAAAATATCTGTTAAAGGTGATTAGTATCCAGGCTTTCCGTAGTATTCATCTGTCATTCATCTGGATGTAATCAGAGCTTATCATATACAATTAATATACCATATGTACCAAACCAGTGGTTCTCAACCGGGATGACTATGTCCCCCAGGGGCCATCTGGCAATGTCTGGAGACAGTCTTGATTGTCACAACTGGGGAACTGGCAGGGTGCCAGTGGCATCTATTGGGTGGAGGCCAGGAATACTGCTAAATATCCCACAGTGCACAGAACAGACCCCCAAAACAAAGAATGATCCAATCGAAAATGTCAATATGTCTAATACTAAGAAACTCCAGTCTACACCAAGCACCTTGATGTTTAAAATACAGTATAAGCTGATTTTGAAACCAAGTCCTCCTAAAACTGAATCCCTTTGCCAAGTTTATGATTAACCTCTCTATCCAAAACTTTATTCCCTTTCTTGTCCCTGACTTCTTCTCCTCAAGACTGAGGAGTATCGAAGAAAAGAGGGATTGAACTTAAGCAAGATCTAGAGTTCTTGTTGTGGCTCAGCAGAAATGAATCAGCTAGCATCCATGAGGACACAGGTTCGATCCCTGGCATCGCTCAGTGGGTTAAGGATCTGGCATAGATTTGGTGGCAGAGGTGGGATCTAAATCAACTTATGATCGCATTCAGGGACAACAAGAAACACAAATGTTGTGCCCTGCAAACTCTTTCAAGTTCACTGTCTTTCTTGCTGTTTCTGAGGGCCAGTGGTAAGTTCCTCTCAATTTGAGCTCTACTCTCTTTGCATTCAAGCTCCCAATCTAATTGGCTTTCCTTTTCAGAACAAGTCATCTTTTGCTGGTAAATAATTCTTCCTAGAGCTCAACTGAGCTGGCATATAATTCTGTCTAGAGCCAAGCCCCTTGCCTTTCAGACTGCAATACCCAAGGTTTTTAATGGAATATCCCAGGCCTTGATTCTTTACCTAGATTCCATATAAGGAACTGCTGATAATTTAGTCTGCAATCCCCCATTTGTTTGGAATCCTTCCCCAGATTCCATGTTTGGAACTCCGGTGGTGGCAGCTGCAGTTCTCCCTTTTGTTTGGAATCATTCCTCAGTCCCCATTGCTTTGAGTTTGTTGGTTCAATCCCTCCCCAGTCTAAGGATCCACAGGAATGGTGGTGTGTATTGGGCCATCTGTGGCCAGGACACAGTAACATCTCTTTGTTACTGTCCCTATCTTCACATGTTTGACTTATTTTCTGTAGATAAAGGCTAATTGCTAGTGGGATCCTTTACATCCAGATAGCTGAACATTCTACTCTTCCAGCACACCTGCTTATTTTATGTCTGAGAACTGTGATTCTGGGAGGTGTAAATAGTTTTTTTTAAACGGTAATATCTTGCTAAGTTTGTTTTGTGTCCTGAGAGCTTAGCTTGGTAGCTGAAATGGTGAAGGCCTAACATATGGCTAAATAGAAATGCGGGTTAAACTCCATTTGCAGCCAAGAACTTACCACCCTGCTGCCAGCCCTCAGGGAAATTATACTAGCCATTACAAGGAATGTTCCAAATGAATAAGATTATAAGATTATTTTTAAAGTGACTTCAAAGCAAGGGCTCTCAAATCAAACAAATGGAATGGAATACTGATTTTAAATAGAATGCAGAAGCCTCCAAAAGTTTTTGAAATTCCAAGATAGCTTTGTTGAAAGATTCATCACAAAAGGCTAATTAAAAAACTATGGAGTTTTCACTGTGGTGCAATGGGTTAAGGATTCAGTATTGCTGAAGCTATGGCACAGGTTGTACCTGCAGCTCAGATTCAATCCCTGGCTGGGAACTTCCATATGCCATGGGGGCAACAACAAAAAATAAAAACAAAAACAAAACAAACAAACAAAAAAAACAAATAAAAAAGACACAAAAAATATTTAAAACAACACCTAGGCATCCTGCATTTTACGCTCCTAGGGTTTATTATCAAAACACTGGCCCAGGAGTTCCCCTCGTGGCACAGTGGTTAACGAATCCGACTAGGAACCATGAGGTTGTGGGTTCAATCCCTGGACTTGCTCAGTGGGTCAAGGACCCAGCGTTGCTGTGAGCTGTGGTGTAGGTCACAGATGCGGCTTGGATCCCACGTTGCTGTGGCTCTGGCGTAGGCTGGTGGCTACAGCTCCGATTCGACCCCTAGCCTGGGAACCTCCATATGCCGCGGGAGTGGCCCTAGAAAAGGTAAAAAGACAAAAAAAAAAAAATTGGCCCAAAAATTGATATCTTAATTGTAATTAACTGTGACACTGGAAGACAGATTATCCTCAAAAGCTTTCAACAGCAACTTCAATGCTCCTGTATGGGCACCTCCCAGAATTGATAAAACTCTGAGAGATTTTTTTGGTAAAGTGCTAAATTGTTTCCTGAAAACACCAAGGGGAAACAAATTAAAATTAATGTGATTGTTTAATACTGCCAGAAATGTTTACTGTTTATCCAAGCTGGATTCTAACAAGATATTCGAAAGGATCGAATAACTATATGGTCAGAAATTCGGCCAAATTGAAAGCTGATATTCAGAGCCTGATAAGAATTTTTTTTGTACTTTCTCCCCTTAGTTAAAACTATGTACACAGAGAGAAAGATGCAAGTTGGAGAAAAGGTAGTTGGAAGAGCTGGTCAACTTCTTTATCAGTCAGGCTGCAACCCTGAAGTTTAAAATCCACCTGCTTTTTTTTCTTTGCTGTGGGACTTCAAGGCCTCTTCGAGGTGTTAGAACTCAAAACCTCTGACCAAGACAAGAATTACCAGACCCTTATTGCCCCAACCATCTCATTATAATGCCTTTCTCCCACCTTGAGCAACCTGTCCTACTCCTTCCTACCCCTACTAAGAAAGGCAAGTAGCTCACTCCTCATCCTGCCTCTAGAGGGGCCTTGTATGGCCCAACCAACCAGTAAGTGTATCACAAGACCCTACTTTCCCCCAACTAATCAGCAGGTCAGCAGGTGTATCCTGAGACCTTTCCTCTCTCTGGTCTATAAAAACAGACACGACCACCTGGTCGGGGTCAGCTCTCCCCGATTATCAGGAAATTGTCCCACTGCACTAGCAGCATCTCTTAATAAACTTATCTTTCTTTTTGCCTCACTATGAATCTGGAAAATTATTTTCTAACTTGCATGCACAGACCCTGACATTTGCCAATCCCCCAACCTTTACCTATTCCTCTCAAAATGTTTTAAAAGATCAGGACATTGGAAGCAGAATTGTCTTGCCTTTAATCTGTGCCTTTGTGATCCAGATTTTCTAGCCTCTAGCCTCATCTTCTCTAGGACCTAAGAGCCTTTTTTTTTGGTGGGGGTTGGGGGAGGGAAGGGGGGGCACGCCTACTGCATATGGAAGTTCCCAGGCTAGGGGTCTAATTGGAGCTGTAGCCACTGGCCTCTGCCACAGCCACAGCAACCTGAGATCTGAGCCATGTCTGCGACTTACACTACAGCTCACAGTAACACCAGATCCTCAACCCACTGAGCTAGGCCAAGGATCAAACCTGCATCCTCATGGATGCTAGTTGGGCTCATTAACCACTGAGCCACAATGGGAACTCCAAGAGCCATCTTCTGAAATACAAACTTTGGGGAGAAATTTCTCATCAGCAGGGAAAAAAAAAGGAGATATTTGCTAAGTGGGCTAATGAGAAATCTTACAAATATTCTTCCCAGATATTAGTAACTATAAGTTCTCTGTTTGCACCTGTCTGTATATATGTCTAGATAGATAGATAAAGGTATGACAAGTATAAATACGTCAAATTTTTTTCCATTTCTTTCTTTCCTTTTTTTTTATATTTTTAGTACCGAACCCATGGCATATGGAGTTTCCCAGGCTAGGGGTTGAATCAAAGCTGCAGCTGCCAGTCTACACCACAGCTACAGCAATGCTGCATCTGAGCCATATCTGCGAACTACACCACAGCTCATGGCAATGCCAGATCCTTAACCCACTGAGTGAGGCTAGAGATTGAACCCACATCCTCGTGGATGCTAGTCACGTTCGTTACCACTGAGCCATAACAGGAACTCCTCCATTTATTTCTTAGATTGACTGATTAATTTTTCATCAACATATACTTGGTGTAGCTGGCAGGATATCAGAGACACCTGCCAGAGGATATCCAGAGTCTACTTGGAACCTGCACTTAGTATGAACATGAGTGCTTGAGCCCCACCAGCTTCTCAGTACTCCTCAGTTGTTCTGGTGAGTTCTCATATTTGGACCTTCATTGTTTGAGTGATGATCCTAAAAATTTTATTTGAGCTGGTTTGCACTAAAGACTTGGAGTCTTAAGGGGGTACTGGAACATTTTGTAGGAGGGACCTAGCCTGTCTGGGCAAAAGGCTCAGGGAAACAGGTGCCCAGGTTTTTATTGAATTTGTCTTAAATTAAAAAGAAAATGACTCGATATATACTCTGAACAAAACTTACGCTGGTGGGAAAAAAAACAAACAACTTTTGCTAGTGAAATGAGTGACTGAAGAATAAAGAGACATTTTGCTCCTTTCAGCCATGTGGTGTCCTCAGGCAACTGAGGACCTGCCAGCAGTGTCTGAAGATCAGTCCTCAAGATTTGCAGCAGTTCTATAGTGGAAACCACCACGACCATTATGTAAGTAGTGCTTGGGGGACGCGCGGCGTTTCACAACAGAAACTGATTATCTAGCACTCTGAGCACCCACCAGGGTTTTAGCCTGCAGAGGGAGAAAGCAAGCCATGTAAAAGAAGTTGAACTGAACCCAGGGTAACTCCGTGGGGAGCTAGACTCAGAAGCAGCACACATGTGATCCACCACACCGTCCTCAGAAAGTTGTTGAGATCATATCTCATATCTGAACGAAGCTATGAAATGAATACTGAGAAACTGGCCCTCAGAGGCCAAATAGCTCCCATGCAGACAGCCACCTATGGGATACTAGTTGGGTTTATGTATGCTTGCAAGTACTTAATTGGGAACTAACAGAAATCGGGCCCTGAAATGGCCAAGTTGGGGTTCTTTTGACATTTCAAAACAATTTTGAGTGCATAGTTACAGCCAGAATTCATATGTTCCTACGAGGTCTACTGGAAACGAGACTGGCTTCTAAAAATTAGATTAACAGGGAAAAATATTTGTAGAGCTAGCTCCATGGATCCTTTGACTTGGAGGATCCACTAAATTGTTAAAATTTTAGAGAGCTGTCATCTTAAACTATTGTAACTATTTTAGTGGGTATGAGGAAGCCCCAAAAGTCTTCAAAATTCCAAAATAGCCTCATTGAAAGATTTGTTATAGAAGGCTAATGGAAGATTAATGTTATAAAGGTACCTAAAACTTTAACAACTGCTCCCCTCTATCCTTCTTTTATTGAGTATTCATTCTAGCAATCTTTTGAATTCTCTTTCCACTCAGAAGGCACTCTTAAGTGGTTAGCTTTAGAAATGGGACCTTTAGAAATGAAGCTGTATGCAAGCCTCTTCAGATCAAAGGCCAAAAAGAAGGCCATAGTTAGAGAATTCCTTAAACCCAGGGAGGGTCCTCAAAAGTGTTTGTGAGTAGATCGCCAAAATAGGAAGCCACTGGTCTTACTAAATAGACCATAGCTGACATTTGGAGCCTGATAGGAATGGGGGGGCGGCTTCTCCCTTAAGCTAAATGAGGACGAGTAAAACATTCCGACATAGGTGAATGGGTGCATCAGTCATTGGCTATCACTGAGGTGGCCACCCAGTTCTCTGAGGAAAAAAAATTGTCCTTGCTTTTACAAATCTGGTCTTTATAGGACCAGAAGTATGGCTCCAGAAGTAACCCACCAATCCTTTTACCACTCCCCAAATGTCCCCTATTTATCTTGAGGCTTGAGGCTTTTTTTTTTTTCTTTTTTTGCCATACCCGCAGCACATGGAAGCTCTTGAGCCGGGGATCGAACCCATGCTGCCCTTGTGACCTCTGCCACAGCTGTAGCCATGACAGATCCATAAGCAGACATGCCAGAAGGGAATTTCCTTAAGAAGTCTGTAAGTATTGAGAAAAAAAATTTTTTTGGCCTTAAGGGAACAAATTCACTCTAGGACAACCTTGTCTTTCTCCTCATGCAAATGTTCTATGTGGTCTTCTCTAGGAATTCTTATCTCTGCCATCTTCTTAAAATACAAATTTTGGGAAAGGAGATAGGTAATTTGGAACTTGATTTGCCAAGGACAAATAGAAATCTTAAGTGTCTTCTCCATAAATAGTAGTAAAAAGGATTCAGCTATGTAGATTTGTTCTGTCTGCCAGAAACTCAGTTTGAATCCAACCTCTTTTGTAACTCATGTTTTTTAAATTGTTGTACCTGATTCATGGCTGGAATTTCGGAATAAGAATTATGAGGTCTCTTTGTGTTTATACATATCTATATGTGTGTTGTAGATATGTGGCATTGCCAAAATTAATTTGTAAAAGAACTTTATTGAATCGGCTTAGAGGAAATTCAGCACTTATATATAAGTAGTCAAATAAAGATGATACTAGCCATAATAAATTTCAGATTCACATGATCTTGGAAATACTGTTGAATTAACATCTGGTATTAAATTTAACTTAAGCTCGTTGATTTGATTAATACAGATGTATCTTTAGAGTCATCAACATTAAGTAAAGTACTTTTATTGTACCGAGGTTTACTAGAAATCAAATAAGATCTTATTCTTCTTACAAAGTTTGTCAGCAAGGGAAATTACTTGGTATTATGAAACTTTAAGTAAATGTGAATGAGGTGAGAGCTTTATGTAAACTGTTTAGGAATAATTGTTTTGGGAATGACTGCTTGAAGGATAGTATCTCTAGATTTTGGTAACTTGAAAATAAACCAAATTATGAGAATTCATTCACTATCCTGGACATTTCAAATAGGATACAATATGGGAACATTAATTGCTGGGCAGATCTAAGTTTACCTTCCTTTGCCTTCTTGGGAGAGGAAGACTAAACCATAAGTTAGTGGATCAGGAAATGCTGGTATGACAGTTTACAATTACTTGCTTCTTAGTTTTCACTAGAGACCAAAGTTTGAAAGTTAAGAATTATAAGGGAAGTACTCAGTATGCAAGGAAATTAGGATTTGTGTTTTCAACAAAGAAGGTATGAGGCATGAAAATACATTTTGTTGAAGAAAAAAGGTGGCTTTGTCCTAGAGCTGGTTGTTTCTGAATGCAAAAGAAAGTGAAAGACAGATTAATATGGATACAGAAGATTGTGGGAGGTTTGTGGAGGAGGAACACTGAAAGAGTTTTGTGCATGTTCAGGATGGGCTAAGATAAGATTGAACTTAATTAAGAAAATAAATTTTAAAGGCAAAGTGATATAAAACCTGAATTTGGGAGTTCCCTGGTGGCACAGTGGGTTAAGGATCTGGTGTTGCCACTGTTGTGGCTTGGGTGACTGCTGTGGTGCAGGTTTGATCCCTGGCCTGAGAACTTCTGCATGCTATAGGCATGGCCAAAAAAAGCCCACAAAAAAAACCAAAAAAACAAACAAAAAAACCCCCCTGACTTTGGTTATTGAAGAGGACAAAGCTTTCTTAAAATATTGAACTGCTTTTGGTACTATATTATGAGCTTCTGTGTTAAAGTGATCTATATTTGTCACTGAGATCTTTTGTTATCACTGCCTAAGTGAATGGGTCTTGTTTCACGGTGAGCTCTGATTCTATTTGATCAAGTGTTTTAAAATGTTTTGATATTTTTGACGAACTTCCCAAAAATCAAATCTGAAATGAAGTTCATTTGACCTCTTGCTAATTTTGAGTTTTTCCAAAGGGTTCTTGGAACACCTCAAAATATTTGTTTTCTCTCCATTTCAGAGAGAGGCATATTAAACTAATCAGGCTTATTTGGTATGTTAAATTACATGAGAAATATTGTCAAATGAGTGGTGATAAATCTCCTTAGATTATATCATATGGGTAAATGTTATTAATACAGGCATTCTAGAAAAATTCCTAAAAAAAAAAATTCCTAAAATTCTGCTATATCCTGGTAAATTATATCAGTGATAATTTTAATAATTATATTTGTTGCATGTCACTATAACAACCAAGTTTCTTTTCAGTTGTATTGTAATCAGATCTTTAACTTGGCATTTTAAGTCATTTGTAGACAAATATTGTTGTACTCTCATGCTTTTGCAAAAATGCTTCATCTTCAAGAAGATTCATTGGAAAGACTTTTGATGAGTACAAAATTGTACTTCTGGGAGTTCCTGTCGTGGCTCAGTGGTTAACAAATCCGACTAGGAACCATGAGGGTGTGGGTTCGATCCCTGGCCTTGCTCATTGGGTTAAGAATCTGGAGTTGCTGTGGCTCTGGTGTAGGCCGGCGGCTACAGCTCCGATTAGACCCCTAGCCTGGGAACCTCCATATGCCGCGGATGCGGCCCTAGAAAAAGACAAAAAGACCAAAAAAAAAAAAAAAGAAGAAGAAGAAAAAAGAAAGAAACAAAACCAAAATCTACTGCTGAACTGGAGAAGAAATTAAAAAAAAATCCTAGTGGGAAGTCTGATGGCTTCATAAAAAGGCTAACAAAAGGACTGATTACTGAGTGAGCTGGTGAATATGGCTACAATGTTTATGGTTTTTAATCCATGTTTTCTAGATAAGGAAACCTTTAAATTATACCTCTGTAAGTAGAACTTACAGAGGTATAATTTAACTTTTATATATGAGAAAACTTTTATCTTTTCTCTCAACCTGATCCCTCCAGAAGGTGGAAACTCTTAGGCTCCCAGCAGCTTTCTCAGGTATAAAAATGAAGGCTACCTCCTAACAAGTGCAGGAATCTCAAGGTATTTGGGGGACCTCGAGAACAGAGGAATTCTCCCAAATCCATCACCCAAATCCATCATAGATCCATCATTCAAATCTATCATAGTCAGAATCTATGACATGCCCTTGGTTTATGGCTTTCCCGGCCTTTAGGTTTTTAAAGTTCAATTCGAGGTTCTTTATGAAAAGTTCCAGGACAGCCAGTTTAAAAGAGTCTATATAGTCGATTAACCAGGCATTTGGTAGAAATGAGGGTCATTTTAGAGACAAAAAGATTGTTTCAGTGAATATTAAATTCTAGTTAATTCATGAAGGTCAGTATTTACTAGCTACAACTCATTTCCCAGATAGCTCCTTGTAAAGTTTAGTTATTAAAAGAACACCCTAAATTTGTTTATAAAGTGTATCACAGTAATTAACTGGATGAAGATTGGATTTGCCATGATCTACAACCAGGAGATTATTCATCCTGGAAAAGATATCAGATAAAGGACTCCCAGCCATGTTGGAAGAAACCATATCAGGCTTCTCCTGAATGAACTGAAATTCCTGTTTTTGGAGTTCCCGTCATGGCTCAGTGATTAGTGAATCTGACTAGGAACCGTGAGGTTGCAGGTTCGATCCCTGGCTCTGCTCAGTGGGTTTAAGGATCCGCCGTTGCTATGAGCTGTGGTGTAGGTCACAGACACGGCTCGGATCCCGAGTTGCTGTGGCTCTGGTGTAGGCCGGTGGCTACAGCTCCGATTGGACCCTTAGCTTGTGAACCTCCATATGCCGCAAGTGTGGCCCTAAAAAGGCAAAAAAAGAAAAAAAGAAAGTAAGAAAGAAAGTCTAGCACTGTGCCAGCTAATGTTACTGCCACTTCCACTAAGTGAGACCCCTTTTACCTGCCCAATTAGTGATGCCTGTTCTGCCCATAAATAGTCCTTTATATTAGATGTCGAATATTGAGTAGCTCCTAACAGGACCCAGTGGATTTATGGAGCAAGTTAATGACCTTGGCTCTTCCCAGGTTGGTTAGGGAGATGCACAGTTGGTTTACCTTGGTCTCAAGGTCACTTACAGGCAGCCTTGCAAATAGCCCCTGCCAAGCTGTTCATCTATGTTAATGTAGGCACTCTGGGTTCTATCTGTTTTCCACTGGTGTGACCATTTGTCCACAATATTTGTAAATTCATCTTATGACCCATGAAGTGTCACATTTCTTCTCTGAACAATCTTCTTCCCAGTTTAGGTGAAACACAAGGAAAGTGATTTGGTTCAGGAGGATTTGGGCTTAAATCCTTGTTAATGATATTGTGGTCCCCGCTACCAAAATGGAAGCATTTGTCCCCAGGGGAGGACAGCAAACCAAAATTTACTTGCACTTTCAATGTCCCCCAAGAATGTGACCTTGAAGCAGGCAATCTGAAATTTCCTGATCAATACTAGTGAGGTAATCTGCATGATAAATATCCCTCCTTGGATATTTATTTATTCATTTCCTGGCGCAGCAGAAACGAATCTGACAAGGAACCAGGAGGTTGTGGGTTCAATCCCCGGCCTCGCTCAGTGGGTTAAGGATCTGGCGTTGCCGTGAGCTGTGGTGTAGGTTGCAGATGCGGCTCGGATCTGGCGTTGCTGTGGCTGTGGTGTAGGCTGGCAGTAACAGCTCCAATTAGACCCCTAGCCCGGGAGCCTCCATATACTGCAGGTGCGGCCCTAAAAAGACAAAAAGTACAAAAAATATATATATAGGGTTAGGGTTAGGGTTAGGGTTA
The DNA here is from genome assembly GCF_016906955.1 of Phacochoerus africanus. Taxonomy (NCBI): domain Eukaryota; kingdom Metazoa; phylum Chordata; class Mammalia; order Artiodactyla; family Suidae; genus Phacochoerus; species Phacochoerus africanus. The sequence goes on from NC_062560.1 coordinate 20,430,735, forward strand.
GGGTTATATATCCCTCCTCTTCCCTTCCCCCCAAAGAGATGGCCTGGCCTGAAGCAATCCTTTCTTTTCTTTTGCTACAACCTTCTTGCTCCACCTTCCTTCTGTCTATAAAAATCTTCTATTTTGTACAACCCCTCAAAATCCCCTTCTGTTAACTAGATGGGATGCTGCCCAAGTCAATTAGATCTTCAAATTTATTCAGCTGAATTTTGGTTTTTAACACATCCTTGATGAAGCCTTCCTTCCTGGAACTCCTTCTTTAAAAATACTGTTTATCTATTCTTTCTGAAGGTGAACCTGAAGTTGACTAATATTGCAAAGAGTCTTCCCCCAAGTGTGGACTATTGTTATGAGTTCGATGTAAATTATATGTCTGTAGGAAAGTCCCTTAAAAAACTCCTCAGACTGGATTGGTTTGCTGTACAGCAGAAATTGACAGAACGTTGTATATCAACTATAAAAAAAATTTTTTTTAAAACTCTTTGGGAGTTCACGCTGTGGCACAGTGGGTTAAGGATCTGACCACAGTGGTTTGGGTTGCTGTGGAGGTGTGGGTTTGATCCCTGGTCCAGGAACTTCCATTTACCTCGGGTACAGCCAAAAAAGAAAATAAATAAATAAATAAATAAAATTACCTTTACACACTATGAGCATATTTGGAGTTCCCGTGTGGCCTAGTGGTTAAGGATCCAGTGTTGTCACTGCTGTGGTGTGGGCAGGATCCCTGGCCCAGGAACTTCTACATGCCATGGATGCAGCAAAAAAAACCAAACAAACTGAAACGAAACAAAAAAAAAAGTCTTTGTTCCTCAATACTTCGCTATTTATAGAATAGGCACCTACTTTGCTTGTAGAGATAATGTGAAAACATTTTACTTGGAAAGATAGTTACCATCCAAATCTTAAATCTGATATAAGAGAGAAGGTAAAGAACAGCAAGTTTGGAGTTCCCGTAGTGGCGTAGTGGTTAAACAAATCCAAGTGGGAACCATCAGGTTGCGGGTTCAATCCCTGGCCTTGCTCAGTGGGTTAAGGATCTGGCATTGCCATGAGCTGTGGTGTAGGTCGCAGATGTGGCTTGGATCCCGTGTTGCTGTGGCTCTGGCGTAGACCCATGACTACAGCTCCAATTAGACCCCTAGCCTGGGAACCTCCATTCGCCACGGGAGCGGCCCAAGAAATGACAAAAAGACCGAAAAAAAAAAAAAAAAAAAGAAAGCAAGTTCTTCCTCATATTTATAATTTAAATGTCTTTTTTTTTTTTAATTGTTGGCAACCCTTTCTTATGTCTTTAAAGTCTGACCTGGAACACAGAGAAGGAAATTCATTTTCTTTTTAAAGATCTCTAAGGAAGATTGTTCTGCAGTCTATGAGGCTGTTCTTAATATCTAGCCTATAATTTGTCATGCTAAGACATGAAACATTACAATGTAGACTGATATAACTAGTTTGGAAAGCAATTTACAATACTTTCAACTAACCTCAAAAATTTCCATGGGCTTTGAGGCAGTAATTCCTTTTCTGGGAATATATCCTAAGTATAGATTAGGCTTTCTACAAAGAGATGTTCCTAAAAGTGTGATTTACCCTAGTGAACAACTGGAAACTATTAACTGTCCAACAACCAAAATAGGAGGATGATAGATTCTATGGACAAATGACTCAGCATTATATTCACATAAAGCTGTTTAAAATTGTTTTCATAGAACACACGTGATGACTTAGGGAAATACTTTCAATAAAAAAGAGAACAGAGAGTTCCCACCATGGCTCAGTGGGTTAAGAACCCAGCTAGTATCCATGAGGATGCAGGTTTGGTCCCTGGCCTCCCTCAGTGGGTTAAGGATCCGGCCACTGCTGTGAGCTGTGGTGTAGATCGCAGTTGTGGCTTGGATGCCATGTTGCTGTGGCTGTGGTGTAGGCCTGCAGCTGTCCTGATTGGCCCCCTAGCCCAGGAGTTTCCATATGCTGCAGTGCAGCCAAAAAAAAAAAAAAAAGAGAGAGAGAGAGAGAGAACTGGAATTCTCTTGTGGCTCAGCAGGTTAAGGATCCTGTGCTGTCACTGCTATGGCTCGTGTTGCTGCTGTGGTGTGGGTTCATTCCCTGGCCTGGGGACTTCCACATGTCGCAGACATGGTCCAAAAAAAGAGAGAGAGCAAGAGAACAGGATATGAAACTTTGTTCACTGCATGACTGTAACAGCACAAGAAAAGAAATCAAGCAACATCCTGTAAACTGATATCGTCAAAGCTGTTTATACAGAAATTCCACTTTTATTTTAAAGTTGTATTGAAGTATGGTTGATCTACAATGTTGTGATAGTTTCTGCTGTGCCACAAAGTGACTCAGTTATACGTATCAGAAATTCCGCTTCTAAGAGATGACCCTAGGGAAATGATCGGCAATAAGGAAATTAATCGCCATGCAAAAAAGTAGAGACAACTTTAATGGTTTTTTAGTGAAGAAGTGGAAATAATTCAAATGTCCAACAACTCAGAAATAAGGGATTAGTGAGGTCACTTATGGTACAAGTATACAGTAGAAAAATGAGCAGACAATAAAATGATATAGAAACATATTTATTGACTTGACAACAGGTTCACAATATATTAAGTGAAAAAAAAATGTGGGTTAAAAAGAATGAATACACTTAAAAATCTCTGGATTTCCCATTGTGGCTCAGTGGAAATGAACCCAACTAGTATCCATGAGGATGCGGGTTCAATTCCTGGCCCCGCTCCGTGGGTTACGGAGCTGGAGTTGCTGCCAGCTGTAGTGTAGGTCACAGATGTGGCACAGATCTGGCATTGGTGGGGCTGTGGCGTAGGCCAGCTGCTACAGTTCCAATTCAACCCTTAGCCTGGGAACTTCCATAGGCCACACCTGTAGCCCCCAACCCCAAAATTCCTTAAAAGGAAAGAAAGAGATAAGAATGTTTATATGCGTAGATTTAATTCTGATAGGATATTCTCTGCAAAGTTAGCTGGCTATCTTTGAGTGGTGGGATTATACGATGGTTTTTTTTGGAAAATTTTGCTTATATGTATTTTTCATATTCCTTCAGTAAATCTACAATCACAGTGGTTGTGCTTTTGGCACCTGCTACTGGAGTCTGGCCAAAACGATCTCATTCAATACGAGCATTGTAGATAGTGCATAGATGTCTCAGGTGGAGAACGGAAATCACAAAAAAAAATAGGACATGCTTTTTGTGAAATCAAAAAGTAGCCATTCACTTGTTAATTGGGTATGGCAGAAAGAGGACAGCAGAGCATGCAAGATGCACATAGGCAGCAAACTTTGAAATTTACTCAAGATTATTCAACTAGGTTAAAAATGTAGCTTTCTTCTTGCTCTAAGTCTGCTGATTTACCTTGCAAGCTCCCCTCTTCTAGGTAGAAGCAGGGAGGGAGGAACAAGATCAAGGTCAGTTTATTAACCTCGCTTCACCCCCGTGATTTCAAATGTCTTTGTAAGTAGACAGTCTCTACTTGGATGACTCATTTGAGTGCTCAACTAGCAAGAGTTCCGGCCTTCCCTCGGCTCCTCTCCCAGGAGGCATCCGGGTGTGCGAGAGAGGAATGTGGCTTCCATGACCTCAAAGTGGCAGAAGGCAGAAAGTGGCAGTGTTAATCCTGCCCAAGAAAAAGCAGGATCTGGGCCTCATAGCCCTTCCCATCCTCTGCTTGCCCAGCAAGCTAGCTAGCACAGTACTCTACGGCAACCTGGAATGAGGAGATGAGGACTGCTGCGTCCTGTGACGGCCCTCCCAGACTCGACTCCGCCTATCTTTTCCCTACAACCCCATCCAGAATGTTGGGGAGGATGCTTTTCCCCCTCTCCTCTCCAGCCTGGGGGACCTTCCTTCTATATTCTGCACACGGGAGCCAATGCATTGAAAAGGACGCTTTGGGAGTTCCCATTGTGGCGCAGTGGTTAGCGAATCCGACTAGGAACCATGAGGTTGCGGGTTCGATCCCTGCCCTTGCTCAGTGGGTTAACGATCCTGCGTTGCGGTGAGCTGTGGTGTAGGTTGCAGACGCGGCTCCGATCCCGAGTTGCTGTGGCTCTGGCGTAGGCCGGTGGCTACAGCTCCGATTCGACCCCTAGCCTGGGAACCTCCAGATGCCGCGGGAGCGGCCCAAGAAATAGCAACAACAACAACGACAAAAAAAAGAAAAAAAGAAAAAGACGCTTTGTTATTTAGAAATCCCTTTCTCTAAAAAGCCTGGGTTTTATACATTGTCTTACTAAAAAGAGGTCAGGAAAATCAGCTTTGAAATTCAAAGCCGATGAATAGGTCTCTCTGTTCCAGCCAGCACCTGTCTGTCCTTTCTTTCCTGGGACAATATGCTTGATGACTCTGTCAGAAGGCGACCAGGAAATACCAAAATCAAAATGACTTGGTTTAATTCTTATAAAATGTGTTCCCCGGAGAGATGAAATTGGACGAGATTCATTTTCTTGGGTGTCTTGTGAGATCCATCTCTTTTCTTCATAGGGTTAAAGTGTAATTTTCAAAAACATGACTGCAATGAAAATATAAAGTGAATGCTTGTCACAAGTTTATGCTTTAATGAGGGAACTAACAGGATGATAAATCTGGTACAAAAGAGAATTCCAAAGACAGAGATATTCATAGGTTCATAAAGGAAAAGCAAAAGTTTGCTAAATTAGAAGCAAAACAGGGCAAATAAACCATAACCTCTGGAGCTATCACTTTGGCACAGAAATCTTTTGCATCTCTACCGGACAAAAATCCACAAGTTAACATGTCTGAGCTTTAATCAAGCCACAGGATGCTCCCATGGGAAACTGAATCCTTGGGTGGGCCTGGTAGATAAAGACCTTTAAATAAAGCCTCAGTCTCACATTGAGAGGACAAGCAGTCATCCTTTTGCCTTGTTTCCAAGTGTTAGGTCATTTTTCTTGACATAGTCAAATGCTGTGTATATCCCACCCAGCTTTACAGACAGGAACCCAGTCTGGGGGGAGCTGATGGAACAAAGAGCCATGAATGAATTTATAAAGCACTTACAGAAATGAAAGACGGGGCATTTAAAGCAAGTCCAGGTTTTTCTGCTTTAGAGACACAAATGAATAGCTATCTTTAAAAACATGAAATTGTGATGTTTTGCCAAGCCTATAGATTTTATTACCCTTTGCTTTTTGGGGATTCATAATCTAGACAGATTTAATTGGGCCTAAATGATTACATTACCAAGCAGATTAATCTGGTTAAATGAAACCATAAGGGTGTGTGATAATTTTCAAATATCTTAGGTTACGTAGGTTACCACAGCCCATGAAATGTATGCTAGCCTATTAGGTTACCAAAGTGACAAGCATTATTTCATCAATAAGGCATATTTAGAGTTGGCTGAAGTTTAAGGAATTTAGCACGGTTTACACATAAACCACTCTCCAACTGATAGTAGTTTTCAAAACAGTTCTGATTTCTAAAAGCTCATAACAGCTCATTTGTAATACCGTCCTCCCTATTCAGGTGGTTTATGAAATATCTTTTGGTTACAGAGAAATAAAAGAAAACGAATATTACAAAAGAACAAAGCCTGCTCTGAGTAGCAGTTTCCCCATGGAATTTCATTTTCTCAGTGGAGAGTAAGATCATCTGATTAAAAAGCTCAAATTCTCTGAAACTTTCTATTGAAGTCTATGGTGTGTAACATGAGCACATTTCTATATTAAGGTTATTCAGCTGTGGAAAACACAAGAGCTCACATAAAGCTTTTCCTTGAAAAGTTGAAGAAATCTAAGATGCTGCACGTTGGTGCAGAAATGAGAAATCTAAAGGTGTTGATCATGGACTGCTTGGCTGTGTGTTTAGTTGTTGTTGCTGTTTCCCTGCAAGAAAGCAAAGACAAACATTTGGGGAAGCATTATAACTCAAAAGCATGATCAAAGCTAAGAAATGTAAGTAACTGTGTCACAGAAACCTGGGAACATAGATTCTGTTGGCTAATCCAAATAGATAATCAATCATGTTCCTGACAGTGTGGAATGCAGATTCGCCTGCTATTTGCAGACTCTAGCAGGCAGGCTGAGAGCTTTCTTGAATACTGGAACCTGGAGTGGTTTGAGAAATTATTAGTTAGTGATTCTGAAATCTACAGGCTTTTTTTGGACCCGTAAAATTTCAAAATAATATTGAAAATGAACATGATATTCACATCTCATTTTGCCAACTAATAATACTGGGGGGGAAATTTACTATTTATAATTGCCATTTTATAAAAGATAAGGCTTCACAGACTTTGCTTTTTTAGGCTAGTTCATAATTGGATTCACCAGTGGATTTGAGGTCAAGATATCTTTAGGTGAGTTCTTTCTCAAATCTTTCACTAGCAACTAACAGGCACATAGAATTAATTACCTGTTATCCATGACTGATCAAAAATGGACACTGCTTAAAATGATCAAAATGAGACAGATGAGGGCAACTGGATTAGACTTTGGCTCCAGACAGGGGTTTGGTTCTTGAGAGTTTTTCTTTAGGATCCTCTTGTCTTAAGGATGATTTTTTTTTTTTCAAAATGACAGGAGATAGGAGATTTAAACATTGACCAAATTCAGACTGGAGTATGTATTCAGATTTTTTTCTGCTCTACCTGACCTTTAAACAAGAATCAAATCAATTCCTTAAATGCCTTTTACTAAATGTTGGGCTAAGCTTTGGGGCAAAATTTCTCAAACTTAGATCTTCATAATTATAGCCTGAGAACCTATACAAGCAGATATCAAGGTTTTAGTGTCATAGGTTCTGAATGACATCTGAGCTGGTGGCAGTGGAATCTCACCTTTTAACAATAATATAATTCTGAGACGTGTGGTTAATGAACCTCCATCTTCAGAAACATTGTTCTAAGAGCTATAAAGAAGTAACACTTCCAGAATTCTCTTGTGGCATAGCCTTGTCAATGCAATAGCTTGGGTCACTGCTGTGGTGAGGGTTCAATCCCTGGCCTGGGAATTTCCACATGCCATAGACACTGCCAAAAAAAAAAAGGTAATACTTGCAATTTCAGTAATGGCATACTGGTTCATTATGTTAATGAACAGAATTTATTAGACATATTTTTAAAGCATTAAAAAGCTAACAAAATTCTAATAAATTACTGGAATGAGATCCAGAAGAGAATAGAAATTCAGAGGGATGAGCCTGGTTGATTTTGGACTTTTTTGCCTTAGGGTCATTAGCTGACTTTGAATAGACAGTTGAGAGGATGAGCTGTCTTTGTAACAGTCTCATGAGACTAGGGGGACAAAAGTCAGGTCAGGACCGGCCAAGGTGAAGAACTGGTAAACAGTTCCCCACTCCATATGTACACACCCCTAGGGGTGAAGGTGAACTGGAAGCAGCTTGCTTAGAGAATCTTAAATCTTGAACTTAAACTAAGGCAAGCCTGGAAAAAAGCAAATGAACATCCTCTCTAGAGGAAGATAACATCAACCTGGGCACCAAATTATTTCTACAAATAAATTGTATACAATCAAAGATGACTAACCCATATTAGGGGACAGAAAACCATGAGCAAGAGCCACCAGGAAAAATGAACAACAAAATAGACAGAGAGGGACTCCACTGAGTAAATCGAAATGAATATTGACTATGTGAAACAATTGTTATGATGTCCTGTTCGGATAAATAGATTGATTAGATTGATATGTAGGTAGGTAGGTAGGTAATTTAAAATGCATGGCAATAATACCGTAAAGGTTTGGGAGGAGGGTAAATTGAATTAAATGCTATAAATTCCTCACTTTTAGAGGAGAGGAACAATACCAATTAACATTAGATATTTATTTTATTTTCTTACAATGATTTTTATTTTTTCTATTATTGCTAGTTTACAATGTTCTGTCAATTTTCTACTGTACAGCAAGGTGACCCAGTTACACATGCATGTGTACCTTCTTTTTTCTCATATTACCATGCTCCATCATAAGTGACTAGATATAGTTCCCAGTGCTATACAGCAGGATCTCATTGTTTATCCATTCTAGAGGCAATAGTTTGCATCTGTTAACCCCAAATTCCCAATCCATCCCACTCCTTCCCCCTTGGCAACTACAAGCCTATTCTCCATGTCCATGATTTTCTTTTCTGTGTAAAGGTTCATTTGTGCCATATATTAGAGTCCAGATATAAGTGATATCATATGGTATTTGTCTTTCTCTTTCTGACTTATTTCACTTAGCCTGAGAGTCTCTAGTTCCATCCATGTTGTTGCAAATGGCATTATTTTGTTCTTTTTTATGGCTGAGTAGTATTCCAGTGTGTGTGTGTGTGTGTGTGTGTGTGTGTGTGTGTGTATCACATCTTAATCCAATCATCTGTCGATGGACATTTAGGTTATTTCCATGTCTTGGCTATTGTGAATAGTGCTGCAGTGAACATGTGGGTGCATGTATCTTTTTCAAAGAAAGTTTTGTCTGGATGTATGCCCAAGAGTGGGAGTGCTGGGTCATATGGTAGTTCTATGTATAGTGTTTTAAGGTACCTCCATACTGTTTTCTAACATTAGATATTTATAAATGAAGGGTGCATGCTATAATTCTAGGATAACCACCAAAAGAATAGAAGAAGAGCACATGATTTCTAAACTAAAAGAGATTTTTAAAAGTGGATGATAAAAGTGATCATTCCATAAGATGGCAAGGAAGAAAGCAAAAGGAACCTAGAACAGATAGGAAAAGAGATGCACGTAGTAAGGCAGTAGATTTAAAGAAAAATATACTAGTAATTACATTGAATGTAAGTGTACTCAATTTTCCAGTGAAAAAAAACCCCAAAGTTTGTGAGATGGAAAACAAACAAAACCCAACTGTATGTTGCTTAAAGAGAAGCATTTAAAGCATAAGAACAAAGAAAGGTAGAAAGTAAAGAAGTGATATTTACCCCACTAACCACAAGAAAGCTGATATAGCTATGTTAAAATCACCAGGGTACTCTCTACATCTCATTTCAGGAAGGACCATGGAGAACAATGGACAAGGACAAAGCCAAAGTCCAGAGAGGACCAGGTACAGAGCATTCTTCCCAGAGAGAAGATCCGAGGACTGACACAAGAACTTCTTTCACTCTGGGGCAGGGAGTCTGTACTTCTTGTCCAACATGGTTCCTTTTCGCTATGCACCCCTGCTTTCTAGGCTTCTCTTTTCCAAGTGAGCGTTTTCACTGTACGTATCCTGGTTTTGCTCCACATTACATACTGAAACTTGAGTAGTGGGGGGGTATAACGTCCTGCTATTGTATAGGTAGCTGGAGCTGGACTTGATGGAGAGGACTGCACATCTCCCACGGAAGTTAGACTTCATTTATTACTCAGGAAATGGATTGTATTTTACATTATCTCCCAAGGGGAGGGTTGAATGTATTTTATGCTTGGAAATAAGGGTGTGCTTGGACATTTATACGGCCAGAGGTTTAGAAGCGTCGGAGTTTGCTAATTGTTCTCCGTGTCCATTTTCCCTTTCTGCACTTCAGTAATAGAGCTCCTCTGAGTGTGAGCTTACTGCACAACTGACCAGCAAGATACTACACTTCCTGTCTCCTTCCAAGGTAGGTGTGGTCATGTGACCAAGTTTGGGCCAATGGGATGGGAACAAAATCGAGATGTATGTTTATCTCCATAAAGATGAAGCTGCTTGCCCTGAATTTCACACCCCCCCCCCCCCATCAACTGGGAAATGGCGATGATGAAACAATCACTTGGGTGCTAAAAGGGTTGCTGAGAGTGAGTAGAGCTGCCTGTCAGCCTAGGTTCCTGTACCTCCTCATGGAACAGAGCAGTGCTCTGGAGCACCAAAGGTGAGTTGGAAACGTGGAAGTGAGGAGGAAGCGGTTGTTTTGAGCCTTAATAGCAAGTTGGAGTCAGGATTGGAGGCCTTGAAAAGGTTGAGCCCTGCAGAGAGAGTGACCAGGCAGATGGTGGTGCCACTGGTGGTGGGGGGAAGCTTAAGAAAGAGCTCCAGCTGCCTCACATGATGTTTATGATTCTATATCTCCAGGTGTACCTTTCGTAAGAATTCCATGCCCATGTTTCCAAGGGCTGGCCAGAATTTCTCTCTGGACGTCAGACTCCCCAAATTCGACTTTTCAAAGCTTAGCTTTCTTCCCTAGAGAGCTTTTTCTTCCTCTTATATTCCCTATTCTAGTTAAGAACTGCCCCTTTCAGGAGTTCCTGTCATGGCTCAGCAGAAACAAATCTGACTAGCATCCATGAGGATACAGGTTCAATACCTGGCCTCGATCAATGGGTTAAGGATCTGACATTGCTGTGATCTGTGGTGTAGGTCGCAGATGCGGCTCGGATCCCGCATTGCTGTGGCTCTGGTGTAGGCCGGTGGCTACAGCTCTGATTAGACCCCTGGCCTGGAAACCTCCATATGCCGCAGGAGCGGCCCTAGAAAAGGCAAAAAGACAAAAAAATAAAAAATATAAATAAATAACATTCTCCACTAAAAGGAACTGGAATCTGTGGAGAAATGGTTGGAACAAGGAAAGTACAAGCTGAATCTGAACTATTTTGTGATAAAATGTAAGGGAGAGCTCAAAAACATGATGGGGGGGAGTTCCCATCGTGGCGCAATGGTTAACGAATCCGACTAGGAACCATGAGGTTGCGGGTTCGGTCCCTGCCCTTGCTCAGTGGGTTAACGATCCTGCGTTGCCGTGAGCTGTGGTGTAGGTCACAGACGCGGCTGGGATCCCGTGTTGCTGTGGCTCTGGAGTAGGCTGGCAGCTACAGCTCCGATTCGACCCCTAGCCTGGGAACCTCCATATGCCGCAGGAGCAGCCCAAGAAGTGGCAAAAAGACAAAACAACAACAACAACAAAAAAAACCATGATGGGGGCATGTCAAAAGTTCACAGAAGCCAGCGTGAAGAACTTCACTGGCTAACGCTGGAACAATTTGAGCGTAAAAGCAAATAATAACATTAAGAGTTATAAGTTATTGAGGAGTTGCCATTGTGACTCAGCAGGTTAAGAACTTTACATAGTATCCTTGAGGATTCGGGTTTAATCCCTGGCCTCACTCAGTGGCATAAGGATCTGGTGTTGCCACAAGCTGTGGCGTAGGAGTTGCTGTGGCTGTGGCTGTGGTGTAGGCCGGCAGCTGCAGCTCTGAATCAACCCCTAGCCTAGGAACTTCCATATGCTGCAGATACAGCTGTAAACAAAACAAAACAAAATAAAGAGTTATACTTTATTGAATAAAATAAGAATCCATGAGTCCACATTTCAGTGAATGAACAAACAAGTAGATAAATAACAAAAGAAAGAAATCACCACTTGGCTACTATTATAATCATAGCTGATTCAGAGAAGAATCATCAATGTGTGCTAAAACCAGTGGGTGAAAGTTGAAGTAATAATAAGATAATTACAGACTCTCAAAGCACCTCTCCAGAAGAAATTTATTTATTAGCAAAAGGAAAGCAGTAATTTTATAGTTACTGGCAGATGCCAGCTTCAGCAAACAATCAAAATGAACATTCTCAATAACAGGTCTAATTGACAGAACGTGCCTCCTAGTAGGCTACCCTGAGAAGAACTCAGCATCACTTCTTCTGGATTCCTGCCCCAAACTCAGCATCACTTCTTCTGGATTCCTGCCCCAAACTCAGCATCACTTCTTCTGGATTCCTGCCCCAAACTCAGCATCAAAGTGAAAGATGATCTACCAAATAACTGGCCCACACACTCTAAAAAATATCGCTGTTACAATAAACCCAACTAGGATCCATGAGGATGCAGGTTTGATCCCTGACCTCACTCAGTGGGTTAAGGATCTGGCGTTGCTGTGAGCTGTGGTGTAGATTACAGATGTGGCCTGGATCCTGCATTGCAGTAGCTGTGGCATAGGCCTGCAGCTGCAGCTCCAATTCAACCCCTAGCCTGGGAACTTCCACATGCTACAGGTGTGGCCCTAAAAAAAAAAGAGAGAGAGACCAAAAAAAAAAAAAAAAAGAAAGAAATCACAATATTTTCACATCTGTGACATATTTATAATTTTTAATACTCTGAGAGCCACATTTTCAGTGTAACTGGTTTCCTTTCCTTTTTATTGCTATGTATGAAGTTTTATGCGTTCAGAAGCATTACTCTGAAAGGCCAGGCTGAAAGGGCCCCTGGGTCAAAAAAATATGTTGAGCCCTGGATTGGATGCTCTCTGGCTTTCAAAGTGCACATTTGTCCATAGACAAGATCTCTATCTGTCTCTCATGGAAAATGACTCACAACTTAGATAATCATCTCTGTGACAAGGTTACAGTGACATTTTGAGCATTCCTTATATGACTTGAAAGGAACCTCGGGGTGAAACATCCGCAGGCTGAAACTTTTAAACTCAACCTTCCAGATAAATCCTTCTATTACAATTTTTCTCTAGTTACTTTCATGGCAACATGTAGGAAAACAGCACCAGAAACGGAATGAGGAAACCTCGGTCTTACTCCCAGTTCTGCTGTCTGATCCTGGGAAAGTCACTGAACCTCCCTGAATCTCATCTTATCAACACATTCAGATGAGCTTTAAGATCTCTAAGTTCCCTTTACTATGTGTACAGAATATAGTAAAATTCTATATTTCTGCCTTACTGCTGGGTGTGTTCTTTGGGATTTAGCGCTTACTATTCTATCTTCAATGCATTCATTCATTTATCAAATATCGAGGTGGGAATAACTAAGTAACCAAGCTAGAGAATTCTGGGAAATTTTTCCAATGAGTTGCATTTCAGCTGGGTCTTAAAGGCTGAACAGAAATCTGTTATGTGAATAGAGGATTAAGCCATTCCAGGTGGAGAGGACACTTCCAGTGCCCAGGGCGCTCAGGGCCCCTAGCACACTGAGGGGCTTGATAAGAGTTCAAAGGAGACAGGATTTGTGCTGAGTCTGGCCTCCTTGGCTTAAAAGAAATGGGAGGAAAGTATAAACTGGCAAAGTGATATGGTCAAGTTTGTGTTTTGGAAAAACACTCCTGAGAGGAATGTGAAGCGTGGAAGAAACTGAAATCAGAGAGATCAGTTAAAATGGAAGATACTGCAGCCTTTGAGGTAAGAGATCCTGGAGACCCCAGTCAAGGCACCGAACGTGGGAATAGAGAAAGGAATGCAAAAAAATGGAAGGAGGAGGATTTCCCATCATGGCTCAGTGGAAAAGAATCTGACTAGTATCCATGAGGAAGCAGGTTCCATCCCTGGCCTCTCTCAGTGGGTTAAGGATCTGGCGTTGCCGTGAGCTATGGTGTAGGTTGCAGACGCGGCTCGGATCTGGTGTTGCTGTGGCTGTGCTGTAGGCTGGCTACTGTGGCTCCGATTTGACCCCTAGCCTGGGAACTTCCTTATGCCACTGGAAGACATGCAGCACATCTAAAAAGACAAAAAAAGGAAAGGAAGAAAAATGGAAAGAGGAGATTTTTATGAGAAACTGGGTGTGGTGCTGAAGGAGGCATCAAGGGCAACCCTAGCTTCTAGTGAGGACAACCAGGCCAACAGTGACCTTGAAAGGGGCAGTTCTTTTTTTTTTTTGTCTTTTTAGCACCACACTTGTGGCATATGGAGGTGCCCAGGCTAGAGCAAGGCCAGGGACCAAACCCGCAACCTCATGGCTCCCAGTTTGATTCGTTAACCACTGAGCCACAACAGGAACTCCTGGAGAATGTTTTTTAGAAACTATGATCTAGGTCCTGGGTATGTTCATTGCTACTGGGGTGGACCCTCTCAGCAGATAGAGCTGGGAAACAGATGGATATATATATATATATATATATATATATATATTGGATACATATACACAGTCATACATATCTATATCCATTTCTCTATCTGTCTATCATCTATCTATATTAAAACAGGTACCTTTTGTTCCGATCCAGTACAGCAGCGTTCAATCTAATCCTCTCTTTCCATAATTGTGACTACCTCTTCCAAAATAGAAAAATCTGGATCCCATTATGCACAACATATTAACTTACTTGCTCAATCCTAGAATGCATAGAAAATAGTTTCAGAATTGTGAAGTCTTGCCTATCCAGAAAAAGTTTCCTTACTAGAGAGTTCAAATTTATTTAGTGTTCTGTTTCTCTTTAGCCTGAAGGCATGTGGTACAAATTCTGTGTATCAAAGTAGCTTGGATTAATACTCCCTCCCCAATGTTATTATGTCATTTATTTGCAAAAAGCTGTAGTTGATTTTTTTCTGTTTGTTTTCAATTTTAAGGTCCCCTCAGTTGTTATTCTAAGCCACTAACTTCTTGGAGTTCCCATCGTGGCTAAGCAGAAGTGAATCTGATTAATATCCCTGAGGAGGCAGGTTTGATCCCTGGCCTCGCTCAGTGGATTAAGGATCTAGCATTGCTGTGAGCTGTGGTGTAGGTCACAGACGTGGCTCGGATCTGGTGTTGCTGTGGCTGTGGCATAGGCCGGTGGCTACAGCTCCGATTCGACCCCTAGCCTGGGAACCTCCATATGCCACAGGTGAGGCTCTAAAAAGAGAGGAAAAAAAAAAAAGCCACTAACTTCTGAGGTGGTGTATCAGGCAGCAATGGCTAACCCAGACACCATGGCATCATGTCACAAGGCACATGATGTCAGTTTGTCCCATTATCAGTGACAAAAAGTTGTATCATTTGGTTAAAGTCTTGTGTACCAGATTGCTTCATTATAATTAATTAGTAATCCGTGGCATGTCTCATCTTCTTTCTTTAGTAACTCTTGCTATGTGGATTTAAGACCACAGTAACAACAATCAAGGGACCCTACTTCAGAGTTACATTTTTCTCTGTGGAAATACCTGCCTTAATGCCGTGGGAAGACAGACAGAAGGTGAGCACCACTGGGTCAGGGTGGGTTGGGAGATAAATTAGGAGTTTGGATTAACATACACTACTACATATAAAATATATAAACACAAAGGACCGACTCGATAGCTCAGGAAACCATACTCAATATCTTGTTATAACCTATAATGGAAAAGAATCTGAAAGGGAATATAGGTATAATCAAATCACTTTGCTGTACACTTGAAACTTACACAACATTGAAAATCCACTATACTTCAATTAAAAAAAAAAAAAAAAGGTGAGCACCTTGACTGATTACCCAGTGAGTGGGCTGCACAGCTCCCAGAAAAAGGTGGAAATCCAGCTGTGATGAAAACACTTGATTCTATTTGTAGTTTGAGTCTGTGCTTAAGACAGAGTGCTACAAATTCTGTGTGGGTTTGCCGACATGTGATTCTGATCCCAAATCATGAGATTTAGAGAAAGAAGAAAAGCAAAGAGCAGTCTTTCTATTTTAGGCTTTTCATATAGGCTCACATGCCTGCTAAGAAAGAAGTCTATTAAGGACACTGCTTCTTTCTGTCACAGCAATACATTTGTTTCCTGGTTAGGATGAATATCATACCATATAAAACTAGTCAGGCCTATGTTGCCTTCTTGGTTCCATGTCTTTTTTATTATTTATTTATTTATTTATTTTGCTTTTTAGGGCCACACCCAAGGCATATGGAGGTTCCCAGGCCAGGGGTCAAATCGGAGCTACAGCTGCTGCTGGCCTATACCACAGCCACAGCAACATCAGATCTGATCCACGTCTGTGACCCACACCATAGCTCACCGCAACGCCGGATCCTTAACTCACTGAGCGAGGCCAGGAATCGAACCCTCAACCTCATGGTTCCTAGTTGGATTCATTGCCACTGTGCCATGACAGGAACTCCGGTTCCATGTCTTTTAATTTCTGCTCTTAAATGTACTAGTTGATCATATTCGAGCAATTAAATCATGGTCCTCTTTTTTTTTTTTTAATTATTTCTTTTTTATTTTTTTGGCCATGCCCACAACATGTGGAAATTCCCGGGCCAGGGATCAAACCCATGCCAGAGCATTGACCCAAGCCACTACAGTGCCAATGCCGGATCCTTAACCCACTGAGCCACACTTTGAGATGTTCGTGGCTATATCCCTCACACCTAGGATAGTACGAGGTAGGGCCTGAGTGTGTACATGCATGAATAGATGAATACATGGGGATTCCCATTCTTTCATTCATTCCTCACAGATTTATAGCATCCCCACTCTCCTGTTATGTGCCAGGAGCCATCCTAGGCATTGAGCTGCTGAGGTTGATAAAACACAGCCTCTGCTTTAAGGGCTCACAGGCTACAGGGAAAGAGAGAAACATAAACCATGAATTCTAAATCTTGAGGGGAGAGGCAGGCACTGATAGAAATATACTGTGGGTTTTTTTGTTGTTGTAGTTATAAAGCATTGTCAGTTTATTCACAATTTAGGCACGTTGATATGTTATTTACAAGGAAGGGCAAAAAAAGCAGAGCATCTCAGTGAGCTGCTGAAAGAACCTAGCATAGTTATAGAAAAGACAGTCGCAGTGTCATCACCATCATCATCTTTTTTTTTTTAATAGTAGTATTTGAATTAGCTGATGAGTACCTCGGATTACCAGTGTTGCTAAACTAGGGGGAGAAGAGGCCTCCTGTGGTTAACCTGAGTTAAAATTATAAAAGAATGAGATTTTTCTTAGTATAAACTGTAGTCTTAAAAATGAAGACAGGCAAAGAAAAAATATTTTAATATCATGTATAAGTCTTCCTATAGGTAATGGTAAACATATTTATATGTTTTCTATTTTTCTCGAACATATATTACCTAAAAATACATGAAAATAAGACTGATCTGTATATTCGATTTTCTTTCGTATCTTTTTAGGGCCACACCTGCAGCAGATGGAAGTTCCCAGGCTAGGGGTCAAATGGGAGCTGCAGCTGCTGGCCTAAGTCCCAGCCACAGCCACGCCAGATCTGAGCTGCGTCTGTGAACCAACACCACAGCTGATGGCAACACCAGATCCTTAACCTGCTGAGCGAGGCCAGGGATCGAACCTACATCCTCATTGATTGTAAGGTGAGTTCATTTCCTCTGAGTCATGAGGGGAACTCCCCATATATTCTTTTGTGACCTATTTTTTTCTCACTTAACAATACTCTGTGAATATCTCTATCATCAAGTATTATCTTAGGATATCAAGTTTAAAGGTAGCTCCAAAGTTAGATACAAATGTAACTATTAGTGTTATTATTTTTACCAGGCAAAAATCATTTCCAATTCAACTGGACCAAAAAATATATATATCATCGACAATCTTATCAACCTTCTCTACAAGTTAGCATGTAAATATGTAAAGTCATAGAGTCTGGGTGGTAATCAATAGTAATTAATAAGATAAATTTACATTTCTCTAGAGCTACCCTATTCGATATGGTAGCCACTAGCCATACATAGCTACCAAGCACTTGAAAGGCTAGTGTGACTGACTAAGGAAGTGCAATTTTAATTTTATTTAATTTTACTCAATTTTAACTTTAAAACTGAAGCAATGGAAAACATTTTTCCATATCAAATTCAGTAGAGCTACATTTCACTATTGCATCTTGTGGATATTGCTGTGTTTCATGAATCATCTTCAGTATTACACATAAACTCATCATCTCTCTAGTTAAGTGTAAAAGGATTGAAACAATTCATATTATTTTTTCTATGCATTAATTTAACACTGAAATGTGTGTATTTGAACATTTTATACAGACAGCACCATTATAGTGATACCTTTGTGAATCGTAATTGGTAACTAAGTCGAAATATTATTTATGCTTTAAATGATAACATAATTAAACTTTTTAAAAATAAAAATAAGTACAGACCAATTTTAAAATTTAAACCAAAGATGTACGAGTGAGGCAGAATTGAGTGGAGATGTGGGTACTAGCAATAGTATAAGAAGAGGAAAAAAACAGAGATTGGAAGAAAGTATGTTGGAATTTTCATGTAATTTGCTACAGTAGATCGAAATTAAACACTTACTCGTTGGATAAAAATTGTACAAAGATAATAAAGTAGACAATATTAAGGAGCATTTTTAGCATGTACAGAATGAATTTGATGAGAACAGTCAAAAAAGACTCAGTAAAAGTAGTTGACTACATTCAAGATGCGTGTCCAATGAGGAGTTTCTTGGTGGCCTAGTGGTTAAGTATCTAGTATTGTCAGTGCTGTGGTGTGAGTTTGATCCCTGGCCGTGGAACCTCTGCATGTTGTGGGCAAGGCCAAAAAAAAAAAAAAAAAAAGAATGTCCAATTAAAATTGTTTAACAAAATAACAGGCTCTGAACTTGTAACTTTGGCCAGCTTTATAATGGCTTAGATTCTTACACATAAAAGAAAACTGTTTTAGATAGCTATAGTAAAAATGACTTCAGGTATGGAAATTCTGTTTTAAAAATATAAAGGAAAGATTAAAAACAATATGTTTTTTAAAAAAAGAAAGCTCTACATTTAAAGTACAAAATAATTGCCTGTAGAATACAAGACCTTTCTAACAGTATACAAGATTAATTGATTCAAAAATTGGAAAAATGGCAAGTACTTTGCTTTAGCTTTAGATGATTCATGTAACACAGGACACTGTCTAATAGTTTGGGTATGTTTTGTCTCAAAGGACTGCTATATTTGCAGAAAATGTCAATTTATAGCCTAAAAAACCTTGGCAGAGATGTTTTTAAATCTTTAACATTTGTCAAAGGAGAAATTCAGTTAAATATGAAAAAAATATGTCACGACGGATGGTTCTCCAGCAGTTAGGTCAAAATTGTGGATCTATTGGAATTTTATAAACAAGAGGATAATGTTTTTCTGGTGACTTCATATCACTCTATGATACACACTGAAAATAGGTGTGCTCAGTTCTCTGGAACAGACTGTGAAAAGTGTCATGGATACACTTGTTGAAAATGTTCAGCATATACATGCAAATGCTATGACTCATCATCAGTTTATGGAAATGTTGAAAGAAGTAGACAATAAATTTAATGATCTTGTATTCATTGCCAGCACTGATTTGCACAAAGTTTTACAAAGTTTTACCATGCTTTTAACTCCAGTTAAAGATTTTCTTAAAAGAAATGCTTGCCAAATATTCATTAATTTTTAAAAAATGGCAACGTGATCTACATGTTTTCTCACAGATTTCACACTGCATATAAACAAGACAAATTTGAAACTCCAAGGAAAGGAAAAGCTTGTGATTTTAGCTAGGCAGGTGTAAGAATTTATGTTAAAATTGAAATTTTTCATGATTCAAGTCAACAATAGTGATTTTATATATTTGTCTAACGTGAATCAATATTTTAATTTAGAAGGTTTTAATTTCAATAGCATTATGTAAATTGACTGTAAATACTGGAAGAAAAATTTGAAGAATGCCTCATGTATATTGATAAATTTAGAATTGCTTCTTAAATAGTACTGTATGCCTTTGGGTTTAATGTTAAGAATACTAAGTTGGCGTTCCTGTCATTGCTCAGTGGAAATGAATGACTAGGAACCATGAGCTTGCGGATTCGATCCCTGTCCTCACTCAGTGGGTTAAGGATCAGTGTTGCTGTGAGCTGTGGTGTAGGTCGCAGATGCGTCTCGGATCTAGTGGTGCTGTGGCTATGGTGTAGGAGGGTGGCTATAGCTCTGACTGAACCCCTAGCCTGGGAACCTCCATATGTTGCGGGTGCGGCCCTAAAAGGCAAAAAAACCAAAAAAGAATGCTAAGTTGACACAAGTTACTGACTCTGCTTAACTTGGACAGATGTAGTTTTGAAACTTACATGCTTTAACTTTAAAGTCAAGTCAATTCTCCTAAAAAAAACCCTAGTTTTGGAGTTCCCTGGTAGCTCAGGGGGTTAATGATCCAGCATTGTCACTGACCTGGCTCAGGTCACTGCCATGGCAGGGGTTTGATTCCTGGCCCAAGAACTTCCACATGATGCAGGCATGGCAAAAAAAAAAACAAACCACAAAACACTAGTTTTGTCAATGTGGATGAAAATATCAAAAGGAAAATGATTTGAGGTACCCTTATTACATATTAAAAGGATTATATTTTGAATATATTGGGTAAAATAATATGTAATATTAACATCAGTTTCTCCAATTTCTTTTTACCTTTTTTGGGGGGTGGCTGTGCCCATGGCATATTTCTGGGGCCAGGTATTGAAACCGTGCCACAGCAGTGATGATGTTGGATCCTTAAAACACATTGATCCACCAGAGGGTTCCCTTTATTTCTTTTTTTTTTTTTAATATGGCTACTAGAAAATTTTAAATTGGATATGTGGCTCCAATGGACAGCACTGATCTGCATCAGGTAACATACTGCATCAGGTTGTACTTATTTGGCAATTCTCCAGTATGACATTGAAAGAGAACAGAATAGTCATTTTACTATTTGGTAAGTAATCTTATTCTGAAATTTGGGGTAAGTTTTCTTAACATTATTGGCTCATGAAAGACCATGTTCTGTCTGAGACGTGCAGTAACTCAGCAGGTTTAGAGCCTGTGTCTTTGGAAGAATAATAGCCGCTGAGTCGGAAAAGGAAGTCTAGATCCATACTGTGAGAAGTCTTTAAGCATTTGATCTTTATTATGCAGGCAACTGGCAGCTATTAAAGAATTTTGTTTTGTTTTGTTTTTTTGCTTTTTAGGGCCGCCTCCATGGCATATGGAGGTTCCCAGGCTAGGAGTTGAATCACAGCTACAGCTGCTGGCCTACACCACAGCCACAGCAATGCGGGATCCGAGCTGCATCTCCACGGCATATGGAGGTTCCCAGGCTAGGAGTTGAATCACAGCTACAGCTGCTGGCCTACACCACAGCTCACAGCAATGCCAAATCCTTAACCCACTGATCAAGGCCAGGGATCGAACCCACAACCTCATGGTTCCTAGTTGGATTTGTTTCTGATGTGCCACGACAAGAACTCCTACTGAAGAGTTTTTTTCATCATTAGATTTGTTTTCTGGAGAGGTAACTATTGAAGCATGTGGAGCATGAATCGCAGGAAGCCAGTATTACTAAGCAGAATAGAAAGAATAAAGGCCCAAATTTAGGTAATGGGAAATAAAAGGTGGGGGAAATAAGATGAACTTAAGAAAGATTTGGAGATTGGTGGAGTGTAGGAAGTGAAGAGAAAGAATAAAGAATGAGTCCGAAGTTTTTGATGCAGTCAGCTCAATGAATGGTGAGGGTACAGAGTCTGCATAAAAAAAAATACTTAGGGAGTTCCCATCGTGGCGCAGTGGTTAGCGAATCCGACTCGGAACCATGAGGTTGCGGGTTCGGTCCCTGCCCTTGCTCAGTGGGTTGACAATCCGGCGTTGCCATGAGCTGTGGTGCAGGTTGCAGACGCAGCTGGGATCACGCTGTGGCTCTGGTGTAGGCTGGTGGCTACGGCTCCAATTCGACCCCTAGCTTGGGAATCTCCATATGCCGTGGGAGCGGCCCAAGAAATAGCAAAAAGACCAAAAAAAAAAAAAAAACAACTTAGGAATAAACCTGGCCAAGGAGGTGAAAGACTTATATGCTGAGAACTACAAAACATTAGTAAAGGAAACTGAAGATGCTTCAAAGAAATGGAAAGATATCCCATACTCTTGGATTAGAAGAATTAATATTGTTAAAAGGGCCATACTACCCAAAGCAATCTACAGATTTAATGTGATCCCTATCAAATTACCCATGACATTTTTAACAAAACTAGAACAAATAATCCTAAAATATATATGGAACCACAAAAGACCCAGAATTGCCAAAGCAATCCCAGGGAAAAACAACAAAGCAGGAGGCATAACCCTCCCAGATTTCAGACAATGCTCCAAAGCTACAGTAGTCAAAACAGCATGGCATTGGCACAAAAACAGACTCATGGATTAATGGATCAGAATAGAGAGCCTAGAAATAAACTCACACACCTATGGTCAATTAATCTTTGTAAAGGAGGAGAGAATATAAAATGGGAAAAGATAATCTCCTCAGGTGGTGTTGGGAAAGTTGGACAGTCACATTTAAATCAATGAAATTAGAACACACTCTCACACCTTACACAAAATAAACTCAAAACAGCTTAAAGACAAATATAAAATATGACACTATAAAACTCCTAGAAGAGAACATAGGCAAAACATGCTCTGACATAAATTTGTACTGATGTTTTCTTAGGTCAGTCTCCCAAGACAATAGAAATAAAAGCAAAAACAAACAAATAGGACCTAATTGAGCTTATAAGTTTTTCACAGCAAAGGAAACCATAAACAAAATGAAAAGACAACATACAGACTGGGAGAAAGTATTTGCAAATGATGTGACTGACAAGGGCTTAGTTTCTGAAATATGCAAACAGCTCATAAACTGTTAAGCAAGCTAATAAGCAAGCTAATAAAAAAAAGGGGCAGAAGACATTTCTCCAAAGAAGACAGCCAGACCAACAGGCACATGAAAAGATGCTCAACATCACTAATTATTAGAGAAATGCAAATCAAAATCACAATGAGGTACCACCTCACACCAGTCAGAATGGCCATCATTAAAAAGTCTACAAACAATAAATGTTGGAGAGGGTATAGAGAAAAAGGTACCCTTCTACACTGCTGGTGGGAATGTAAATTGGAGAACAGTATGGAGGTTTGTTAAAAAACTGAAAATAGGAGTTCCCGTTGTGGCACAGTGGTTAACGAATCCGACTAGGAACCATGAGGTTGCGGGTTTGGTCCCTGCCCTTGCTCAGTGGGTTAAGGATCCGGCGTTGCCGTGAGCTGTGGTGTAGGTTGCAGACTCGGCTCGGGTCCTGCGTTGCTGTGGCTCTGGCGTAGGCCGGTGGCTACAGCTCCGATTGGACCCCTGACCTGGGAACCTCCATATGCCGCGGGTGCGGCCCAAGAAATAGCAACAACAACGACAAAAAAAAAAAAAAAACTGAAAATAGAGTTGCCATATAATCCAGCAATCCCAATCCTGGGGCTATATCCAAACAAAACTACAATTCAAAAAGACACATGCACCCCTATGTTCATAGCAGCACTGTTTATAATAGCCAAGACATGGAAGCAACCTAAATGTTCATGAATGGATAAAGATGTATATATATAGATGTATATATATATATATATATATATATATATAAATATGTATATGTGTATATATGTATATATACATCTGTGTGTGTATACACACACACATACACACACACACACGCACACATCTTTCCATATATGTATTGGAATACTACTCAGCCATAAGAAAGAATGAGATAATGATATTTGCAGCAACATGGATGGACCTAGAGATTATCATACTAAGTGAATTAAGTCAGAAAGAGAAAGACAAATACCATATATCACTTATATGTGGAATCTAAAATATGACAGAAATGAACTTATTTATGAAACAGAAACAGACTCACAGATATAGAGAATAGAACTGTGGTTGCCAAAGGGGAGCAGAGATAAGGGAGGGAAGGATTTGAAGTTTGGAATTAGCAGAGGCAAGTATTATATATAGGATGGATAAACGACAAGCTCCTATTGTATAGCACAGGGAACTATATTTAGTATCCCATAATAAACCATAATGGAAAAGAATATGAAAAAGAATATATATATATGTATGTACAACTGAATCACTTTTCTGTACAAAGAAACACAACATTTAAATCAACTATACTTCAATAAAATAAATTTCCCCCCAAAAATTTGTCTTTGTGGGCCGCACCTGTGGCTTATGGAAGTTCCCAGGCTGGGATCAAATCGGAGCTACAGCTGCTGGCCTGCACCACAGCCACAGCAAGTCGGAATACAAGCCACATCTGTGACCTACACCACAGCTCATGGCCACGCCCAATCCTTAACCCACTCAGTGAGGCCAGGGATAGACCCTGCGTCCCCACGGAGACTGGTCAGGTTTGTAACCCACAGAGCCACAATGGGAACTCCAATTTCAAAAAAAAAATTAAAATGTTTTAAAAAGTAAAACTTTACTCCAAAAAATAATAGAAAAAAAAATTTAAAAACAAAACACAGAGTTCAGTGTGTTCACTTGACTTTGTAGGGGGTGAACATAACCGATAGACGGGTCCAAAGCTCAGGGGAAGAGGTGGGAGCTGGGGAAGGAGCTTTAGGAATCTTCTGCATATAGGTGGCTAGAACTGCAGGAGTAGATGAGATCACCTGGAGGAGAAGTTCTCCACCTTGGCTGCACTTTACAATCACTTGGAGGGATTGGGAAACTCCACTGCCCAGGCCATACCACCACCCAATCAAATCGGGAGGGGACAAGGCATAATAATTTTTAAAAATTTTGAACTTCCCATTGTGGCTCAGCAGAAACGAATCTGACTAGTATCCATGAGGACGCAGGTTTGATCCCTGGCCTTGCTCCTTGGGTTAAGGATCTGGCGTTGCTATCAACTGTGGTGTAGGCCGGTGGCTACAGCTCCGCTTCGACCCCTAGCCTGGGAACCTCCATACACCATGGGTGCGGCCCTAAAAAGCCAAAAAAAAAAAAAAAAATTCCAACATGCAGTCAGGTTTGAGAACCATTGCTACAGGGTAAGGAAAGAAGACATACCAAGGATCCTGCCGAAACGCAGCATTTAGACAACAGAGAGCGGAACCTGTGAAGAAGTTCGTGAAGGAGCTGTCAAGGCAAAGAAGCAGCGGGAGCCCAAAGATAGTGATGTCCTGGAAGCCATGGGAAATGGAGGTTTCTACATTATAAAGCAAGTTCAAGGAATAAAAGAACCGAGAAAAGGTGAACAAAGATCACCGAACAAGGTGAAAGCCCAGCTGTCTTGGGGGAGAAAATACCCACACACATACATACACCTATGCGTGTGCGCATGGGCACAGCAGTCAGCGCCGAGGTGAGGTTCTCCCCATTATGCTGAGGAGCAAGTGGGAAGGACCAGGAGAGGCAAAAGGCTAGATTGCTCCAAGTTTGGGAGTTTGCAGGAACAAAGGACAAGGGCTTGCAAGGTTGAAGACTTGATAACTCCACATGGGATGAGAACAGACCATGGTGAGGGATAAAGTTAAGGGGAAACAGGGTGGTCTGGGAACTGAAGGTCTTGATGTGCTCAAAGAACAGACACCGTGTACCTATTCTGAATGGCCCATGACCTTAAGTGGAGCTGCTTCCTCTCCCCACCCCACCCTTAGTTTCTAGAATTACTGGAGTTGAGGAGATTAAGGAACTGAGACAAGGGCGTTGGTGGAATCTTCCACCGAGAAGCCGAGAAGCCGAAACTCCACCTAGGATGAGACAGGCGTTGCACTGAGGTCATACAGGTGTCAAAGTTGTCAGTGAAGGTGAGGTGTGGCCAGGAGCCTGGTGGAGAGTGACTGGGCTGGATGAGGCATGTACCTCCTAAGGGTTTTTATTAACTCTGGGAACAATGGGCTGAAAGTATCAAAAAAGGCCACCTTCCTGTTTTCCTCAACCCTGCATTTCAAAAGGCAGACTGTTTCCCTTAAGTCAAGCTTGCCTGTTACCGAGAGATTTAAACATGTCTCAGACACTGCTGTGTCATATACAATGCAGGAGCATTGCTTTTCTCACTTTCCTTGACATAGTCTTACATTTTTCTATACATTCATTGTTTTTTGATAACTTTTCATTTTGATATAATTTTAAATGCAGGCACAGAAAAGCTGTAGAAACTGTACAAGGAACACTTTTATACCCTTTATCCAGATTCAACCATTGTTGGTATTTTGCTTTATCAGTCTATTTTTACATGCATATTCCGCCCCCCCCCCCCCCCCCATCACTAGTTAGTTGGAGACATTTACTCAAAATGCTTGGGCTGTAATTTGTAAGAACAAGGACATTCTCTTATGTAACCACAGTACGCTGATCAAAGTCAGGAAATTTATCATTGCTACAAAGCTATTGTTCAATCCACAGTCCTTGTTCCACTTTTGTCACTTGTTCCAGTAATGTCTCCTGTGACTATTTTTCTTTCCTGGTCCAGGATCCAGTCCAGGCTCATACATTGTGACTTAGTTGTCTTATCTTTTTAGTTTCTTTCTTGTGGAACTGTTCTTCAGCTTAACTTTGTATTTCTTGACCTGGATATTTTTTGAAGAATACAGGCCATTCATTTTGGGTTTTGTTGTTGTTGTTGTCATTTGCTTTTTGGGGCTGCACTCATGGTATATGGAGGTTCCCAGGCTAGGGAATAGGGGCTACAGCTGCAGGCCTATGCCACAGCCACAGCAACACCAGATCCAAGCCGTGTCTGCAACCTACACCACAGCTCATGGCAATGCCGGATCCTTAATACACTGAGCGAGGCCAGGGATCAAACCAGCATCCTCATGGGTACTGGTTGGATTCGTTTCTGCTGCACCACAACAGAAACTCCTTTTTGTTTTTCGTTTTTTTGCTTTTTAGGGAGGCCATTCATTTTGTGGAAAGTCCCTTGGTTGGAGTTTATCTGATGTTTCTTCATGAATAGATTCAGGTTGTACATTTTTTGGCAAAAAGACCACGGAAGGGCTATTGGGTCCTTTTCAGTATGTCCCACCAGGAGGCACAGGATGTTGGTTTGGCCCAACTGGAGATCTTACTGTTGCTTCATAACAGCAGTGGAACATTCTTTGAGCTTTATTTTTCCCATTTGGCAGGCATTTTGCATTGCACTACAATTTTCTTTTTTGCACAAGCATGCTAATGTGAAGTTTCTAAATTAGTTTTGGTCAATTGCAAATAACCAAAGTGCAATAACCTCGTGTTTTTTAAGGAAACAAGTGTACGATAATGGAGTTCCTGTCATGGCTCAGTGAAAACAAATCTGGCTAGCATCCATGAGGATGCAGGTTCTATCCCTGGCCTCGCTCAGTCGGTTAAGGAACCAGCACTGCCGTGAGCTGTGGTGTAGCTCACAGACTGAGCTCGGATTCCACGTTGCTGTGGCTGTGGCATAGGCCTGCAACTGTACCTCTGATTCTACCCAACCTGTAGCCTGGGAACCTCCATATGCCAAGGGTATGGCCCTTAAAAGACACACACACACACAAAAAAAAGATAATATCCATTCATTTCTACTTGTGGAGTTTTATGTCAACAGGTATACTTAGATTAAACAAATTATACTATTTCAGACAAAATGAGAAAAAATTATTTACTTGTAAATAATGTAGAAAAAAGTATAGGAGTTCCCGTTGTGGCGCAGTGGTTAATGAATCTGACTGGGAACCATGAGGTTGCGGGTTTGACCCCTGGCCTTGCTCAGTGGGTTAAGGATCTGGCATTGCCGTGAGCTGTGGTGTAGGTCGCAGACACGGCTCGGATTTCGTGTTGCTGTGGCTCTGGTGTAGGCCAATGGCTATATCTCCGATTCGACCCCTAGCCTAAAAATTCCATATGCCGTGGGAGCGGCCCAAGAAAAGGCAAAAAGACAACAACAACAAAAAAGTATAAACTTTCTGACAGAATGAATATGGCATATGGACCCCAGGCTAGGGGTCTAATCGGAGCTGTAGCTGCCAGCCTATGCCAGAGCCACAGCAACGCGGGATCCGAGCTGCGTCTGTGACCTACACCACAGCTCACGGCAACGCCAGATCCTTAACCCACTGAGCAAGGCCAGGGATAGAACACTCAACCTCTTGGTTCCTAGTCGGATTCGTTAACCACTTTGCACAACGGGAACTCCCAGAATGAAGCTTTTTTTAAACAGCTTCAGCATATGGAAGTTCCCAAGCCAGAGGTCCAATTGGAGCTGCAGCCTACACTACAACCACCGCAACAGCAGATTTGAGCTGCATCTGCAACCTATGCCATAGCTTGCAGCAATGCTGGATCCTTAACCCACTGAGCGAGGCCAGGGATTGAACCTATATTCTCAGAGAGAGGACGTCAGGTCCTTAACCCACTGAGCCACAACAGAAACACCGAGCCACAATGGAGCTATGTATGTATGTGTGTAAACATTAATATATTAATATATTTTTTTCTTTTTGTGTGTGTGTGTTTTTTTTAGGGTCGCACCTGCAGCATAGGGAGGTTCCTGGGCTAAGGGGTGAATCAGAGCTGTAACTGCTGGCCTACACCACAGCCACAGCAACTCGGGAACAGAGCTGCATCTGCGATGTATACCATAGCTCATGGCAACACCGAATCCTTAACCCATTGAGTGAGGCCAGGGATGGAACCCGCATCCTCACAAATGCTAGTCATGTTCACTAACCACTGAGCCACAATGGGAACTCCAATATACTAATATTAATGTATCCTTAAAGTACAAGACTTTTATGATTAACATGGTGCTATGCCAGGTAATAAAACCAGAAGAAACCTCTGGCTTAGTGGAGAGAAGTAAATTATTTTTGCAGCATGGATCTTAACAGTAACTGCTGCATAATGATTTTAGGCGGATTCTTAGAGCCTGACAGAGGGGAGTCATGGGACTGGTTGTGCCAAAGGGAAGAAGCTGCAAACCGAGCCAAAGAAGATTTGAAAATAAGAGCTGTGTCAACATGCATAAATTCACTTGCTTTGAAGAAGCTGCAATGGGATCCAGGAACAGGAACAAAGAATATTTATTGTTTTGCCTTTGCATGCCAAAATGTAATCTCTCTTTTTCTTCTACTTTTTCCTTAAAACAACAATTGTCTGCATGTAGAATGAGTGTGTTTTAAATGAACCATTCAGTGCTTTTTTTTCTGCTCTCATTTCCAGTGCTGAGCAGCAATATGATAGCCTAGAAATCTCCTGACTTTGGAGTCAGACTGACCCACACTTCAAGCCTGGCTCTGCCACGCACTTGTATGTGCACTTCAGCAGGTCACTTGGCCTCATTGTCTATGTGTTTGTTTATTTACTTATTATTTATTTATGTGTTTACACAGGGAATAAACCTTGCTGGATTGGGAGGATTAAAAATGACATATGTAAAGAACTCCCAGTACTTTATAAATACTGTGGCCAATAGTGGACACTCAATAATAGAGGCTGGATATAAGGACAAAGTAGTTTCAAAAAAAGAGCCCTGGCCAGGGAGCTGGGGCACCAGGGTCCTGTTACCAGAAAACTGGGTTCATCTCTTGGTGGTTCTTGAGCCAAAAAACACAATGAAGCCAAAGATCTATCGGGAGAAAGAAGGAGTTATTACTTGCAACCACGTAAGGAGGACACTGGGGATCCTTCTTTGAACAGCAAAATTGGGGGAGTCTTTTGTTTGTTGTTTTGGCCCCACTCATGGCATGTGGAATTTCCCTGGCTAGGGATGGAGCCTGCACCACAGTGGTGACCCAAGCCACTGCAGTGACAATGCTGGATCCTTAACCCACTAGGCCACCAGGGAACTCCAAAAATGGCTTCTCTCATGTCAAGAAAGCCACGCCTGGTCCTGTTTTTCTGGGGAACCCCTACCCTAGCTGCTTACAGTCATGGTTCCTGAGCCTTCATTTTACTAACAAGCATCTAGTCTTGGGCTGGTCCCTCAAACTTTCTAGATTTTTTTTTTTTCCCATTAGGGAAGGTGTGTTGACTGGAGATGTAGTTGAAGGGGCGCTAGCATGCCGTCACTAATGCATGGTGGAAAGTTCTTCGCTGGCAAGCTGAGCATTGTGCTGCGGCAACACAGGTGAGCAAGCACACAAGTAACTAGTCCTGCCTGGATCAGGGTGTGTACATGAGCCGGGCCTTGAATGTTCACGTGTGGGCTTCTCCACTGTTGAAAGGAGGTGTTTCAGGACAAAGATCCAAGTGTCCATTGGGTGAAAGCGTGTGGTGAGGCAAAAGGGCGGCTCCCAGCCAACTCCACTGCAATCAACTTCTGGGATTATCTCTGACGGCTGAGTTGCATCAAAAACATTTAAGATAGGTGGACCCTCTGGGTTTTGGAAATCTTTTAGCTTTACTCTAGGGAAATGGTAACTGAAATAGGAATTGCCCTGTAAACCCCCAGGTACTTACCATTTGAACTGGGGCAAAGGAAACTACCAGTTAAACAATTAGTCTTAACTTGGTAATAGTAATAACTGTTCCATGGGTTGTTTCCAGTGCCAGGCACTGTTGAAGCGCTGTATTTCTATTAATTTATTTAATCCTCAGAATAACTGGGTGAAAGCGGTGCTGTTGTGATACTTCCTTCACAGATGAAGAAATTTTGCCAAAGATCTCTTGCTAAAGGTCACTCGCAAGCAAATGGAAGAATCAAGATTAGGATCCAGGGTGCTGACAAAGGCCCTGATCCTAACCATTCGGCAAACTGCCTTTCTAGAGACGGAATAAGGAAGGAATCGATCTTATAGGAAAGTATATATTGAACTAGTGCTAACAGTCACCTCTTTGAGTATAGCTGCAGTAAATGCTGCATTCAGATGAGAAGCCAGGGCATTTCTTGGGAGCAAAACACGCACAATTATTGGCTTTGGTAACAGTTTTGATTGTGTCACTATTTGAGCATAGGCGCTTAGATAATGCCCTGCAACAATTCAGTCTCCCCTTCCCTAGTGCGCCATTCTTTGCTGCAAGTGAGAGGAAAGGAGGAAGTGGGGTGGGTTGGACAGCATTTCACTTGGAGAATTGAGGGCTTTGTCAAGAGTTTCAAGTGGAGGCTGCCTTAAGGAAGGCTGGTCCTGGAGCTCCCTGGTGGCATAGCAGGTTAAGGATCCCGAGTTGTCCCTGCTGTGGCGCAGGTTCAGTGCCTGGCCTGGGAACTTCTGCATGCTGTGGGCGTGGCCAGAAGGGGGAAGAAATGATAATAATTCTTAAAAAAAAAAAAAAGAAAGAAAAGAAACGCTGGCCCCTGTGTATCTCCTTTGGGCTGAGTGATGGAGCCACAGGCCACCAATCTGCCCGCAAAGTCAGGCGCCCTCAAACTGGAGGACCCCTGGTGGGGGTGGGGGTGCTACAAGGACACCTCTCAGGGCACTGTGAGGCTGCAGGCAGGGGGAGAGTGGCTGCAGACAATAGCAGAAAAGGCCTTCTCATCCGTTTGTGTTCCCCAAGCTAGTTCTAAAAGGGCCAGTGGAGACACCAATGAGGATTATGACTGGCACTCAGGGTGCTGGCTTGCAATGTCTTGAGGAAAACCTATTTTGCGTTGCTGTAGCTGTGGTGTAGGCCAGCGGCTACAGCTCCCATTCCACCCCTAGCCTGGGAACCTCCATATGCCGCGGGTGCAGCCCCCAAAAGACAAACCCAAAAAACCCACAACCGTATTTTGTCATTTACTTTTCTTAAATAATCATCCAGAGAGTTCTACCAACAAACTCTTAAGGGACTTACAAATGGGCTGTGGATTGCCTGGCACCCTGGGGATCAGGAATACAGTCACCACCACCCCCAGTGCCCTGCCCAGTATCTGTAGAGGATTGGTTTCAGGACCCCCTCAGACAGCAAAGTCTGAGAGTGCTCAAGTCCCTTATATAAGATGACGTGGTGTTTGCATTTAACGAATCTTAAAATCATCTCTAGGTTATTATAATACTTAAGACAATGTAAACACTATGTAAATAGTTATAAATACAATGTAAATGCTGTGTAAATAGTTCCCAGACATGGGCAAATTCAAGTTTTGCTTTTAGGGACTTCGTGGACTTTTTTTTTTTTCTTTTCAATCTGAGGTTGGTCGAATCTGGGGATGCGGAACCATGGATGCGGAAAGCTGACTGTATGAGTCGTGCAATGGGCAAGAGAATGGGGAAGTCCTTTGGGCTGTGGGATGGAAATCCTGTGAAATCAGATTGTTATGATCATTATACAGCTACAGATGTGATAAATTCATTTGAGTAATAAAAAAAAGAGAGAATGGGGAAGTCCAGAGTGGGGAACTCTGGGTTGGTTGTCACCCTCATCTCCCTTCCCCAACACCTGACCCCAGAGAACTGGGTCTCTCCGCTTAGGGTCCTTTGGGGTGTCAAGCATGAAGCTCTATTCTTCAGTTCATTTCAAAGGACACAGATACTGAGGGCCTACTGTGTGCCAGGTACGGTGCTAAGCACTGGGAGGATGAAAAGTCCAGTCCTGAAGGAGCTCAGAGCCCAGAGTAGGGCGTGCCCTAGTAATAATAGCACCAACCTCATCATCATAGCCATTCCTTGAATACTTATGTGTCAGATACTGCCCTCTGTGCTTGTCATATATTTATTCATTGAATCCACACAACAGCTCTAGGAGGTGGATACTGTTATTATCTCCATTTTACAGCAGGGGGAGGAGACACAGAGAGATTGATGAACCCGTCCATCGTCACACAGCTAGTAAGAGGTTAGATAGGAACTCACACCAGAAATCAGTTTGGTGGAGATAGGCAATTGCTCCAGGGAGGAGGGAGGCAGGACACCCTCTCCAATCACATACTTCCTGGTGGGTAGGGGGACCTGCTGGTGGGAGGCAGGCAAACCCACAGACCTCAGCTTTGCGGAGTTGTGAGAAAAGTGGGGACGCTTTGAGACAACAGGCTGAGCCATCAGAGGCAGCACATGAAGGCGTGAATAGCTAGACGCTGAAGCCACCTGCCTGGGTTCAAATCCTGGCTCTAGTACTTTCTAGCTACCTAACCTCTTTATGCCTCAGTTAATCCTCTCAGGGCTGATAAAGGATTAAATAAGTTAGCATTCAAGGCTGAAGAATACTCTTCACTGGGAAAAGCACAACCATGAGGCTGGTTTCCCAGCAGCCTTCAATTTTGTTCCTTTTCGCAAACATCTCACTACTAAGTCCACCCCATCAGGCACTGACGTGAAATTTACTTCAGGTGATAAAGTTCACGTAATAGAAATCTCTCTACAGCTTTACCTTACAAACTTGGTTTGTCTACAAGTCTTTTATTTTTTTGATAATTTGGGGCACCTGTATGTAATTCTTTTTGGGGGGCCGCAGGTGCAACATATGGAACGTTCCAGGCTAGGGATCGAATCGGAGTTACAGCTGCCCTACAGCCACAGCAACATGGGATCCAAGCCATGGCTGCGATCTACACCACAGCTCATGGCAATGCTGGATCCTTAACCCACTGAGCAAGGCCAGGGATTGAACCGGCATCCTCTTGGATACTAGCTGGGTTCGTTTCCGCTGAGCCACAATAAGAACTCCCACCTGTATATAATTCTAAGACATTTACATCACCTCAAAAGGAAACCCCGTACCCATTAAGCAGTCACTTGGCTTCCCTCCTTCCCCCAGCCCCAGGACACACTAACCTGATTTCTGTCTCCATGAATTGACATATTCTGGACGTTTCAAGTGGAGCCATACAATATTTGTCCTTTTGTGACTGGCTTCTTCCACTTAGCATAATGTTTCCAAGGTTCACCTATGTCATGCCCGATATCAGTACTTCATTCCTTTTTATGGCTGAATAATATTTTGTTTCTCCATTCATCTGTCGGTGGAAATTTGGTTGTTTCCACCTTCGGGCCATTGTAAATAGTGCTCCCGTAAATATTCAAGTTTTGGTTTGAACACCTGTTTTCCATTCTCTTGGGTCTATACCCAAGAGTGGAATTGCTGGGTTGCAGGGTAACTCTGTGTTGAATGTTTTGAAGAGCCGCCAAACTGTTTCCCATAGCGGCTGCACCATTTTACATTCCCATCAGCAATTCCTCCACATCCTCGCCAGCACTTGTTATTTTCTGGCTTTTAAAATGTATTTATTTACTTGAGTCAGAGCCATCCTCATGGCTGTATCTATTGGGGTTCACATGGCTTTGGGATTTGGCGCTGCTACTCTTCACTTTGCATTGGCATCTCCTGGGTGTTTATATATTTATTTTAACAACCTGATGCCTGGGCTGCACCTGGGTCGAGGCCTGGCAGCAGCAATAGCTTTGAAAGCTCCCTAGGCAATTCCACTGTGCAGCCAAAGTTGAGAATCACTGTATCCAAGATTCCAGGCCCCTCTCGGTGGCTGTACACTCTTTTTAATCAGAAATTTAAATCGTGTTTAACTAGCTGGGCGAGGCTCACATTTGTCTGAGAAATGGTGGGGGAGTGATCCAGATTTCTGTCAGCCATTGTAACCCTGATAGCTAAGGCCAGTTTTTTTTTTGTTTTTTTTTTTGTTTTTTTTTTAAGAGAGGAAGTGATTTCATCACAGCTGCACACAGGGGGCAGGGAGGCAGAGTGTCTCCAAGGGTCCCAAGTGAACTGATGAAAAAACAAAAAAACAAAACAGCAAAACAAAAGGCTACTGGGTAGCAACCCCCCCCCCCAACCTCTCCACAAGGCAGGTTTGGGGGCAGCAGACCAATAGGTGGCCTGTGGCATTTTACAGTTAGCATCCCCCACTTCCCTGCCACCACTAACCGCCTTCTCCTTTTTAACAGAAGTGCTTTGCTGTTTTCGATTTTCTTCCTCCCAGGAGGTAGTTACTGCTGCTAACTGTGCAGGACAGTGTGGCTCTCCAGAGTTTTTAAAAACAGTTGTGGACATGCAAGTTGGCCTAACTGCCAGCACGCACATGGGCCCAGGTGAACCTGAGTTTTGGATAAGATTAGTAACTAGCACGAAGTAGCATTTTGCTAAGAGGTTTTTCCACTCTAAGTATTGACTTCATCTTATTGTCACCACCCTCCAGCCACTCCCCCGCACCTTTGCCAGGAACAGCTGCAGGGGAACAACCAAACACCATGGGGAACAGCAGGGTTTCATGGTAAGGAGGTGTCGAGAAGGACCACACGTAGGACTGGGGCCTGCGTCAGGTGCTTTGTGCAGCGAAGAAGGAAGCCTGGTCTTGCTCTGGTTTGGTGCCGTCAGGAAGCAGGCGTGAGCCCCGAGCTGGTGGCTTAGTAATGTCATCCAGAAGGGGGAAGACCAGACAAAGGCTGGGATTGGTGAAGAAGCAGCAGTTGCTCAGAGGAGTCAGGACCCAGGAACACTGGGTGACTTTGGTGGTTGGGACAAGTTCCTGCTTTGTCCATGTTCTGACATGATTAAGGAGTGGCCTTGTTTTTGATTTATCCCATCCTGGTCACAGAGTGGCCTTGTCTGATGTAAGGGCCCCAGGGAATTGCCTATGTTCAACAGGAGAGGGCCTGGCCTACTCCTGACGGATGCCATGGACTGCTTTTCTGTTTTAGGTCTCCTTTTGGCCAAGTGCAGACAAGGGCAGGCTAGAGGACATTGATCTGTGACATCCACATTTTCACCATTGCCATGGTTTTGTTGTTTGGGGAACACAGGCTGCAGTTGGGTAAGTCTCCTGCTTTTTTGTTTCAGGAAAAGTTGCTGATTTCTTTGATGTGACAACAGTTGCACAGGATACACACCGGTCCACTCTAACACAAGCAATTCCCACACACAAAGTGATGATTCATCCAACAGGCCTTGAAGCCAGGGGCCTAGATTATAAAACCCAGGCAAGGAGAACACGTTCCAGAATCCAAAGAGGTACTTACAGCCCAGCTGGAGGCATTTAAAAAGGCCTCAAGCCCTTGATTCCTGTTTGCATCCTACCTTCCACAATCTTGCTGGGATTGTGTCCTCAGTGGGTAACACATGCATTGTGAACATGCTTAAAATGACCCCAACAATGTCGGCTCCATTTCAAGGCCCATTTATCTCTAATGCTGTGCTAGCATTCTCAGGCCTTTTTGTTACACTCCACTTTTGCTGTGGCTATCTGATTAGTTAATGGCAGAGCATCTCAAGGGTTTTCATCTCGTCTACTCCGCACCTTCAGAAGCAAGGCGGGTGCCAGCGCTGGCCGCTGCCACCTGCCCTGCAGGACACAAGCTGCTGAGCAGGCCCGGCTACTTAAAGTGCAGGCCCAGCACAAAATGAAAACACGGGGCCCCTGGTTCAAAAGTCTCATTAACGATTTCAAGACAGCTCGAGCACAGAGTTAAGCCAAGTGCAGGGCCCTTCTGAGTATGAGGCCCGGTGCTACTGCACAGGTTACATGCTGCATTGTATATTTCACAGGTATGTGCTAAATGAACATATGTGATGTTTCTTTTCACCAAAAATAGAATGCAGTAAACATCTTCACGTTCAATTTTAAAAAATAAGTGGATGAGGCACACTGGAGACCTGTAGAGCCCTGCTGCCCTGGTAACGTGGCACAGGAGGACCAGCCACGTTCCCAGGAACTGGACTCTGGAGGAACATCCCAGGAAGCAGTCAGGAGCTGCAATCTGAAGAACAAGACAGAAGGCTGAGATGGCAGAATAGCTATGGAAATTGAGAACCCTGGATGCATGGAAGAAAGGAAAACATGCAGGGCAACAAACAGGTGGCTGGGAGCAGGAGAAAAGCAACGTGGGAGCTACAAAGGGGAGCAAGTTCTTAAGAAGATGGTCTGTTAAAGGACAGTCGTGAAGACATTGCCCAGTTCTTGTAGAAAGGTGGAAGGACTCAACAAAACAGCCACTGGGAACTGTTTGCGGAAAAGATGAGTATTTAGGTTCCTCCTGCGCTTTGGAGGGTCAAGAATTCACTGCTCTAGATTTTTTCGAGCCATTAAGGGCAATTTCTGCGGAGCTTGGGAACGCAGAGAGAGGCGCATGAGGGCGGATGGGATGAGGGAGGCATTGGCCCAGGGGTACTGTCGTGTAATAAGGGAAGGCTTTAGTGCACAGACACCCATGATCCCTCCTTTGCACATCTTCTTGAACCCTAGTCATAACCTTCAAGTCAAAGACAAGCCCACGGGGGGAGGTTCCCTGCCACGAATGGAGACATCAGTGATGGAGGAGCAACTCTAGGAACGGTGATTTCCCAAGTCAGCAGTAACATGGTCTTCCCCTCCCTTGCGTTTTCCCCATTCCCGTTTTTCGCGAAAACGTACGTATTTGAATACCCAAGGTGCCGAAACGCAAAGCCGACCCGGGCTCACGATAATGGAAATGACAATTCTAAAGGATTAAACTGTAGTATTTGAAGAGTTAAGAAAAAGGCGGCAGTACTTGTAGGCTCCAGGGTGGCTCCCAGCATTTTATTTTCTTGGCTTGATCGGGAAAACGGAGGGGCCTGGGCTCGGGGGCTGGCCTGGGGGAAGTGCAGGGGGTGGGCCCCCCGGAAGTCGTGCTGCGCGGTTTAAACCTAAGGTGACCTAACGGATGGCGGGAGCGCCCGCCCGATCCTCTGCGCGGGGCGCGGCCATTGGTGACGCACGCCCGGGAGCACGGCGCCCACGTTTCCACCATTGCCTTAGCGCGGCCTCACACCCGACGCTCGGAGTTCGGGGCTGCGGGCGTCCTTGCTTCCTCCCTCCCGGAGGCGGGCCCGACCCCGCCCCCGCGCCCCGGGTGGCTCCCGGCGGTCCCTCCCACCTCCTAGCCTAGGCCTCCCCGGCGCGGCGCACTCCCCGCCGGCCGCAGCCTGACACGCCGCGCGGCCCCCCAGTCTCCCCGGCCGCCTCCCCCAGGCATGGCACAGGGCCTCGCCTCACTATGGCAGCAGCACGGCACAGCACGCTCGACTTCATGCTCGGCGCCAAAGGTGAGGGCGCGCGCCCGCCACCTGCCCGGTCGCTCCCGCCGCCTGGCGGCTTGGGGCCAGCGGGGCCGGGCGGGGCGCGCGCCGCGGGCCGAACAATGCGGCCGGCCGCGCGGCCCCGGCCCCGGCGCGGGCGGCTCCCGGGCTGCCGCGTGCACCGGCGCCCGCGTGGAGGCCGCACTCCTGCTCCCGCCGCGCTCCGTCCCGGCGGCAGCGCGGGGCCTGGAGGGGCCGAGCAGCCCTCCGGGCCCCGGGTCATCCACCCGCGCCCCACGCGGGCTCGGCGGCTGCCGCCGGGGTCTCCTCACGCCTCCCCCCCACACACACGGGGAGGAAGACTCCTCGTGGTCGCGGCGCCCACTGGGGCGAGGGGCGTGCGCGGGGCCGGCCGCCCGGACCTTGTCCAGTTCCCCGAGGCGGGCAAATTCCCGCGGGGGCGGGGGCTTCCCTCGTGGGAGTCGGGGCTGGGGCAGGACCGCGCCGCGCTCGCAGGATTCTTAGCCGACTGCGTAGGAGACTGACCCCCGGAAAGGAAGGGGGCACGGGAAAAGGAAACGGTGACTATATTATTATTGGGGGTGGGGGGGGGGTGAGGTCCGAGCGCGGGAATTGTGAGTCTCCGAATCGGAGAGGCTCGGAAGACTGCGAGCCGACCCGAACGGAGGGCTGGGAAAGTGCGGACTGACTGCAGGAATTGCGGAGAGGAGGGTATTTTGCACGTTTTTTTTTTTTTTTTTTTTCTGGGTCCGTCTAACACCGTCTAACACGGGGCGGGGGGAGGGGTGGGACTGTTGGTCTCTCTTGCTGGTGGCTTTTAAACCTGTGAGTGCCGCAGACTGGAATCTGCGCTTCCCGTACGTCCCACTTGGAGCGTTTCCTCCAGGTCTGGTTCTTTCACTGTCTTTCCTCCAGTTGGCTGAAGCCACCTTTTCTGTTAGCATTGAAAAACATGACTTTCACACTTTCTGTTCCCCCGCCCCCGCGCCTGTTTTTTTTTTTTAAACTTCGGAGTATTCACTTTGCATTTTCATCCCCCTCCCCCAATTTAAAGGATTTCCGAAGGCATAAGGTGAATAAAATAAAAAAGACTGGGGATTTGAAGCGAGACCTAGGTTTGCATCTTATCTTGATGGGCTCTGCTTGTGACTTTGGCTCTATTTCTCAACTTGGCTGAGCCTCATCTCCTCTGGTAAAAACAAGGAAGGACAGTGCACACCGCATAGGGCTCTTAATGTTAGAGGAGTTGCTGGAAAACACTACTAGTTAAGTAATAACCGTGTATTTGGGTGTTCGGGAAGCAACTAGGAGAAAACTGAGCATTCACCCTCCTTTCTTAGCTGAGGCTGGACAGAAGGAAGGGAGCTGGGGAGAATCAGGAGATAAAGTGGGGATTGGAGATGGCTAGAAGGTTTTGTTGAGTGATTGCCCTGTCAGCTTTCAGATTTAGTAGTTAATGAAGGTTCTAGCATATTCAGTTTAAAGGTGAAGGGGCGGGGTGAGGCCTGAGGAAATAGTTGTTCAGCTCCTCGGAGTTAAGCCTCGGTAGCATCTTTGATGGCAAGCAAGTGTGAACGTTGACCAGCGCCTGCTGAGCGTGGCTTTTCGAGGCTCTAAGGAGGGTAATCTCAGGATGAGGCTGGAAGATTCTGGCACTTTGCTAAATCTGAGTGTCCTTGCCTGAAGCCTTAAACAGCTTTCAGCTTAATTCAGGTATTGTCTCTTGAAATGGTTGCTCACACAGGGCTTCTGTCTTCTTTTGTGAAAGTGGGGAAAAACTTTCGCTTAACTGTTGAAGAAAAAGCGAGAGAACTTGAACGTTTTGGAGCAGATGCTGGCCAAAGAGGGAGGAAGAACCATGGACGTGCAAGTTTGGAAAGGAGCAGGGGAAGCTGGCAGGTTCAAAGATGGGAGATGTGTGAAAGTGGCATCTAAATAACTGTGTGAAGAGAAAGTAACGTAAAAAGATGGAGGAATATTCCCAGCCAGAGTCTTGGATTGTTAATCTTCAAGATAATGTTTTGATGGCAAGGTGAAGAACATGCTAGAAAGAAAGAATACTGAGGAGGATGTGTATGATGCATGCGTCTGGGTTAGATCTTGAGCCCATCTCTTCATAACTTGTGGGAGTAAGAGAACTCTGGTTGGTATTCCCCCATCACTTGATTTTGTGTGAGGCATGTCACCCATACTGTCCATCCACACTTCTAAAATAAGGGGATCCAGCTAAACTAAGGTCTAAGTTGTTGGCTTTCCTTAAGGGGCACTTAGTAAGAAGTTTACCACCTGTGAGGTCTCTCCAAAAACATTTATTTTAATTGATAATGAGTCAAAAGGCATTACTCTTGGCGTGTGAGTATTGGATGTGACTCAACGGTGAGTCAAATGCCTGTGGAGCCTGGAATCATGTTCTTTTTCCCGTTTGTCAGTAATCCTTCCTAATGCTCCAGTTCCATGATGTGATTTTAATGGAATTAAACTTGACCCACTTATGTTATTATGCTGAGATTCCGTAGAACTTAGTTACCAGTGCAAGCCACCTAGTACCCAGCAGCCACTGGGCCACCAAGGGCAATTATAGGTTGGGCCTGGCGGTGCTTATTTAGTTTTGGCTGATGAGGTAACTCAGGCAATTTTAGTTTCTGCTGAAAAAGATCTCCTCTTTGATCATCTTGTAAAAGAAGTATTGGACTCCGAGGACCCTTGGGCCTAGAAAACATTTTGTGATTTCTCAGCCTGAGGCTAACGAGAACAAACATGTCCCATATTTGTGTAGCTTAAGCATCTCAGGGCTGGTGGAGGACACATTTGTTTACACTAGGCATCAGGTGTGCTGCATAGACAGGTGAGCGAGGTACGCATGGCTCCTGCCTGACCTGGAGAGGTCGCAGTCTTCATGTCCATTTCTCCCCCTGGGCTGGGGGTAGTAGCTTGGAACGCAGACCCCCACCGTCTGCATCCTGGACACACTTCTGATAGGTCATGGCTGTTGGAGAAGTCCTGGTTAAAATGGACTCGAATGATATGATGGTAAGGGTAGAAAGCTAGTTCAAGTCCACCTGGGGAAAACAAGGCACGCATTTACCTGTAGAATTAAGGGGATGGGTCTAATGGGGGAAAGTTCCTGTTACTACGTGTCCGTCTTTGGAACAGCTGATCTGTAGTTTCCGAAGGGAAACAAAGTGACTTATGTTATTCATGTTAAATTAGTCTTAGAACAGCAATCTTGTTTAATAAAGTAACAGAAGGCTTCTTGGAAATTAATGGGCTTGGCTGAAAAAGGTTTACGGTAGGGGTTCTTAAGTTGTGTGCCTTTGACTCTCATGGGGTAGCCTGTGGAGTGCTTCTTAGAATAAGAATTTCAAATGCATAAAATAACCCAGTTATTTAACATGACGTTATCAAAATAAAACCCCAAAGAAGTGGAATAGTGGGTAGTGATACACGCGTCTTCAGTAGCACATTGAAATACAATCTAGCCGCAGGCCTCATAGCCTCCCTAATTTCAAAGTAGAGCTGAAAAATC
This sequence comes from Phacochoerus africanus, assembly GCF_016906955.1. Taxonomy (NCBI): domain Eukaryota; kingdom Metazoa; phylum Chordata; class Mammalia; order Artiodactyla; family Suidae; genus Phacochoerus; species Phacochoerus africanus. The sequence goes on from NC_062560.1 coordinate 20,471,575, forward strand.
GGTATTTCCCCTGTCATGTAGTAAGGAAAAGCTGTGCTTTATTGGTGACGGTGGCCAGGTATGGTTGATGATTTACAAGCGTAATTGAAAATGCTGTTTCAATTAGTGAAGATAAAGATGTATATTTTTTCCCATCCTCGCTCACAGACAGCTCCCCCCCCCCCCCAACTTGTGTCCATTGGCCTCTGGGGAGTCCTATGGACTCCCCTGCCCCGGGTTCAGCCCCTCCTAGGAGCTAGAGAGAGAACTGGGACTGTATTTTCTCTATATTGGTCCTTTTGGGAGGAGGTTTCCACTCAGGCCAAAGTTGTAAGCAAATGTACCTGGTTCCTCTTCAAAACATCTTTTTGAAAACATAAAAGCCAATGTTTACTAATTGCCTCCTAGGCTAGGTATTGCCCTGAGCGCCTAATACAGTATTTGATGTAATCCTCACAGAAACCCTATGGTGGGTCCTCTTACCCCCATTTTAAAGAAGAATAAATAGGCCCGTTGAATTTTTTTTTTTTTTTAGCTCTTAAGTAGGATATCTGTGATTCACAGTCGTGTCTATTCGATTCCAAGGCCTTTGTTAATTCCCCAGCTGAGAAGCCTCTTAGTTAAGGTGCTGATTTTCAATGGCCGAAATCACCGTGTCCCTTTCCACCCTGCTCGCCCCCTTTTAGCTCTATCTGGAGACATTTTTTCCATATCTTTTTCCCTTGGGGAGGTGTGCTACTTGAATCTAGTAGGCCGGGGATGCTGCTAAACCTCCTAGAGCGCCCAGCATTGTCAGCCCAAGCAAAGTATCAGTGGTGCTAGGATAGAGAATGCCCCGTGTACGTTCTAACCAGGTTGTTGGAGTGATCTGGAGGAAAAATCAACAGCAAAATTTCCCTGGTTCTTTTTGGAAGCCTCTGGTGCAGGGAAGGAAGCTTGAGGTTTGCACTGGGGTCCGTTAGCACTTCCTACCCAGCCAAGCCTGTGGCTTCAGGTGACCTTTCCTCCCTGATAACCTGAATTATCGACCTCTCCACCAAGCTCCTGCTGTCCGTGTATTTATTGAGCGGCTTTCTAGCGAAAGCATATCGTCTTTGTGTGTTTCAAATAGCTACAACTATCAGCATAAAACCTCAACCAGTTTGGATTGCATCTAGCTTTTTTTGTTCTTTTGCTCAAGAGTAGAAAAGGCTTTCTTCCTATTCCCTCAGCATTATTAGCCCTTGTCCCATCACACTTTATCCACTGTCGTGACAGCCAACAACACTCACACCCACGCCCCTTGTTTAACAATGACACCTGGGGTGGCTGATGACTGGGAGCGGGAACATGCATGCGTGGGCCCCACTCTAGATTGATGTGAATCACAGTCTTTGAGGGGAGCGTAGTACTTGGAATTTGCATTTTTAATCAGCTTTCCTCGCAGTAATTCTGACACTGATTAAGTATGAGAACCACTATAATAGGATCCTCTTTAAAAACAAAAATCCCCCTTGTGCCAGAAACCTTTGAGGCACACGTCCTCCTCATTAAGTCCTGTGGATTCTACCTGTTACCCTCTCAGATTCCCTGCTTCCTGGCTACAGTTTTGGGCCACAGTCTCCCTACTTGTCTCCTCTGGGAAGGGCTCAGTCAACAGGAACTCAGTAGAGCCCTGTTCCCTTTCCCGTTTAAAACTTCTCCCACTGAGTCTTCATTACTCAGATAAAATTGAAACTCCTTATCAGCACTTACGAGGTCCGTGAAGGTTCTCCAGCCTCACCCAACACACAGGTGAGTCTCATACTCCCTGTGCTTTCAAGTAGCCAAGGGGCCCCTGGTCTCAGAATTTTGCAACAGCTTTGGGGAAGGTATTTTTGGTCTGTGCTGCAGGTATTTTCTCGTACCATAATTGTCTCCAGAGATATTTTTCTGGACTGCTCTGGGGAGGTCCCTTATTGGCATCTGCCTTCATTTGGCATGCTCTTTTGCTTTGTTGGGATTTTTTAAAAAACTCCCTCTCAACTCTGCAAAAGATTCTTAATTGCACTGATCATGCTCTGTTTGACCCCAGGCTGAATAATTGCACATTGCTAGGAATTCATTTTGAGAGCTTGCCATTAAAAATTTGTGTAAACCTTAATGGGTTTTTTAGAATATAATTGTAAAGTTATACCCATGTCTTTAAACCTGTAGAGGTAGTGTATGGTAGAATTCGTCTGTGCTTTATATCAAAAAGCCTCACCTGGTTTTTATGTGGTCCTTCTCTGTTATTTTAAATGCTTTGGGAGGGATTGACTATAATCCAGGCATTAGCAACAATGTCCACCCCAGCTAACGAGAGAGAGCTATTTTTTCAAATAATTTGAAGCTCTGCAGGTGATGGTTCTTAAAAAGAGCATTTTCCAATTAAATAACAAACTGGTAGATGATTTGTCTTGTGGGTTTTTTGTTTTGTTTTTGTGGGGAAAAACTGATTTTGTTTTGCAGTGGAGGAGTTACCAATTTGAAATCTTTATTTTCATCCTTTTTATTGTATAATGAAGTTGGCTGTGTTTGAATCACACTCACAGGCCTTCCCTACCTTCTTGGGAGGTGGATTGAAGTGCTGTGGTCTCCCGTAGCCTTGAAAAGGTAGAGATTTTGGTGTTGGACTTGGGACCATGGTAAGAATTGGCGTTAGGTGCTTTATAATTTGAATTGAGACCACCATGGTTATACTAACCTTTGGCAGGTAAGGATTGGTTAGAAAGTCACTGGATTGTGGTTGGGCATCTGTTTAAAAACGTGTTCAATAAAGCTATTACTGAGTTTAGTTTTTGGAATCACGCATATTCTGGGGGTTTTAATCCACCATTTCACTGCAGTTGTAACCTAAGCCTGTTGGTGTGCGCTGCGGCTCCAACCACCATTTCATGGTAGTTTAATTATAGGCTCAGTTCTTTTGAAAAGTTAAGAAAACTCCTCAATTGAATTCTGCAAGCCAAGTATGTAAACCATTGCACAAATGCTCTTTTAAACCCTTATAACTAGGCACTTTTCCAGACCCCAGGAAAAAGACAACTCTGGAGCCCTAAATTGCGGTAGGCCTGCATTTTGTTAAGCTGATGATGTCACCTGTGTTCTGGAATGAGCCCCTGAGCTAGTGGCCATACTTGCGATCAAAGGCATTTATGTGCTAAGCGGCAAAATCAAAAGGAGCTGGTAAGAGCCAGTAGCATGTTTTAGGTTCCTGAGCTGACTTGACCCTGGGGGTAGTTTCCCACGCATCTTAATTTCTCCCTTTGCATGAAGGTGCCAGTGATACCCAAATCCCACACACCGTGTTGTTGGGTGGGATGGCCAATAAAATGTTTGGAAGAATGTCAAATGATACATAAAACACTTAGCACTAATTGCAATACTTAGCACCACCGAGTACTTTGAAATCATGCCAGTGGATAAAGATGCCCAATTCTAAAGAGGTATGAATTTCACTTAATGAAAGATAAGGAAAGTTCTGCTGGCACAAGGGAGAGGTAGAAAATAATGAGTTGGCATGTGATTTGAAGGTTGGTCTACTTTATTTACAGGATCTCTCTAAGTTATTAAAGTAGAATTTTAAGAAGATACTTTGATTTTTTTTTTTTTTTTTTTTTTGGTCGCCCCATGACATATGGAGTTCCTGGGTCGGGGATTAGATCTGAGCAAGAATTGTGACCTACGCCACAGCTGCAGCAATGCTGGATTCTTAACTGGCTGCTATGGGCCGGAGGTCGAGAGAGAAGAGACACTGTCAGTCCCATTGCATCATAGCGGGAACTCCAACCGCTTGATTTTGAAGATAATACTTCCAAGGGTCTGTGTTGCATGACTCCATTTTCCCTGGAATGAAAATTGCGACGATAAGAAGCCCTCCCGAGCAATTCCTGGGATCCTGTTATATTTAGCACCAAATTGTCTCTTCTGAAGGACTGCAGGTCACAGTGGTTAAGCAAGACTCATAGGATCATGGGCATTCTGAATTTCTAGAAAATATTAGAAGATACCTCAAACTGGGTTCAACGTGGGACCCTTTCTCTTTGTTTATTGAGGTATTATTGACACATAACGTATTAGTTGCTGGTGTACAACATAATTTGATACGTAGATATATCGCAAAATGATCACAGTAAGTCTAGTTGACATGTCACCATAGTTTGAAAATTATTTTTTCCTGTGATGAGAACTTTTAACATCTCTTCTTAGCGATTTTCAAATATGCAGTATGATACTAACTAGTCACCATGCTGTTCATTACATCCTGTGACTTATTTATAAGACCCTTTTTCTTAGAACTGGTGCCGTGGATTATGCTTGGGGAAACAGTAATAGTGTAGGTTTTATAAATGTCTTAACATCCTTGCCTGCTACTGATAGTATTCATTGTTAAAATAATTTAAACTATTTAATGCTGCAGCTAAGTGGCTCAGTGGGTTCTGGGGTTGGCCTGTCAGTCCAAGTGTTTGATGTCCCTAAGTGGGGTTTGTCTAGGTTGGAGAGAAAAAAGAGTTTACCATCAGCTTATTCCCTTGGGAATATGATAGGGCTTTAAAAAAAAAAAAAAAGCATTTTGTGAATGTTAACTTGTTAATGGAGTTCCCTTGCATACTTTTTTTTCTTTGAATAAATAAGACGGCTTTCCTTGAAACTGTAGCAGCTGTTCAAGTAATGATTGATGCATTTGTCTTTTTTTACATGTTCTTGTTTGTTTTTAGTTACTCATTTTGGGCTACATACAGGCTGTAGGGAAATAGAAAGGGTGAAACCCAGATCCCTAGTCTTGCCACAAGTAGATAATCACTGTTGTTTTTGGAGTATGGGATAAATGCCTCATTTTTGTCACTTATATAACTAAGGGGGGGCAACACAATCGAGTGATTGGAGCCTGGCTGCTTGAGTTTGGGTCCTAGCTCTGTTACTTACTAGCTGTGTAACCTTGGGCGCATCTTGACCTCTTGGCCTTAGTGAACTGGCTACGCTTTGATTACTTTGTTGAACGGCAGCAGTGAGAGCAGACATCCTTGCCTGCTACTGATAGTATTCAGTCAATTACCATTAAGTACAATGCTGGCTGTAGGTTTTTGGCAGATGCTTCTTAGCAAGTTGTGGGCATTCTCTGTTGCTGGTTTCTGAAAGCTTTTATCTTGAACATGTGTTGAATTTTATCAAATGCTTTTTTTTTTTTTTTTTTTAAGGTCCAGGCCAGGGATCGAGCCTGCACCACAGCTGGCTCCTTAACTCACTGTGCCACCAGGGCACTCTGTCAAATACTTTTTTGCATCATTTTAATATCATGTGATTTTTCTTTTTTAGCCTATTAATATGGTGAATCATACTGATTTCGTAATGTGTATTTTGTAAATACATTGAACCAGACTTGCAGACCTGGAATAAATCCCATTTGGTCATGATATATAATTATTTTCATATGTTGCTAAATTAAGCATTTTAAGGATTTGTTAAGGATTTTTTTTTTTTTTTTTTTTTTGCCATGCCTGTGGTGTGTAGAAGTTCCTGGGCCAGGAATCGAACCTGTGCCACAGCAGCGGCTGTTGTGACAAACCCAGATCCTTAACCCCCTGAGCCATAAGGGAACTTCTGCTTAAGTTTTTTTTTGTTTCTGTTGATGAGAGATACAGATTTGGCCTATAGATTTCTCTTTTTGGGCTTTGTCTGGTTTTGGTGTTAGGATAATGGCTTCATAAAATGAATTTGGGGAAAAAAAAAAGAAAAAAAGGAGTTCCCGTCGTGGCGCTGTGGTTAACGAATCCGACTAGGAACCATGAGGTTGCGGGTTTGGTCCCTGCCCTTGCTTAGTGGGTTAAGGGTCCAGCGTTGCCGTGAGCTGTGGTGTAGGTCGCAGACGCGGCTCGGATCCCTCGTTGCTGTGGCTCTGGCGTAGGCCGGTGGCTACAGCTCCGATTGGACCCCTAGCCTGGGAACCTCCATATGCCACGGGAGCGGCCCAAGAAATAGCTAAAAAGACAAAAAAAAAAAAGAATTTGGAGGTGTTCCCCTTATTTTCTGGGAGAGATTATGTAGAATTGGTGTTAATTCTTTAAATATTTGGCAGCGTTCTCTAGTGAAACCAACTGGGCCTCAAAATTTCCTTCTTGTGGAGTTTTAAAATTTTGAATTCAGTTGCCTTAGCAGTTACAGGGCTATTTAGCTTATCTGTTTCATATTGGTGAGTTGTGGTGGTTTGTTTTTAGAGGCATTAGCTTATTATCTCTCAGTTGTCAAATGTATGTGTATAGAGTCATTTGTAGGGTTCCCTTATTATCCTTTTGGTGTCTGTAATGATATCTCTTGCTTTACTCCTAACATGGACCATCTGTATCTTCTTTGTCAGTCTTGCTAGAGGATTTCAGTTTTTTGATCTTTTCAAAGAAATAGCTTTTTGCTTTATTCATTTCTCTGTAGTTTTTTTATTTTCAATTTCATTGATTTCTGCTGTTAACTTTATGCCCTTCCTCTGCTTGCTTTGAGTTTATTTTTCTCTTTGCTAAGTTGTTGAAGTGCGAGCATAGATTAGTGATTTGAGACTTTAAAATGGAGGCCGGTGCTCTTAAATATTCTCGAATGTGAGATTGTTCCCATTATTAGCTGCTGATGTAAGTTCTATGTATCCCTTAAATTGCAGGGGACCTAGTTAGGTTACTAGCTGTTTTTTTTTTTTTTTTTTTTTTCTTCACATTTAATAAGTTGCTAAGTGAAGTGTAGGAAATGTTTCTTAGATTATTCTAGCCTCAAGTTCTAGAATGTTACCGCTGGAAATTCAGGTTGTAGAATTATAGCAGAGGGAGAAAAATTGGTTAAGGATTTAGAGCTGGAAGAAACCTCAGGCCAGGGGTCAACAAACTAAGGCCCTTGGGCTGTATTCTGCTCTGCTGGCCTCTTGGTGTACAGCCCTCCAGTAAAGAATGATTTTTGCCTTTTTAAAAGGCAGTAAAGTACACAAACGTATTTTGTTTTTGACTTGGCCTGCAAAGCTTCATGTCTTTACCGTGTGGCCCTTAGGAGAGCAAGCCTGCCTACCTCTGCCTTGAGATTATCTGAGGCCAGTGGCTTGCTTCAGAGGCATCTGGGAACATGTACAGGTACAGCTCCCAGGTCCCTCACAGGCTGACCTAGCACACGGCCCTCCCCATGTCGGGGGAGTTGTTTTGTGCCCTTCGTTCTCGGTCTGTGCACCATCCTCCAGCCACGCTCACTTTGCCAGCGCCTCCTTCTGCAGGGGGCGGGCCTGAGCACTGACTGGCTGGGCCTGCCCTGGGCAACCTCGGAGCCAGGGAAGGTGCCGGGCCGCCTCAGGGACAGCTCTGTTAGGAAGGTGTTCTTTGATAGCGCAAAGTTAATGAGGTCCAAACCGCTTTAGCTCTGGAAATGGTATTTCATTGTTGATCTGCAGCCTAGCGTAGACGCTCTGGCAGAAACCCTAGAATTTTTTTTTTTTTTAATAGAAACACAAATGCTGATAGGTCTGACCTTTGAGGGATTCTGCCCACCTAAAGTTAGTGGGAAGAAACCTGGGTATTCATGCTAAGTGCTCAGAAAACATATTTCATCCTTCCGGGATTAAAAAAAAAGAAAAAGTTCTCCCAGTTCTACTTTGGGAAAGAAATCTTGTTGTGGGGGAACTGAAGGAAACCTTCCCCATCCATCCCGCCTTGGGCCAGCCTGTAATCTGTCTCCTCTGTGGGGTGAGGGTGAGGCGGCAGGCCTCACGGTGGACTCTGATGAGCAGTTTTGAACGGAAGGTAAGAGGCTCGTCATTTTTCCTGGGCCAAGAGCCTCAAGCCTCGGACTCTGTAATGCCCCTCTTGCCACCTGCTTGTCCTTTTAATGATGCTGCTGGGCCTGCTTGGGTTTCCTTTAACTTCCCTTTCCTGTCAGGGTGAGCCTGACTCTCAGAGAGGGTTCACTATTGTCGTAACCTCTCATCCGTGTCTGTGCTCCAGCCCAGTGACCCCTTCCTCTTCTCTGGGGGCACGTGCCATGGTGTTGGAGTGCCCCCTGTTCCTCCAGTGACTCCTGATGGAGAGGGCAGATGGACTGATAGTGAGCGTCTCATGGCCACAAACTAACAGTGTCAGCTTGCCACCAAAAGAAAGCCAGGCTTTGGCCTAACCTCCCTTTTCTGAGACTTTTTTTTGTCTTTTAGGGCTGCCCCGCGGCATATGATGGTTCCCAGGCTAGGGGTCGAAGCGGAGCTGTTGCTGCAGGCCTACGCAACTGCCACAGCAACGCCAAATCCGAGCCGTGTCTGCGACCTGCACCATAGCTCACGGCTTAACCCACTGAGCGAGGCCAGGGATTGAACCTCCAACCTTGTGGTTACTACTCGGGTTCGTTAACCACTGAGCCACAATGGAAATTCCTCTGTGCCTTATTTTATCACTCTTGGTTCGCCTCCCATGTGGGTTAAGTCAGAATGTGAGGGCAGGAGTTCTCATTGTGGCTCAGCGGAAATGAATCTCCATGAGGACGTATCTTCGATCCCTGGCCCCACTCAGGGGACTAAGGATCCAGTGTTGCTGCGGCTGTGGTGTAAGCTGGCGACTACAGCTCCAGTTCAACCCCTAGACCCCTAGCTTGGGAACCTCCATATAAGGCAGGTGCAGCCCGAAGAAGACAAAAAAAAAAAAAAAAAAAAAAGGATGTACACCAGAGCTTGAGCCATGTGCCAGCTCTGCAGCGGTAGACCTCCGTGTGCCAGCTGAGGCTTGAGGCCTTTGGGGCAAACGGCTTACTCGGAAGAAGAGGGTACAGTACTGTATTAGTGTTCTGATTCCAGAGTACCGAGGGATTACGATTGTAGCTCATAGATTATTATTTTTTTAAATAAACCCTCCTTTAAGGGTTTATTTAAATTTTAAGGGTTATCTTCAACTTGAAGGGTTTATTTAAATACTCCTTAAGGAGATTGGCTCTCGGTTGGTATTATTTTAAAGTCAAGCCAGGCTCCTGCCCCCTTTCCAGTAGGTGTCGGGGCCCACGTGTCTGTGGGGAAATGGCCCTTGAGATGTTCTGCAGTGGGAAAGGGAAGGCCAGGCCGTGAAACAATTAGCAGCGAGTTTACTGTGTACTAAGTGGACCACAATGTGAGTTTTAAGAAATAGTCATTGTGGCTTGTACTGTAAACAGTGCCATATGGTTTTCCTTAGTATGTTTGCATAAAAAGAGCTGGGGGTGTTATTTCTGTATCCTGTTGTATGGCTGTCAGTCCAGCTTTGGTAGGTCTTTTTCTTTGTTTCTGTAGTTAATTTTTCTAGGTTTGATTTCTCTCCTCTGTGAATATCAGAAACTGTGCTCTGAAAATAAGCCGCAATTGTTGATGTCATGGTCCTTTTCAGTATTTGCAGCCCCACCCCGGTGCTGTAATTTATTTTTTCATTGAGGTAATGTAATTGCTATAATATTGTCTCAGGTAGAGGGTAATGTGAGAAAAAGTATGTATATATGTATGACTAGAGGTCACTTTGCTGTACAGTAGAAATTGACAGAATACTATAAATCAACTATAATGGAAAAAAAACAAAAAGATTCAATAAATGTATGTGTTGCTACAATGTGTATTTAACATTCATAACCACACGAAGTTAAAAATTGTTTTTCTTGGAGTTCCTGTCGTGGTTCAGTGGTTAACGAACACGACTAGGAACCATGAGGACGGGGGTTCGATCCCTGGACTTGCTCAGAGGGTTAAGGATCCAGCGTTGCCATGAGCTGTGATGTAGGTCACAGATGGGGCTTGGATCTGGTGTGGCTGTGGTGTAGGCCGGCGGCGGCGGCAGCGGTGGCGGCGGCGGTGGCAGCAGCTCTGATTCAACCCCTAGCCTGCGAACTTCCGTGTGCTGTGGGTGCGACCCTAAAAAGACAAAAGACAGAAAAACAAAACCAAAACTATTTTTCTTAAGATGAGAACTTTGCAGAGAACTATTAGTAAGTATAGTTACTGTGTATAGTTAAAGTACCCAAGGCACTGAGCCTGGCAGCAGACATACTTGAGTGGCAGGAAAGCGTCTCCAGCCTGAGACAGCACCTGTATGAGGCAGCTGCCCAGACCCTTGCTATTTGATGATGAGGGGTGATTGCTGGGGAGGGTAGAGAAGACCACCCCTTGCACTCCCTTTATTTACTCTGATGTCCATATCCTGTCCTAGGGTTGATTAAAGGGTAGAAGCTGGCTTCTGGAACTTTCTCTTGCCTTGATTACCTCACAGTAACTGAGAATCTGAAGTGCTGCCTGTGAGGCTGTTTTTGGACTGCTTTATTGAGATAGGACTCAGACAATTCCTTGTGTAAAGGACACAGTTTGGTGGGTTTTCGTATATTGCGAGTTGTGTGACCACTCCCACACTTGTGGACCATTTTCATTGTTTGAAGAAGAAACCCTATGAGTGCCCCTTCTCCACCACCCTCACTTCTAGACCCCCCATTCCTCCCAGGCCCTGACAGCCACTAATTTGCTTTCTGTCTCTGGGGATTTCCTTTTTCTGGCCATTTCGTGTAAACAGAAACATACAGTATGTGGTCCTTTGTGACTGGCTTCTTTGGCTTAGATGATGTCTTCACAGTTCACTCTGCTTCTGTGGCTAAATAACAGTCCATCGTATGGATAATGGCACATTTTGTTTATCCACTTATAACTTGATGGGCAATTGGGGTGTTTTCACTTTTTGACCATGAGTCGTGCTGCTTTGAACATTCCTGTCCGCCTGGGTTTTGTGTGATGAGATTAATCATCCTGCAGCTGTTGTAAACGTGGGACTATTATCACCAAGCTTTTGAATTTAAGACAGGCCAAGGAAGCACCTGCTTGCCCTTCGCTTTAATCCCTGGAAATTCATTAGGGTTTTGAATGTCTGAGAAGTCTCCTGATGCACAGACCCTTTGTTAAAAATAAAAAAAAAAATTAAGTATAATGTAAAATTTAAGTATTGAGCTCTTTTTGATTGTAAAAGATGAAGACTTTTTCATCATTTGATTTCAGTAATGTGGACCTGTCTCTCACCGTTCTTTTTTTTTTTTTTAAGTTACATCTAGCATATTCAGAGTGAGTTCAAAAGGTATTCTTGAACACTGGGACTGTTGGGAGCAAACGGCTTGGGTGGGAAGGGCCTCACGAGGAATGCGATGCTGTTTTGTTCTCAAGAGTGGTTATGCCAGTGGGGGGTGGTACTCGAGTAGATTTTTTAAAAACATGATATATTTTACATAGAGTAAGTTTTAGTGTATAGTTCTAAGTTTTGACCAAAGCATATACAGTCCTGTGACCACATCACTGTCAAAGATGAGGACAATGGAGAAGATTTTTAAAGTAAGTGCTCGCATGATTTCCAACTGTATTGGAGTTGTTTCCCTTTCTTCCTCTTTGGGGTTTAGGGGTCTGTCAAGAAGACCAGGAAGCTGTTAAACAGTGCACAGCTCAAGCCTGGCTCTTAGGCTCTCTGATAGCAGGGGTCTTAGGTGTTGGGGAAGGGATGCCTACGTTTATGCTTCCCCTTGTGGGGAGCTGCAGATGGATCTGGCAGCAGCTTCAGGGCCATCCTCCCCCGAAGAGAGTGTAGATCTCTGAAAGGCCGACGGGAGTAGGGCCACAGCTGAGCCCTCTGACCTGGAGGGGAAATGGAAGTGTGGGAAGAGAGGCAGATCAGAGGGAGCTGGCAATCAAGTACAAGTCAGGGCCTGGAGCTCTGGAAATACCAGGGCCTGGGGAGTGGGAGGTGGGCTGGGCTTTGGCTACACCACTTGGGCATGGTACAACCGTGGGAATAACCATCCACTTCTTGGAGCTTCAACTGCTTGAGCTTTGTGGGAGAGAGAGACCTAGGAAACAATAAAATGGAGAGGGGTCCTTGATGGAGAGTTGTGGAATATCCAGCCCCTATAAGTAACAAGATAGACTTGGCAAGGATAGAAATTCATCTCCTAATTTCATCTGCCAGGCGCTGCTTAAATGTGAGAGTGCAGAAAGGAACGCAGCCGCCTAATTTTGCAGAGGGGACTGGTGTGGCTCTGGCCCACAGCTGGTGCAGGGTGATGACCACAAAGGGGCAGAGATTTGGCATTGGGTGGCTTAAAGCCTTCACACCTTATGTCTAGAGTTGTCTTAGTTGATGCTTTTGAAGTTGCAAAAGACTTAAAGGTGCAAGGTCCAGGGGTGCGGAGAGTGCAAAGGTTTTCTGGATGTGTGGAAATTGCTTATTTCCTGAGGGCAGCCTCTAATGGAATTTACTTAGTTAAGGAGGTTACAGTATTGTAGCCTTTTAAAGCTGAAGAAGTTAACTGAAGCATATTTTCCTGCCTTTTTGCCAGAGTGCCTGCTGTCTTAGGTTTTTATTTGGTAGGAGTCTCTCTACTTCTTGGGCTAGTAAGGTTGGGTGGGTACAGTTTGTCTAATTAATTTCTGCCCATCTTATAGTCATAGGTGGCAGTGCCTGACTGCGAGGGGATGAACACCGGTGCCAGGTTCCTTATAGGAGCCCTGTGAAGTGGTGTCTCCACTTGATGGTGTAGGAAATTAGAGCTGTAAGTGAGGGGTGTCCTGGCCAGTGAGTGTGAGTGGCACAGAGAGGTTGTGGTGGGGGACCTGTGGGAAAAGTTTTAGGGGACCGTTAAGGGGGATCTTAGGTGACAGGGGTAGTAACCATTGGTGGGAAAGAGTACAGAAGTCTGAGCTGGCTTTTGATTCTGGACTTGAGATGGGGACAGTGTAGTGAGCATTTGGGTGGGAGACAGGTTCCAGCTGAATATACAGATTGGGCCATCTGGAGCTGATGGGCCAGGTCAGAGCAGTGAGCTTCGTTCTCCTAGAGAGGCCTGTAAATGGATCCCTAGGAGAAAATGAGTCAGGGAGATGAGACTTTGTCTTCCCTTGCCTTCTTTTGGTAGTGGTGTTTTTAATTTGGTCCAGATCTCCAAGTTGATTCTTTAAAGTTGTTGTTGAATAAACACGCCTGAAGTGGGCAGTAGTCTAGAAATGAGGACACATTTTGCCCTGGGTCAGGTTGCTGTGTTTCGGAGCACTTGGGTGGGAAGGCTTTGTCTGAGTGGTTCACTCGTTACACATACATCATTCTTGTCTGGCCAGGGTTTTCTAAGAACCTGTGCCAAGCAACATTTTATTAGCTTAGTTTGGATTATCATATTTACTTGAAAGCGGTGTGCTTATATCTTTTTTAGCATTGTGAATCTACTTTCATATTTTCTGATTTGTAGACATTTATGATTTGTATGACATGGCTATCGTGAGTTCCCAAATTTGGGTGTGTTCTGAGCCCAGGCTCAAGGTGTAACTCATGTGTAGAGCATCTAGTCGTTCTTGAGGGATTGCATTGCCTACCTCCCTTCTGCCCCTGGGAAATTGGGGTGTGGGGTCATCACTTTTTTTTTTTAACGAGGGGGCATCACTACTCATGTAGATATGGCTGGGATTATTAACTGTCCTGTGAGGAGCAGGACAGTCCTTCATACGGCTTGAGGAACCTTGATAGAACAAGCACATTTTGTTTGGTCACATGAAATGCTCCTTACTAGACAGGCATGGAGGTTGAAATTGGATAAGTAATTGCAGAGCATTTTCTGGGGTGCGTCATGGGTTGGTTACCTGTGACTATAGCTAGTGGGGAATTTAGACTCTTTTCAGGCCCCCTGTTTTGTTGAATATTTTCTGTAACCTTTTGGTAACTTGAGTGTAGTTAGTTTGCAGATAGTGGGGCTTTCTCTTTCTTCTTTGTATCTAGCGGTTTGGATCAGTGGTTCTCAAATGTGGCTGCACCTTGAAATTTCCCAGGGAGCTTTAAAAAGGTGATGCCTGGATCCCACCCCCAGATTTGTATTTAACTGGTCTAGGATGTGGCTTCAGAAGTTTTAAAACTCCTCATGTGATTATAATGCACAACTGGGGAGTCCCCTTCATGGCTCGGGTTAACGAACCCGACTAAGATCCATGAGGATGTAGGTTCGATCCCTGGCCTTGCTCAGTGGGTTAAGGATCCGATGTTGCTGTCAGCTGTGGTGTAGGTCACAGATGCTGCTCGGATCTGGTGTGGATGTGGCTGAGGCGCAGGCCAAGGGCTGTAGCTTTGATTTGACCCCTAGCCTGGCAACTTCAGTATGCTGTGGGTGTGGCCCTAAAAAGCAAAAAAAAAAAAAAAAAAAAAAAATTCGCAGCTGGGATTGAAAACCACTGGTCTTAGTTGTTCCAGAATCTCTGCAAAGATACGAGAAAAAGGATGATTAATTTAGCCAAATGGAATTTTCATTAATCCACAAAATGTTTTACTGAGCCCTGAGACCAAGGAAGCCACTTCTTGAAGGCTAGTGGAGCTCATGCCTTGGCTTCCAATTTTTACTTTAAAATCTTGATTTTGGAAAAGAGATTGGAGGCAGTTGTTGCAGCTCTAGCTCCACTTTGTGGAGTCTCCCCAAGGGCTGGGAGCAGCTTGACTGCGGAGCCCCCAGGTCAGGAGGAAGCTGACTATGAAGTGAGGTGAACAGTGGGCAAAATGGCATGGTTCCTCTATCCCTGGCAGGGCTGGCATGCTTGGTGGCCAGAGAGATTAGGTGGTGGCGACAGCCAGAAATGCCGTTCAGACCTGATGTGTTTGTGCTGAACTGGGGGGCGAGCCCACAGTGTAGAAATAAAATAACACTAAATTGGATCTCTTTTGTAATGTGTTTGCTTTTAATTTGAAACCTGGCTGGAGGGCCTCTATTAGCCCACTCAGTGCCTTTCTGCTAATTGTGCCACTTAGAAAAAGGGAACGGTCGCCATGCTGGGCTTGGCCAGCAGTCAAGGTCTTTGCATGCATCAGACAAAGACACCCCTTTTCCCTGCCCAAGGGACAGAGTTTGCCCCAGCTCGGGCCTGGGGCCCTCCTCCACTGCTCAGCCTGGCCAGTGGCACGCAGGGTGGCCCTGCCTGCCGGTCCCCTTTGCCAGCATGGCGGGGGGGGGGTTGTGTTCTGTTTTGTAATATGCCAACAGAACCCAGTTTTGAGGCCGTTTACCAGGAGTGATGATTTGTTTTATACACTTTCAAAACAGAAAACATCTGTTCTGGCCAAGGAGGGATTGAATAATTGCATAGTGGCTTTCCTATTCACAGTTTAAGTACTGCTGGGTGCACTTGTCTTCACCACCCCGTAGCTCAGTCACTTCCATGGTGGCCTGACCCCACCAGGCTTCATGGACAAATATGGGTGGAACGAGGTTGGTTCTTTGTATCAATTTTGAAAATGAAGTCTTTTTAGGGGGCCAAATTGGGTCTTAAAAACCACAGGTCGAGGGAATGTAATTGTGGCCTCCCCTTTTAATTTCTTGAAGCCAGTTTCAGAAGGGCAAAGCCAGCGAGGTTTTTTGCCCAAAGGCACAGTTTTGTTGGGAATGAGTGCAACTCAGAGGAGATGCAGAGGTCTGCTTGTGTCAGGTGATGCTGTGGTGTGGCTGCTGCTCCAGGGCCTCCTTCCTGATGGGGGCCTTTTCCTGGAAGAGGCCCCTGCATTTTGGCCGTCCACCCTGACACTCTCCCGCCCTACCCAGCTCCCCACTCTGTCTTCTGAAAGGAGGAGGTGCCTTCCTCTCTGGTGAACCCCTCCTGGTATTTTTATGGGGGGTCGACGTCCCTTTACTTTGCCCTCTGGTTGCTCTCACACTCCCTGGACCTCACAGGGCTCTGGGCTGGGGCCTGGACTCCACCTACTCGTGTGGTGCCATTTGGGGAGATGGTCTGTCATTTAGTTTTGTTTTAAATGTCGTCTGTGAGGTTTAGTTGCACTATTCTAATTGCTCAGTGTTTGGAGATGGAGAAGGTGAAAAAATCACCCCTTCATTGCCATTTTTGCGCCTGTTTGCTTTTGTTTCTTAAGCAAAGTTAAGTATTTTGGTGAGGTTATTTATCTGCTTGGGCTCTTGTTACAAAGTACAAACGGGGTGACTTAAAACGGCGGAAGCTACGAGTTCCTGTGTGGCTGAGTGGATGGAGGATCCGGTGTTGTCAGTGCTGTGGCTCAGGTTGCTGCTGTGGCGCAGTTTGGATCCCTGGCCGGGAAAGTTGTGCGTGCCTGCAGCTAAAACCGAAACAAACAACACAACGCTACGGAAACTTGCTGGCTCCCAGTCGTGGAGGCCAGCGTCTGAACAGAGAGTATCAGCAGGGACACACTCCCTCTCAGGGTTCCAGGAGGGAGCCCTTGCCTCCTCAGCTTCTGGTGGCTCGGCGTGTTCTTGGCTTGTTGCCGTTGTCACTCCCATCTCTACCTTTGTCTTCCCATCGTCAGCTCCTCGGCCTCCCTGTCTTCCAGTCCTCAGACGCATGAGGATAGTTATTGGATTTAGGACCTACCTGGATATTCCAAGATGATCCATTTCTAGATCCTTAAATCAACTATATCTGCAAAAACCCTTTTCCAAATAAGGTCACACTCCCAAGTTGTGGAGGTTAGGATGTGGACATGTCTTGGGGGTGGGGGGGCACTCTTCTACCCCCTACAGTAGGGGTGGGTGAAATCTTCAGATTTTATTTTATTATTTATTTTTTTTTTTTGCCTTTTTGCCTTTTTGCTATTTCTTTGGGCCACTCCCTCGGCATATGGAGGTTCCCAGGCTAGGGGTCTAATCGGAGCTGTAGCCACCGGCCTACGCCAGAGCCACAGCAACGCGGGATCCGAGCCGCGTCTGCAACCTACACCACAGCTCACGGCAACACTGGATCGTTAACCCACTGAGCAAGGGCAGGGACCGAACCCGGCAACCTCATGGTTCCTAGTCGGATTCCTTAGCCACTGCGCCACGACAGGAACTCCTGAAACCTTCAGATTTTAAATGGCAATTAATTTACATCAAAAAAGTCTTCATCTGCCAAAGTAAGACATACGTGCTGCCCAGTTTGGCCTCTGAACCCAGTTTGTGGCCTTCATTCTTACTGTGAAAGAAGGTGTTGGGAGCATAGTTGCAAAAGTTCACTGGAGATAGACTCTGTGTAGATTTAAAAAAAAATCCTGCCAGTCCTTTTTGGCACTCCTTAGTATGTGGAAGGAATTCTAGTGTAATTTGCTTGTGAAACCACACTGCGGTCAGCTGTGGATCTTTTTTTTTTTTTTCTTTTGCCCTCAGTTCAGGTCACAGGGATGCCTCATTTTGATGCTTTGCAGCCTATGCCGTTTTTTTTCCTTCATGTGGAGAAAACACCAGCCTGTGGAGGGCCCGTGGGACAGTACACAGTAACTCCTCTTGTCTCTTGGTTCTTTATCTTTCCCTTCTCAGGGAATGCGTTCTTTGGCAGATATTACTCGAGAAGAATAAATTGCATTTTGCCTTTTATCTAAGAAGCATTAGTGGTGGATGTTTGTGAGGATTCTAGCTTCAAGTGAACCTGCAGAGGTTAATGAAATGTCTATAACCTTGACCTTAGTCCTACCTGGGGACACTGAGCACCACTTTCGTGGCTGGGGGTGGGTTGTGAGAAAGGGGGTAGGTTGCTCACTTTCTACTATTTAGAAATAGTTAGTAGCGTCATTCCATTTTTTCCAATAATAGAAGCAAGCCATATTTATTGTAAGACCCTCGGAACATAAAGCCCAAGGTTTTGAAGTCCTTTATGGTACCCATCAGCAGTGGGTGGAATCCTGTACTAGTATTGTGTATCCTTGCTAATTTATTTAACTTAAAGTGGAATGTCATTTATTGTGCTTGTATTTCTAATTTCTGATTAGGCTGAGTATTTCGTTAGGCTCTTTCTAGTCTGCTGAATATGTCTGCATTTTTGGCACAGCTGTTTTGTGGTTAGTGTTGGTGCTCTTACTGTGTTACTGGGTAATCTGCAGCCTCTCCTTGTAGGGTTGAGAATGTTTCTACCCCATTTACAAAGGGGATGAGTGATGCTGGCAGCTATATTCAAGTTTTCTTAGCAAGTTTATTCATCCAACTGTGCCTCAGTTGGTTTGCTTCTGGACATTTCATGCTGACTGCTTGGCCTTCTCTCCTCTGTTCTCCAGCTGATGGTGAGACCATTCTGAAAGGCCTCCAGTCCATTTTCCAGGAGCAGGGGATGACAGAGTCGGTGCACACCTGGCAGGATCATGGCTATTTAGCGACCTACATCAACAAAAACGGCAGGTGAGGTGGTCTTGAGAGCTCCTGTTCAGATAGATCTGAGCACTTCAGCTGTGTGTGTGTGTGTGTGTGTGTGCGCACATGCATGCCTGCATGTGCCTGGGTGGTGGTGGTGGTGGTGGTGGTGGTGGTGGTGGTATTGGTATTGTTATGCAGAGGGTAGTGGTGGGGTGGTGTCCCCAGGTTTTTTCTCTCCTCCTTGGGCATCCCTGAGAAGGGGGCTGGAATTCAGTGCAGCTCAGCTCTACCCGCATAGTAGAATCACTTGGGAGCACTTTAACACAACTCTATGCCCAGAGGTACTCCCCCCAGAGATTGAGGCCGCTGGGCATCAGTAGTTCTCCAAAGCCCCTCAGGTGATTCTGCTGTGTGGCCAAGACCTAGAGCCCTTGAGCAGCAGTGTAAGCAGTGTGAACCAGCAGGCAGTGATCCAGAGTTGTTGAAAACAAAGGGCCGTGCTCCACCCCATAGCATTTCTGACAAGCTCCCAGGAGATGTTGATGCTGCTGGTTTGCTGACCCCACTGTGAGTGGCACAATAATGCATGATTATCAACTAATGCAGACCATAGTCAAATGCAGGATGTCAAAGTCTGCAACTAGCTTGACAGGAAGGATCCAAGAGTTCTAAGTATATTTTTCTTACGATTTAGAGTATCTATAGACTTTTTTTACCCAAGCAATATTTAAATGAAAGTTAATATGATAGTAGGAAAGGAAACTTAAATGATTGCGAACAGAAGGCACTGGTGCACTGAGCTTTTTTTTTTTTTTTTTTGGTTTGGCCCTGCCAGTGGCATATGGAATTTCCTAGGGCAGGGATCAAACCTGTGCCACTGCAGTGACAACACCAGATCTTAAGCCCACTGAGCCACCAGGGAACTTCATGTTGAGCTCTTTGCATTTCCCTAGGTCTAGATTTTTATCATCTACACTGGTGTGCAAAACTGCTAAGATTCTTCGTAATTTGCACTCTTTTTTTTTTTTTTGCTATTTCTTGGGCTGCTCCCGCGGCATATGGAGGTTCCCAGGCTAGGGGTCGAATTGGAGCCGCAGCCGCCGGCCTACACCAGAGCCACAGCAACGCGGAATCCGAGCCGCGTCCGCAACCTACACCACAGCTCACGGCAACGCCGGATCATTACCCCACTGAGCAAGGGCAGGGACCGAACCCACAACCTCATGGTTCCTAGTCGGATTCGTTAACCACTGCGCCACGACGGGAACTCCTGCACTCTTTTAAAATGTGAACTCCTGGTATTTTTGATGGTTTTCATTCCATTCTCCCGGTGGTGGGTACTAAGTACTGGAGTTCCATGTGGCTTCATTACTGTGGACCACATTCTCTTTGTTGTTTTTCTAATTTAAAAAACAAAAGCAAAAGCCAGCCACGCCCCACCCTTCCCAAATCTTACTGAGGCCCAGAAGACAGTACTGTGAGATGAGGGAAACTTGTACTTTTCAGCTCTTCATCTTTTAAAATATTTTTCAAATTTTTCTTTAACTATAACGTACACTACGAAGTGATTTTAGGAGTTACTGTCATGGCTCAGTGGAAACGAATCAGCTAGCATCCATGAGGACGCAGGTTCGATCCCTGGCCTCGCTCAATGTGTTAGGGATCTGATGTTGCTGCAAACTGAGATGTAGGTCAAGGATGTGGCTTGGATCTGACATGGATGGCTGTGGTGTAGGCTGGCAGCTGCAGCTCTGATTTCGACCCCTAGCCTGGGAACTTACATATGCTGCAGGTGTGGCCTTAAAAAGCAAAAGAAAAGTAAAAACCAAAAAGAAACTTTTTTTTTTTTTTTTTTGGCGACACCCACGGTGTGCAGAAGTTCCTGGGCCAGGGATCCAGCCCATGCTACAGCAGTGACGAGGCCAGATCCTTAACCCTCTAAGCCACAAGGGAACTCCATTAAAAACCGTATTTAATCTGCAGACTTTACAGAACATGCCACAGGCCCCAAACTCATTGAATTAAACCACCACTTGCTTGCAATCAGAAAAACAGGGCTTTGTTTTGAACTCAGAGGGTAACTGGGAGGACCCAGTTTGGCTCTTCCCTATCCTCCGTTCCTTTTAAGGAGGGATTAGTACACCTGGCAAATCACTGCTGTCAAACCTTCTTAAAAATCAGATTGACAGGACTTGCAGCTGAATCACTTTCTGGGCCCAAGACCCTGGTTTGAAAACCATAGCATTTGATGTGCCTCTCTAAAATCTAAAGGATTGGCACTTCTGCTCTCATGAAGAGGCCCTAGTAAGAAAGCAACGGGGTTAATTTAATTATGTAATTTAGGGAAAAGAAGAGTGGTGGGTTTGCCTTTTAACTGGGTTGGTGTCTTCTTTTGAGTGTCGTAGTGCAATGCCTAACCTTAAAATGATGTTTTCTTCTGTAGCTTTGCCAATTTGAGAATTTATCCGCATGGATTGGTGTTGCTGGACCTTCAGAGTTACGACGGTGATGCACAAGGCAAAGAAGTTGACAGTGTCAGTTTTCCACTTGAATTTACTCAAGTATTTGAGCATCCCCCAAACCGCTCAGTTTACTGATAATATTATTTTCACCTAATTACTGACTCTCTAGTTCACTTCATTTTAAACTTGCCTCCTTTCAGATAAGTGATTTTTTGTTCCTCAGTAGTTTTTTTAGGAACCCGGCTGTCATCTTTCCCTTGAGTGCTTGAGTACTGAATAATGATGTTACTTTTCCACTGGAGGGAATGTAAACCTTTAATCAGGATGGTATATCTGCAGTATCCTTGAGCTGCCCCCTTTCCCTTTATTTTGCTGGTACCTTAGGCTGAAGTGAGGGCTAGCTGGCCTGGGGGTGTGGAATTGGGGCAGGCCTGCGGGCTGCTGTAGGGATTGGCGAGGACAAGGGTATTTGGGTGTCTGCCAGGATCAGCTCTCTCAACATGACCTCAACCTCCTGGTCTGTAATTTAGCTATTCTGCTCAGCTCTTTGGATAAGCCCATTGGTTTCTTTTCTTTTAATTGTAGCTTTTGAACAAAGTAGAAGAAAGAATGAAAGAACTGAGTCAGGACAGTACTGAGCGGGTGAAGCGGTAAGTCCACACCTGAATCCTTTTATATTTGGTTAATAGATAAAATAACCGGAAGGGTGGTGGTATCCGTGAGCAGTGTCTAAGACGTGGAAGAGATCACAGTCTACTTCTGCTTCTGGCCACTGGTAGACTGAGGTACTGGGCCCTTCACACCAAAGCTTCCTTTGGTGTATATGAGAGATGCTGGATGAAATGCAAGACAGGCAGAAAGGAGATGTACACTGATTCCTAGGGACTGGAACTGTCTAACGCAGAGACCCAGGTGGGGCTGGCACCTCGGGGGGAAGCTAGAATAGTCCTCCCCGACCCTGGCCAGGAAAGAAAAGGTCCACTCTCTTTCCTCTGAGTTCTGGGCCCCAGAGTGGAATGAAGCAATTGTAGGAGATTTGGACTGGATGATAGAAAATTTGCCTCAGTGCTGAGCCGACTTTGCAAAGTACTAGGCCTCTCGGAGGCCACCCACCTTGAGCAGCCCCTGGTAGGTGTTTTTCAAATGATAATGAAGGCAGTTGAGCTTTTGTTGAGGAGTGCAGCCCTTATGCCCCCTTTGACTATTTAAAACAAATAAAAAACTGTTCAGTTCCCCAGTCTCACCTCAAGTCCACAGCTAATGGCTAGTGACTGCCATGTTGGACAGCCAGTGGTGTCAGATGTTAAAAGAGCTTGTGGAGAATTAACAGTTGAGGCATTTATAGGGAGGGATAGTAGTCTGGTAGGTCTTGGGAGTTAAGAATGGGAATTAATCTTGCTTGCAGAGCAAGTAATTCTGAGCAGTTTGCTCTTGTCCTGCCTCGGTGGCTCCTTATCAGGTCCCCAAAAGTAGGCCTGTCCCTTGGTCATAAAGGCGAACACAGAGACGCAGAAACAAAGTGACTTTACTAAGGTCAGGCCATCCATCAGCATATGGATGTTCCCTTATGCTGATGGATGGCTTCTCCAGTTGGGGTACTTTCCACAGGAGGGAATCCTTAATGGTAGTTTAAGGAAATTTAAGTACTTAATGGCTCATCCTGCTAAATTTGATCAGCCTAGAGGAAAGCCCCAGGGTAGATGTGAGATAATGGGAGTTAACCTCCAATTTGGATGCAACTTGGAAAGAGAGCTTGACACCTTGTAGAATTTGGCCACTGGATTGAAATCAGTCAGAGCACTCAGACTTGTTGACTCCATTTAAGTTCAGTTTAGGAGTCCTCCAGCCCTTCTCCATCCTTAAAGAACTCATCCACACCCACTCTCCTTTCTGGAATTTTCCTCATTTCCTGCTTGCGAAATTTTCCTAATCTTGCTTAATCCATCTGAATGGAACGGGTACCCTCTGTGTCTTCAATTCAGTGATAATGAATTGGCCAACATCAAAATGCCTAATTTTTTTTTTAATTGGTCTGGTTTTTATCAGGGTTACTTCTAGGAGTGAGTAAATGGATGGAATGTATTGATGGGCTTCAGCACTCCTGAGAAGCCTGGTTCCTTTGTGGTTTTGGTATGGGAGTTTTCCAACTGAGAGTGCAGTTACACTTGAGATTTTCAGTTCAAAACACAGGCCCTGTTTTTCCTTGTCACTGTTTTCGCATCTTTTCTTAAAATCTGGGCGGAGGGGGCAGGAAATTGTTGGGAATACTTTGTTGTTTGCCTTTTGTTTTTGGTCTCAAAAGGTCAAGAAATGGTGCCACTTTTCCGTCTGGGGAATGGCATTGTTAGAGATTGAATCATTAACAAATGACTCAGTAACATTATCTAAAATGGTGTACTCCCCTGTGGCTGATGAATTAAATCTGAATTTTCAATGAAGCAGCTGTGGGCTTTGTTAGAAAATTAGTTGTCATATCTTTTCGTTAAAAAAAAAAAAAAGGGAAGAGGAAAACAAGCTCACATCAGTTATATTGAAAAGAAAAATTTCTGGAATTTACAGTGTACTCAAGGCCCAAGGATGTGTTCTACCTTCTTTCTGTGATCTGTTTGCAAATTTTTAGCAGTGAAGTTCAAAATGAAGGTTGTGTAGGGCCCCAGAATATCTTCCTAGCGCATTCCAGAGAGATGGACGTGTTAGATTGAGTACTTCATCAAGGTCATGGCTTCCCCATCCTTAAAGATCCTTGGTGCTTTGTATGTCATTAAAAGCCATTGTGGAGTTCCCATCGTGGCTCAGTAGAAACGAATCTGACTGGCATCCATAAGGATGCAGGTTTGATTCCTGGCCTCACTCAGTGGGTTAAGGATCTGGCGTTGCCATGAGCTGTGGTGTAGGTCGCAGACATGGCTTGGATTTGGTGTGGCTGTGGCATAGGCTGGCAGCTACAGCTCCGATTCGACCACTAGCTTGGGAACTTCCATATGCTGTGATTGTGGCCCTAAAAAAGACAAAAAAGAAAACATTGTGTTGCAGTGGAGGAAAGAGCTTTTTACCTGCACCCAAGGCACCATTGACATGACTGAGAATGGGCGCTCTGTTCATTGGGTTTTTGCATAGTTGAGTAATTGCGTATTGCTGGCTGGCTGTCAACCAAGGGGTGGGTCTACCCCTGAAAGCTGTGAGTTGATGTTTGTCATTTTCATCCAGTGTCACAGGTGGCTGGCTCATGTTCTCACCTCATTCTACCCACCACCCATCAGCCAGCTGTGGGAAAGTCTTCCCCCAAGTCTTATTTGCCTGCTCTCAGGGGTTGTCCTGATTGGGCACCACATTTTACAAGAAAAACCTCTGGTGTGTCTAATTCAGCAGCTGAATTTGTTTGCCTAAAAGAGGAAGTGGTTAAGTCAGGAGAAGTTAGGATTAAATGAGTGTTTATGGGGATTTGCTTTGTAAATTCAGTGCTTTTTACAGATGTTAGTATTTCCTCATAGAAGCCTTGTTAACCTGTGACAGGTTCAGACTGCTCTCCTTGATCACCTCTTTCTAAGAGTACAAAGATTCATTAGAGCAAGTTAGAGGCAGTCTATCCCAGCATTCTCGGTACTCGGGGGTGGGTTTCCTTTGAGCCCCACTGTATTTGCGGACATAGGACTTGTATGCAGTTGTGTGCAGTGAGTTCTGGCTTTCTCTGTCATATAGTGTCCTCTGCTGGTAGTTTCTAGTACACTCACTCTATCTAGAATACTCAGTCTGTACAAAAACAACTGAATGAGAAAATCATCAGTTTGCAGCCACTCAAAATACTGGTTTAAGCAGGAATCTTCTAGAGCCAGAGCAATTGGTGAAGGTGTGTTGGGAGATTAGAACCCAGTTTCCCAAAACTGCCCCATACTCTGCTTAGTAATTTCAGAGAGAAAAAAAGTACAGTGGAGGGATGGCGTAGGCATCAGCTTCAACCATGTGGTCATGGAATTCCCACTGTGGTGTAGCGGGCTAAGTATCCAGCATTGTCTCTGCAGAGGTGCAGGTTCAATCCCCAGCCCGATGTGGGTTAAGGTTCTGGGTTGCCACAGTTGTGATGTAAGTCACAGCTACAGCTTGTATTGATCCCTGGGCCAGGGAACTTGAATATGCTGTTGGTGTGGCTAAAAAAAAAAAAAAGAAAGAAAGAAACCCCCACATGGTCATGTTTAGCATCACAAGTAATAGGACAGGCCCACATCTTGTGCCCCTTACATGGTGCTTGTATAAGATGTGCCAACTTTTTTTTTTTGTCTTTTCAGGGCCTCACCTGTGACATATGGAGGTTCCCAGGCTAGGGGTCCAATCGGAGCTACAGCTGCTGGCCTACACCACAGCAACACAGGATCCGAGGTGCATCTGCGACCTACACCACATCTCACAGCATCACCAGATCCTTAACCCACTGAGCGAGGCCAGGGATCGAACCCGTGTCCTCATGAATGCTAGTCGGGTTCGTTTCTTCTGTGCCACGACGGGAACTCCAAGATGTGCCAACTTGACTCTAATGAAGAGATCTTCAGGCAAACCTGCTTGAGAGGTTTTCTGAAGAATACCTGGTGTGATCTTGCCTGAGATGTAAATGTCATGAAACACATGGGGAAGGGATGACAATGACAGTGGACCATTTTAAATGAGGGTAAAAAAGGAAAAAAGCAAAATAGGGTGTATGATTCTTCGTGCAAAAGTAGAATAGCTGTGAGGGAGATTAATCATTGCCGTTACACACTTGAACATGGATTCTGTGCGTGTGGATGATGGTAATGGTATTCCATTCACGCGCAGTTACGTGGATATGCTTGCTAGTGGCTATTTGGTTATGTAGGCAGTCTTAGGAGATTACTGCTGGATTATTTGGGGGTGAAATGGAATGTCTGCAATGGCTGTTTTCTCCAGTTTTTTATTAGGGAAAATTTAAAGCATGCCAGAAAGGTTTTTTTTTTTTTAATTTTTTTTAAATTGCCACTGCCGCAGCATATTGAAGTTGACAAGGCTGGGATTGAATCCAAGCCTCAGCTGTGACCTCCACCACACATGCAGCACTGCGGGATCCTTTAACCCACTCTGTTGGGCTGGGATCAGACATGCACCTTCCCAGTGACCTGAGCTGCTGCAGTGGGATTCTTAACCCACTGCACCACAGCAGGAACTTTTTTTTTTCAGTCTTTTGTCTTTTTAGGGCTGAACCCGCAGCATACGGAGATTCCCAGGTTAGGCTAAGGGTCTTATCAGAGCTACAGTGGCCAGCCTATACCACAGCAACACTGGATCCACGCCGAGTCTGAGACCTCTTCCACAGCTCACGGCAACACCAGATCCTTAACCCACTGAGCGAGGCCAGGGATCGAACCTGCAACCTCATGGTTCCTAGTCTGATTCGTTTCTACTGTACCATGATGGGAACTCCAGCAGGAACTTTTTGGAAAAAAAATATTAAAGTATAGTTGATTTACAGTGTTGTGTCAGTTTATGCTGTATAGCAGTGGCTCAGTCATACGTATGTATACATTCTTTTTTTTGATGCATTCCATCATGGTCTATATGGTCTGTCATGGGAGACTGGATACAGTTCCCTGTGCTGGACCTTATTGTCTATCCATTCTAAATGTAATGCTTTGCATCTTCTGACCCCAAACTCCCTGTAAATTCTTATTCCACAATAGTCTTGAAATTCGCTAGTGGCCTTCTTACTGTCTGCCTGGGGTCATGTGGCTCCTGCACATTTTTGGTTGCAGGTCCTCTTTTAAGGCAGCCTTAGCCTAAGCAGCCTTTCTTGTAAGGTTCATTCCTGATTTCATATTTTTTTCCAGATTACCACCCATCGTTCGAGGAGGGGCCATCGACAGATACTGGCCCACTGCCGATGGCCGCCTGGTGGAGTATGACATAGATGAGGTGGTATATGATGAAGACTCGCCTTACCAGAACATTAAAATTTTACACTCGAAACAGTTTGGAAATATCCTCATCCTCAGTGGGGATGTTAGTAAGTATTCTCTCCTTACCCCAATTGTGTAACAAAGTGACAATGTGTTAGATTGTGTTTTCCTGACAGATACCACCATTGGTGGATGTGTCCAGGTTTGTCCTTGGCACGGCTGTTTTTTTTTTTTTTTTTTTTTAATTTTTTAATTCTTTAAAATATTTACAATGGATTAACCTGTGACTTGTCTGGGCTTTCATGTTGTGTAGTAGGGCCATGAAAACTTTGTCTTGATACTGTTTTCTTAGTGATTACTACTTGGATTTTATTTCAAAAGAAAACGTAGTTGCTTATTGAAGAAGTCTTTGTTATGGGAAATTTCAAACCTAAGTAGAGAAAACAGTATGATGAACCCACATGTCCTCAACATTGAGTGTCAACAGTGATCAACTCCTGGCCAGTCTTATTAACCCTAAACTCGGGATCACTTTTCTCCCTCTCATACTGTTTTGTAGCAACTCTGATTTCATAGTTCATCTGGAAACATGTAATTGCTTTTTATCATATCAGAACCATCTAAAGACTAAATTTTCTTGCCACTGACTAAATTTATATGTATATAATCTATATATATGTAACATATTGGGTGTTAGATGAATAGGGTTAAAGTCTACAATCCCCTCATCCCCCCACAAAAAAACCCTCTTTATATTATTGTTGGCAGTTTTTAAAGACTGAAAATGAAAAATTCTGAATTTTCTAGATTCCTGTACTTTTTTTTTTTTTTTTTGTCATGCCCATGGCACGTGAAAGTTCCTGGGCTAGGGCTAGGGATCAATCTCATGCCACAGCAGCTGCCCAAGCCACTGCAGTGGCAATGCAGGATCCTTAACCTGCTCTGCCGCAAGAGAACACTCATCAAGCGATTTCTGGTATGGTAAGTCAGGTGGTATGTGACTTTGGTTAGAGTCACCATTTTGAATCTGTTTCTCCTCCTAGATTTGGCGGAAAGTGATTTGGCATACACCCGGGCCATCATGGGCAGCGGCAAAGAAGATTACACTGGCAAAGATGTACTGATTCTGGGAGGTGGAGATGGGGGCATATTATGTGAAATAGTCAAACTAAAACCAAAGATGGTCACTATGGTAGAGATATCCTTTGCTGTATAAGAGATGGAGTTTAGTGGGCTGCTTCTTTTTTTTTTTTTTTTTTTTTAAGACCCCTGTTAATGTTATGAGGGAAATGTGTTATAAAGAGTATCTTGAACAAGCATTTCGACTTAGTACCAATAGCCTTTTTGTGTAGCCTCCAACAAAGAAGCAGAATTGAGAATTAAAGAGCAAGTGACCTTTGTACCTTGTCTACCGCTCGGAAGTTGCTAAAATGATTTCTTCATTAGAAGAAAATAGAGCTCCTTTTGAGTGTCCTTGGTGCACAAATGGGGTCATTGTCTCATTCATCATTTTTTAAACGGGGTACGAAATTAGTGTTAAAAATGTGATGTTCATCATAACCTTTTTTAAAAGTATTGTATTTCAGAATTCTTGGATACATTGAACTCTAAGGTAAATTTCTCCTTAACCTACTTTGAACATTGACCAAATGGTGATTGACGGATGTAAGAAATACATGAGAAAAACGTGTGGTGACGTCTTAGACAATCTTAAAGGAGACTGCTATCAGGTAATTATGTTTACCAGCTAAAGTTTTTATTAAATCAGCTGATAGGTTGTTGACCAGAAGTGTGTATTCTTAAAACAGCTTTAAGTATAATTGGTTAAAAAGATAAGCAAGAGGATAGATCATACTTTATGGGAGGAAAAATTTTCCTTCTATCCTTCTCGTGCTTGCCTAAGAGCCCCGGAATAAAAGATTAACAAGAGGAAAAATGAGCTCATTAACTCCTGTGTATATGGGAGATACACAGGAAAATGAGTAACTCAGAGAGGTAGGTTTAGAATTGAGGCTTGAATATTATCTTAATACAGAAAGGGGGATCTAGGTGTCTTGAGAGAATAAATGACTTGGGAAAAAAATGAACAGGGCCCTTAGAAGAACAGAGAAATAGGATGACGGTTTGTGACAAAGGTTATCTGAGTGTGGTGTCAGCCTCTTCTTCTGTGATAAGAGGCCATCTTCCCTGGTTGAATCCCTCAGGGAGGGATCTGTGACTATTGAGTTGCTTTTGGGGGATCTGTCTTTGGGCAGATAAAGGGTAGTTCAGAGAGAGCCTCCCTGCATTTGCAGTTTTTTAAGTGCCTACCGCTCAAAATATTCAATAGGCCAAAGTGCCATGTTTTGAGGTGGCCTGTTTTCTGCTCTCCTTTATTCTCTTTATGTGAGCTCTGTATTTGTATTCAGGAAAGGTATGTACAATAATAAAAAAAACTGCCAACTCCAGACTCTGTGAATTTAATAACATTAATTCATTCTTAGATAAAAGACATATCTATTTATGACCTGGCAACCACCACGTTTTGTCTCATTAGCCTGAGTCTGTCTGTGTCTGGCTCTTTCAGAGGGGATTCAGGTATTTAATTGGAAGGTGTAGATGATTCAAATGTTTGATGTAGGAATAATTGCTTTTTGCGAAGCAAATTAGTTTCTGTCCTGAATTCTACTTTGCTTGTAAGTTGACCAGTCATTACAGTTCGTAGGATACAGTTTGTATTATATTTTGAGGGTGTGTATGTTTGGTGCCCATACCTACATTACTTGGTAGAGCAAGATAACTAAGCCAATACCTGCTTTATTTGACCAGAATCCTAAATGTGTATCTCTAGTTTTATAAACAGTTTAGATGAGTGCTTTAATTTGTTAAGTAAATTAGTTTACTCCATGTTCTCTAGTGGGTGTGCATCCAAATTTGATTTCGTGGTATGCTGGTGTTAATTTTTTTAAGCTGTGAGAGGAATTATATCTACATAAAAATGCAGTTGTGATAGTTTTATGGGCAAAAGGGAAAGAACGACAAATGTTTCATGTATATTATTGGAAAGTTCAAAAAGTGAGGGAGGACCCAGCAGTTCCACTCCTGGGTATTTGAAGAAAGTAGAAACACTAGCTCAAAAAGATGGAAACACCCCCATGTTCATTGCAGCATTATTTTTACAATAGCCAAGATAGGGAAGCAGCCTAACTGTCCATCAATAGATGAATGAATAAAGATGTGGTATATATACACAATGGAATGAAACTCAGCCATAAAGAAAAAAAAGAAACCCTGACAGTTGCAACAACATGGATGGACCTTGAAGATATTATTTATGCTAAGTGAGATAAGTCAGACGGGGAAAAAATACTGTACTGTATGATTTCACTCATATAGAATCTCAAAACAGTTTTTTGAAGTAAATGAACCAAACCAAATAAAAATATATAGGTAGAGAGAACAGAATAGTGCTTCCCAGAGAGGAAGGGGAGGGGCGTGAGATGGGTAAAGGGGATCAACTGCATGGTGATGGATGGAAGCCACATAGATAGATAGATAGGGTTTTTGGCCTTGCCCATGGCATGTGGAAGTTCCTGGGCCAGGAATCAAACTTACGCCGCAGCAGTGACAACACCAGGTTCTTCACTGCTAGATCACTAGGGAACTCTGGAAGCTAGACTTTTGTGAACATACTTTAGTATACACAGAAGTGTATACACAGTGCTGTACACATGAAAAGAGAGGAATTTAGGTTCTTCGGAGCATGAGTTTTTACAGTGATCTCAAAATTAATGTTTTTTGCAGATGTTTGCATTGTTAGACCCTTTGCCTGAAGAGTTTTAACATTTAAGCCTCATACCTCTATCACATGGCTATTGTTCCTATTTTATAAATGAAGACATTAAGTTTACAGAATTTAAGACAATTTATTCAGGTTATAGGGTACGTTTAGGGGAATGTTTCAAATTTATGTCTCCCTGCCTCCTTATGTTGACGTCTCTAAATAGATTAAGGAAAAAAGTATAACCAAAACTGCAATCCCAAACCTCTGCAGTACTGTGGGGTTGTAGACTGTTGTATAGAGACTGAATTTGGAGAGAAATGTGAAGATTTACTAACTGCCCTAGTTAGTAAACAACTGCTCAACTTGTGAGTCCATCTGAAGGCACAGCACCAAATGCACATAGCTGGTGACATAGACAGTGAGACATTTTAGAGAAGGGGAAGTATTTTAAGTGGCTTGGCTCTTGAGGAAGTTTGGTGCCCCAGTGCGTTTGCCTTGCCACCCTCCCGGCTTTCAGGAGTAGAATAGCCACCAGGGGGAGTCTGGAAAATTTTTCCGAGGCTGATAATTTTCTTGGCGCTCTAAAGAGGTGAGGGCTCCTGGTCTGTGGGACAACAGTAGGCAAGCCCATTAGCTGTTACCATTAAAAAAAAAAAAAAAAAAGCCTCCTTGGAACTGTTTATCATTTGAAAAACATAATTAGTCCATCAAGCTTTTTTAGAAAGTAGAAAATGTTCCAAAGCACTCCCTATTCCTTTTATAATGATAGAATAATTTTAATGGTAAAGTCATTTTGGTAGTACAGAAAGAAAAGTTGAATTCATGATAACTTGGCATAGTTATAAGGTAAAGGCAGGCTAAAACCTTTTCCTTATTTTATTTTACTTTTTTGTCTTTTTAGGGCCTCATTCGTGGCTTATGGAAGTTCCCAGGCTAGGGGTCAAATCAGAGATGTAGCTGCCAGCCTATACCACAGCCACAGCAATGCCAGGTCCAAGTCGCATCTGCAACCTACACCACAGCTCACAGTAATGCCAGATCCTTAACCCACTGAGCAAGGCCAGGGATTGAACCCGTGTCCTTACAGATGCTAGTCGGGTTTGATAACTGCTGAGCCATGACAGGAACTCCTTTTTCCTTACTCTAAACGCAAAAGTTTGACTGGAAATTTAGGATGGGTTGGAAATCCCGTTCAAAATAATGACCAGTTAAACCTAGGAATAAATTTAAGAAGACTGGTATTGAGACTGTTAAGAATTACGTTAATATCTTCCTGAAAGACAGCAACTGAAGTGTGAAATATGTGGAGAGACAAGTTCTTTCTTAGATGAAAATATCAGTCCCCAAGGGAGTTTTTAGAATTAGAACATATGATTTTGACATTCACTTATAACCATAAATATATAAGATTAGCTAAGAAAAAATTTAATAATCACAGTGACGGGAGATTGGCCTTCTTAATAATTTAGTGTGAAGTGCAGTGAGCAAATGGAAGTATGATGGCAACACATACCCACTTAACCACACCCAAGTATATGTGTACACACCAAGGTAACATAAGGTCTTGAGGTGTTTTTGGTTTGGAAAAGGAGATTTAGTTAATTTAATGAATGTTGACATAATGGGTTGTCTTTCTCAAGAGAACAAAAATAACCCTACAGACCATAGAAAAATTAATTCTGGATGGCTTAAGCTCTCAATACCAAAACAAATACATTTAGGAAAATGTACAGTACTTCACCTTGGAGTTGGGAAAACTTTTAATGAAAGATAAACTCAGAAACTAATGATAGCATAATACCAGCAACAGAGCCAAAAGACTGAAAGTACTGGCAACAAACATGGTAAGGGAGTTAATCCCTTTAATAACAGAAAGAGCCCTTACGCAAATCTTTAAAAACTAAAAGGTGTAGTAAAAGAGTAAGAACTGGTGTTGGTAGAACCCAAGTTCGTGTGCCCAGTGCACTGTGAGGCCAAACTAACCAAAATGGAATTCAGGGTGGCGAATACTTCATTGCAAAGGGCAAGCAAAGAGAACAGGCAGTTGATGCTCTTAAAACCCAACCTCCCTGATGATTTTTGGCAAAGTGTTTTTATAGGCAAAATTTGGGGACAGGGAGCTGCAGGGTGTGAAACCCTCCTCTAATTGGTTAGTAATGAGGTAGCAGGATGCTATTTTGGGAATGTCAGTCATCAGCCTTCTGTTTCCATCCAGTCTGGATTCCACGTGCTTATGCTCAGCCTGAGGTTAACCTCCTGTACGTGTATCAGATTGTTAGGCTGAGAGACACAGAAGGGCTTTTTTTCCTAAGAAGGCCCTGCAGAGCCCTGCTCACTTTTATTCCCCTCCTTAATACTTCTCAGTATTGATGGGAATAGGTGTGGGACAAGAAAGGAAGTATGGTTTTGGATAGAGAGGTTAATTTAAACTAAACTTGGTAGAGGGACCCAGCCTTTGGTTAGTGGGGACTTCAGTTTGATTTTCCACTCCTGTTTGGACCTTCTCCAAATCTTTGAGGAAACGGGGCGATGTCTGCTCTGGCTACTTTCTACCGAAACGGGGCAAAGTCCTGCCTTAACTTGAGGAACGGACACTGAGTTGGAATAGGCTCAGAGGTATGCTGATGGGGAAACATTTTATAGACTATCTATCTGTTTTGTTAATTATACCGAGTGGTAACACAAGCACCGTGTATGTGCTTTTAGTAGTAGACTTAAAGCAAGAAGTGAAGTGTCCTGTAGGAGTAGTTATACCCTGACAACTTCACTAGGAAATTGTCCTTTTATCCTGAACATTGGGGGCAAGCAGTGTTTGGTTAACACAGGAGCTTTCAGTTTTGATAGGGCCTGGTTACAGGTTGTGGGACATCTGATCTTCATCTAAAGACATATCTGAAGTTCCTGACAGCAATCTAAGCTACAGAAACAAACTCTCTCTTGAATAATTCAGTTAAACTTTATAATTAGGTAACAACAGAGAACTATCTGGGAAGTGAGTCTTAGGCGGTAAATACAGACCTCAACAGAACTAGAATTTAGTATTGAAACAATCTTTTTCTAATATTAGCTTCATTTTAAACAAAATATAGCCAAATTGAGAATTTGTTTGAAAAAGTCTGATTTTAATAAACTTGGCCCGATTATTTACATTAGTGTAATTGATCATATGGACTCCTTTAAGTTAGTGTTGGAACTTTTCATAAGGAATCCCAGACTGAACTGTGGAAAAGCCTTTCAGGGCCAGGAAAGCCATGCCAACCAAGGGCTTGCCGCAGATTCCACTTGACGTATCTATAGATTTGGGTGACTTCCCCTCTTCTAGAGGTCTCCAAAATAAGGTTCTTGCACTTGTCTGGAGGTGACCTTCCTTGACTTGATAAGGCTACTGGGAAATCTGAGTTTCCAATTTTTGGAGGGCTCAGGTAGAGAAAAAAAAAAAAATGAATGTTTCAATTCTACTTGCAGCAATTTGGTAAATTAACACTTCTATATGCCATAATTAGCTTGAGGGAAAGAGTTTCCTTATATCTGGAAAACACAGATTAAAACCGCTAATATTTTTTAAAATTTTATTTTGCTTTTTAGGGCTGTACCTGTGGCATTTGGAAGTTCCCAGGCTAGGACGAAGTGGAGCAGCAGCTGCTGGCCTACACCACAGCCACAGCAACGTGGTATCTGAGCCTTGTCTGCGACCTACACCACAGCTCATGGCAACGCCGGGTCTTTAACCCACTGAGCGAGGCCAGGGATAGAACTTACATCCTCGTGGATACTAGTCAGATTCGTTTCCACTGCTCCAGAGCAGGAACTCCCTAAAAACCACCAATATTTTAGACAAAACCCATAAAAATAACAGTATTGACCAGTTAACTCAGTAATCCTTTCAGTTACCAGTTTTTATGAAGCCAGCCAGCAGGTTTTTCTGTTAGGATTCTTGAACTGCTTACCCAGTTCAGGGATATGATCTGGAATTTTATAAGAGATTTATACATGTAAAAAAGTCCTTCTTGAAGATGAAGCGCTTTCGCAAAAACATGAGAATTAAAACTGTGAGTGACAAAACTTAAAAGATACAGTTAAGCAACTGAGCCCAATGTAATTGACAGAAAACTTGGTTATAATAACTAGACTTATGACTAACATTTTATCACGACACACTAGAGTTATAGACATTCTGTATCATTTTTAGAATATCTCTAATAGCAACATTTTCCCATAAAGTATGACCCGAGAAGGCTTATCACTCATTGGGCAATGCTTCCCCTGTGTAATTTAACCTACCGAATTGTCCTAGTTAATATAATCTCTCTGAGACGCCTCAGAGTTGCTCTGTTGTATTCCAAAGTGAGCTGAAGATCAAAGGAACTTAAATTAGAATTTTATATTTGGGAATTTTATCGAAAATATTAAAAAGTTTCAAAACACCTGGTGAAGTAAGGTCATAGGTTACTGTGAAACAGTACCCTTTCACCTGACCTAAGGGACAGTAAAAGATGTCAAGGGCAGATGCAAAAAGTTACACCTGGAGCTCTCAAAAGACAACCTCACAGTCTATTATCAAAGCAGTTCAGCACTTGAAGAAAACTTTGTTTCCCAGCAGAGGGAGAAAACCAAAGTCCAACTTTGAATCAGCCTTTTTTTTTTTCCGGTCATCCCTGTGACATGTGGAGGTTCCCAGGCCAGGGATTGAACTGGAGCCACAGCACCAACCCAAGCTGCTGCAGTGACAATGCCAGAAAAGTTTGTGTGGTGCAGTGGGTGAAGGATCTGGCATTGTCACTGCAGTGGCCAAGGTCGCTGCTGTGGCACAGATTTGATCCCTGGCGGGAGAACTTCCATCTGACACTGGTGTGGCCAAAAAAAAAAAAAAAAAAGGTTGGGGCAGGGAAATGGGATCATTTTTATGCTATGGTATCAAAGTGAGCCTTTTGGAAATGGTTTGGCTGTTATCTTGGGTGTGTGCACGATGTCTCAATACAAGTCTCAAACCTGTTCTCTTTGTAGTTTTGACCCTTATTAAGGAGGTCTTGCTAACTTGAATGCTGATTCAGGTTCACCTGGAAGTGAGGCATGTGAATGTGAGTGACGTGTATTACTATTGTTTATTATTACTGTTTTAAACTGAATTGGCTCTTTAGAAACTGAAAAATGGCCATGATGGGACTCTCCTGACTTCCCAAACTGGTTTTTGCAGGTGCAGTTAGAAGCTAGCTAGCTTTCTAGAAGAAAAGGGCATTTATCTCCCTGTGCCTTGAAGATGAAAGTGATCTACCTGGGCTCTTAGGAACTCGAATCATCTATGATCCCTGAGGCTGGAGGGGAAAGAGGCCTTTTAAACTTGAGCAGGAAAACTCTGAGGATCCCGGTGTCTATATAGATGTGTGTCTAGGTGTACCTTGTAAATAGGAAGTGTCTCAGCCTCCAAATGGCATTGCCAAGATGGGTTTATGGGGGAGCCCTATTTAACTGGCTTAAAAGAAATTAAGCACTTAGATAAAATTCTCAGAAATAGAAAAAAAATTGGTCAAAATGAATCTCAGGTTCATGTGATATGGGCAATATTCACTATTAAATTAATAGCTGGGGAGTTCCCGTCGTGGCGCAGTGGTTAACGAATCCGACTAGGAACCATGAGGTTGCGGGTTCGGTCCCTGCCCTTGCTCAGTGGGTTAACGACCCGGCGTTGCCGTGAGCTGTGGTGTAGGTTGCAGACGCGGCTCGGATCCCGCGTTGCTGTGGCTCTGGCGCAGGCCGGTGGCTACAGCTCCGATTCGACCCCTAGCCTGGGAACCTCCAGATGCCGCGGGATCGGCCCAAGAAATAGCAACAACAACAAAAAAGACAAAAAGACAAAAAAAAAATTAATAGCTGGTATTAAAGCTAGTCTAAGTTTGTTGGTTTGATGAATATAGACACATCTTTTTTTTTCTTTTTGCCTTTTTGGCTGCACCCATGACAACACTGGATTCTTAACCCTCTGTGTCACAAGAGAACTCCCCTGTCCCTTTTATAGTCTTTAGCCTTCTGGTTCCACGTGCTTGTGCTCAGCTGGAAGTCACCGTCCTCCACCTGGGTGGGGGCCTTCCTTCAGTTTCAACCTCCCTCTTTTCTTTGATACTCCTCAGACTCCCCCCCCCCCTCTTTTCTTTGATACGCCTCAGGGGAACAGGTGTGGAACAAGAAAGGGAATAAATGTTTGGCTAGAGAGGTTAATCAAACTCGCCAGACGCGCTGAGCTTTATGGGGACTCGGTTTCACTGGTACTTCTCAGAAGTTGAAGGTCAAGTAGCCTGCAAACCTACAGCAAGATGCTCACCTCTGTTGGTGGCCTGTGTGTGATGTTCTTATGAAAAATCAGCAAAGGACTTGACAAAGTCCAGGAACAGGGACAACATCCAGTACTGAGAAGCATGCAAGGACACATGGTGCTCACATGCACTGCTGATCAGAGCAAGGGCTGCCTTCAAAACTAAAAATGAAAGTCCACATGCCTTTTGTCTTGGCAACCCGATGTTTGAGGCACCTATAAAAGGAGGTTTGCCGTGGCTTTGTAGAGACCAAGGCTTGAAGATGGTAAGAGTTCAGCATTCTTAGTGGACTGATAACATTTTTAAGAAACATCAGTACCTGGAGTGGTGCTAGGTGAAAGTTTCCAAGTTGATGTGTGCAATCCTAGTTTTAAAAAAGACAACAAGCATTTGTGTTTCTGTGCGGGTAAGTGCTCATGAGAATCTATCTAAGCACAGGGGAAAACGGAACATATAAAGCAGGATTGATATGTGAATTGAAGGCAGCTGGGATGTTTGTGCTTTCTCGATTTTTTTTTTTTGTCTTTTTTGCTATTTCTTGGGCCGCTCCTGCGGCATATGGAGATTCCCAGGCTAGGGGTCTAATCGGAGCTGTAGCCACCGGCCTACGCCAGAGCCACAGCAACGCGGGATCCGAGCCGCGTCTGCAACCTACACCACAGCTCATGGCAACGCCGGATCGTTAACCCACTGAGCAAGGGCAGGGACCGAACCCGCAACCTCATGGTTCCTAGTCAGGTTCGTTAACCACTGCGCCACGACGGGAACTCCCTCTTGATCTTTTTTGATTGCACTTGATAACATTCAATGAAGGAAGTTATAAAATAGGATGGTGAGTTCCCGTTGTGGCTCAGCAGTTAATGAACCCGACTAGCATCCATGAGGACTCGGGTTCGATCCCTGTCCTCAGTGGGTTGAGGATCTGGCGTTGTTGTGAGTTGTGGTGTAGGTCACAGACACAGCTCGGATCCTGTATTGCTGTGGCTGTGGCGTAGGCTGGTGGCTGTAGCTCGAACTGGACCCCTACTAGCTAGGAGGTTCCGAGGCTAGGGGTCAAATCAGAGCTGGCACTGCTGACGTACACCACAGCTATAGCTACGCCAGATCTGAACCACATCTGTGACCTACACCACAGCTCACAGCAACGCCAGATACTCAACCTACTGAGCGAGGCCAGGGATCGAACCCACAACCTCATGTTCCTAGTTGGATTCGTTTCCACTGTGCCACGACGGGAACTCTACATGTCAATTTTTTTTTTTACACGAACATGTCTTTTAATTTTTTTCTAGTTATAAAATACAAGAATAGCTTCTTTCCAGGGAGTCACCTACAGCTAGGTGGGTCTCCAGCATATAGCTTCAGTACTTTGGAGATACGGCAAACCCCAAACTTAACTTCCTGTATCTACTGTAAAGGAACTGTATGAGAATTCCAGCTCTTACTTGCTATACTCTGCTCCGTAATAACTCTGTGATTGTGGGAGCTGGTGTATACTACATGGCTTTATTAGCAGCGGTACTTGAAGGGTTAGACGAAATTGAAAAACTGTAGGTTAATAGTTTGAGGTAGGATGGAAAAATATCAAAGTTTTTAGAAAGTAAAAAAAAATGCAAAAATAAATCAGCAGACGGCAGAGTTATTCAGTGCTTAGTATAAAAGAAAAAAGAGGAGTTCCCGTCGTGGCGCAGTGGTTAACAAATCCGACTAGGAACCATGAGGTTGCGGGTTCGGTCCCTGCCCTTGCTCAGTGGGTTAACGATCCGGCGTTGCCATGAGCTGTGGTGTAGGTTGCAGACGCGGCTCGGATCCCGCGTTGCTGTGGCTCTGGCGTAGGCCGGTGGCTACAGCTCCGATTCGACCCCTAGCCTGGGAACCTCCAGATGCCGCGGGAGCGACCCAAGAAATAGCAAAAAGACAAAAAAAAAAAAATAAAATAAATACAGTAAGAGAAGCCATAATAGATTAAAGTATGAACTGGGTTTTTAGATCTAGGTATACTTGGCCCGGTTTCTTACTGGGTACCTTTGAGTAAGCTTGATGACCTTTTTTGTTCACTTCTCCATTTGTAAAGTGGGGGTGCCCCTGTGCCTGGGGCGGAGTTGTGTAGGTTAGATGAGCAGGCAAGTGAAGTACACGGTAAGCCCTGGATTTAGCTCTCAGCAGGCATGGGTGGAAGTCAGGGTTGTTCATTTGGCAGGTGCTGTGGATCTCAGGCCCCTTGTGCCTGTCCCCCTTCCTTCTACAAGTGTTGAATTACTTCCATGTGTGTTGGTTTACCCACATCTATTCGTGTTCCCTCTGGAAGGTTCTAATAGAAGACTGCATTCCAGTACTGAAGAGGTACGCCAAAGAAGGGAGAGAGTTTGATTATGTGATTAATGATTTGACAGCCGTTCCAATCTCCACATCACCGGAAGAAGGTAGATTCTGTTTTCTGTTTTTAACCAATGTACTTGATCATGGAATTTTTTTTCTTGGCACTAGGTGAGAGTGAAAGATCTTAAGAGCTGCTCTAGGAGGAGTTCCCGTCGTGGCACAGCAGAAACGAATCTGACTAGCATCCATGAGGATGCAGGTTCCATCCCTGGGGAACTTCCCTATGCTGCAGGTGCATCCCTAAAAAGAAAAAAAAAAATGACTGTCTAGTGAAGTTCCTTCATTTATTAAAAGTAGTTAAACTGAGGGGTTCCGTTGTGGTGCAGCGGAAATGAATCCAACCAGGAACCTTGGCAGTCCCTGGTTGCTGTGAGCTGTGGTGTGGGTTACAGACTCGGCTTGGATCCTGCACTGCTGTGGCTGTGGCGTAGGCCAGCAGCTGTATCTCTGATGAGACCCCTAGCCGGGGAACCTCCATATGCCTCTGGTATGGCCCTAAAAAGCCAAAAAGGCAGAAAACAAAAAAAGTTAAACTGAGGCTCATGGTGGAAAGATGGCTGGATTTGGCTTTGGTCAAACCCTGTTCTGTCACTAAATGAGCAAAATTAACTCTTTTGAAACACACATGAAATAAAATGACTCGTAATCATACCATTGAGACATTAGCATGTTTGCTAATTTATTTACATGATATAGTTTTGTTTTTTTTTTTTAAACCTGTGCCACGATAACATGGTGACCTTTCTAAGCAATACCACAGGCAATCTCCCTTCTCAGACCACATACTTGAAATCACTGCTAGCTTAGGATTTCAGTGGTAATGTTTTTTCAATTACCTCTTCCTCCTGGTGGATTTCCAGGCTGGGTTCCCACATGAAGACCCTTGCTGACCGTCTTGGTTTCTCCCTTGGGATGTTGCTTTCCCCCTTACTTAAAGCTCTTATCTTTCAGATTTCAAGCACTGCCTTTGGTTCAAATCTTCATGGTTATTGTGAGAGCAGTGCTACCACATACGTGCACATTTGCTCTTGATTTGGTTTGTATATGTGTGTATGTGCATGTGTGTATAAGACACAAAATAGATGACCATATATTACTATTCACAAATAAGCCCTGGAATATTGAGCCTTAAGCTCATGGCTATTTCTTTTCTTTTCTTTTTTTTTTTTGTGTGTGGTATCATTGAATATTAATGTGAATATTTGACTTCAGATGATTCTGATGCATGTAATCCCATATTTATAAAACTTATTTTTTTTAACATCCAGATTCCACGTGGGAGTTTCTCAGACTGATTCTTGACCTCTCAATGAAAGTATTGAAACAGGATGGAAAATATTTCACACAGGTATAGGCTACTTAGCTGTTTTTTTTTCCCCAAAAAACTCTCAATAAGAATTTTATATTTTGTGCTTCAAACAACCAAAATACCTAGAGAGATACTGACATAAAGACTAATGGTAGCATTAACTATGTAGTTACTTGTAAAATTAAGACTAAATGAAGGTTAGGATGAGTATAGGATGTAATGGCTAAGCACTCTGACAATGTAGGAATAGTACAAGGACCAAAAATTATGGCAAGTGAGGGCAAGTGGAAAAGCATGTGCAGGATCTTGTATGTATTTTCAGTAATACATATGGGCAGTGATGGTATTAATATCACTATTCTGAGGTTATATTTGTAATGTGGCATAAAGCATTTGAGCAGTTAGGCAGATTAATTCTATCATGCCCAGCATTCTCAGTATAAAAGAAAGTAGTTGAAGGTGTAATATAGAAGTAGATAAATAAAGCCTCAACTGTACTGAAAAAAAGAGTTTTATATGTTGAAATTTGAATGTGTTTTCTTGAAACTTAAATCTGTTAAGGATAGAACGGCATAATTAGATTATGTTCTCTCAAACAGTAAGTTTGTACATAGCTGACCCGTCATCTTTAGGAAATTCTGCTGTTTGGGAGTTCTGTTGTGTCCTGTTACCAAAAACTGTTAGCAAATTTGGGTTTGGCTGTAGTATGAGCTGCTGCCACCAGATGGAGACACAGACCATGATTTTTTTTTTCTTTTCCCCCTCTTCATTGTCTGGGAGGTTTCTTAACACAGTGTAAGTTTTTT
This sequence comes from Phacochoerus africanus, assembly GCF_016906955.1. Classification (NCBI taxonomy): domain Eukaryota; kingdom Metazoa; phylum Chordata; class Mammalia; order Artiodactyla; family Suidae; genus Phacochoerus; species Phacochoerus africanus. The sequence goes on from NC_062560.1 coordinate 20,512,559, forward strand.
TTTTTTTTTTTTTTTTTTTATTGTGTAACATAGGAAAAAATAATTTAAGTCAATACATTTTTAAGGAATTTCACATGTTCTAATTCTTCCACTGCCAGTCGCTGTAGTTCCTCCATTGTTTTAAGTCATAATCCTCAAGACAGCCCTTTCGAGCAGAATTCTTGTTCAATCCACAGTTGTGTTAGTTGAGCTTCTTTGATCTACAGTGGAACATGGACACACTTGAAAATTCCCCACCTGTAATCTTTGGGATTCTAGGGTATTCTCAGTGGAAAAGCCATCAACATAAATTTCAAAAAACTGCTTTGGCTGTAGTATGAGCTGCTGCCACGAGATGGAAGCAAATTGTGTTTTCCTCATTTTCTAGAAAGCTTGAAGTTAGTATTTTTGACCCTTAACATTTTGAGAATGACAGCAAAAGCAGCTAATTGACCATCAATGTCTTGGTACAAAAATCTCTTGATTCACAAGCAGAAGATAAACACTTAGCATTGTACTCTGGTCCCTGTAATTTTTGAGTATTTTCAGGAGAATTCTACCTCCCCCTCAACTCCCCCCCTCCCCCAAGCATTAGTATATTTAAATGTCAAGAACTGCTAGAAAGGTCCAAACTTTATTCTCCCCCAGGATGAAATTAACACCCTGCCCCGGGAGGCATTTTTAATGCAGGCCACAGTTTGTGAGACATTTATGAGATCAGAGAGTCAAAATGCCCAGGACAACTTGATTTAGTTTCCAGCCCATTTTGTTTGCTTTCTTCTCTGCCTGTATGTAAGACCCCCTACACGTGGCCATTTCCTACCTCGCCCTTGGTGAAGTATGAAGCTTTAAGGGGAACAGACAACTGTCTGTGAGGGGACTTTTTTTTTTTTTTTTTTTTAAACAACTGATGTTTAAGAATGATTTTTAAAAAACACATTTTAGAATTGACTTTTTAAAAGCCAGGGGTCTGTAAACCACAGGCCAGTTTGCACCTACTGCCTGTTTTTCCTATTTTCTTGGCACACAGCCATGCCTGTTCAGTAGTGTGTCTGTGGCTACTTTAGGGCTCCAACTGCAGTGTGGGGTACTCATGATGAAGACTGCATGATCTGCAAAGCCTGAAGTATTGCCTGTCTGGCCCTTGACAGAAGTTTGCTGACCACTGGTTTATAGGAACTCTGTAGGCAAACCTACTCAAAGTGGGCTTATTCTTGTAAAAGCAACCCAAATTCAGTGAGTTGGGTTTTTCATGAGTGACTATTTCTTAAGCAGAACATATATTGATAGAATTTGGTTCTTTCTGTGTTTCTGCAGGTAGAAATCTCAGGGAGCTTAATTAAGTTGGGGAAGAATGTGAGGCTCTGGCATCTTTAACCAAAAGATACTGAAAACAGTTTGGATCTACTGCAGACTAGTCAGTTAATAGTAGACAACAGGTGCAGTCAGGAACCAAGTGTGACTGTTTTCTTTTGTTGTGAATATTTGCCTGGTTGACTTGACTGCATTCTTGGAGAACTGCTTTCTAAGTATAGACAACTAAAAGAAATGCTTATTCGACTGATCATCACCACCCATTCATAAATAGTGATCATCAGGCCTTGACCAATTGCTTCTGCCAACCAGCTTTTACTAAACATGGCATTAAATACGCAAAGCTGTGCTGATTTCTAAGAATTGTCCAAAAGATGTATTAGAACGTTTTTCCCAACCCTGTGTTCATTACAGTTGGAACCTCAAGGTGATCTCATTTTATGATACTCAGGAATCCTGCAGTATGTTGGGTAGTTGTGTGTGCCATGTGGACCAAATGGATATAGGTTTTGAAGAAGCAGTAGTTGAGTTTGACTTGGCATGTATTGACGTCATTGCCACAGTGTAGTACTTTGCTTAACTGCCAGGTGGTGTGCTTAGGAGAAGCCCTTGATACACACCCACCCCCCTTCCTCTAGCCAATAGCTTAGAGATGGAGTAAAGTTAAACAGGAGATGAAAATGTTGTTGAGCCTATTACTGGGTGACTAACAAAAGCTAAATGCTCCTGTCTAAAATTGCTCGTATCACAGTGGCAAGTTCATGATGTCACTAGTGTCACTTGGCTAGAAGACAGCCTTGTTATTGGGCTCCAGACTTGGTGAAAATGTCCGGGGGTGTATGGGAACTGAGCTACCAGTCAGGCAGGCCGGAGAAATTTGAATCCGGAGAATTGGTTTTGTGAGACTAGGAGGTAGGTCATGGGACTTGACCTCGCTCCCTTTTTTACCCCACTACCCATTAAAAAAAAATTTAGGTCCTTTGAATAAAAAAAAAATGTGTGTGATATTCATGTAAGTTATGATTAAAAAAATACAACCCCCCTCGACCCTCACAGTCTGACCTGGATGTTACTAGTACCATTGACTCTGTATTCCTCCCTCATCCCTTCTCACCTTCTGGAAGTAAGCCGTCTTCAGTATTTTGGGTTTTTTTTTTTTTTCTTTCGTGCTTTTCTTTATAGATGTTACACATGTGTATGATATCCTAAATCATCATATTTAGTTTTGCTTGACTTTGAACTTGATAAAAATGATGTCATTAGGGATGTTTTCTTGGGTTACAGAAATGACACAAGCTCTTTAAAAGATAGAAACAATACTGAAATCTATGGAGTAAAAAAAGCCAGTGTTAGCTCCTAGCCCCACAGCTAACATGGGGCAAGGAGAACCTTCTAGAACAGAAGCCACTGTATTCCCCCCCGCCCCCACACACACCGCCTGGCCACATTATTCTTTTATTCCTATCTTTGATAGGTACTTAATTCTTCGCTCTTAGATTTTTCTGCATCTCCCACGTGTCTTAAAAAATGAACAATGTAGTTCCATTTAAAATACACAGAAAAGTGAAATATGTTACTTCTTTTGGGTGGGTATTGCTTTGCGGTTTTTTCTTTTTTCTTTTGTAAAATGCTTTTTGATAATATTTGGGAAGAACAATTTGAAACTATCTTATTTCCTCACCACATTGTTTGTAAGGAGGTCTTCCCATATACCCTCTATAAAGAGAGAATGTAGTGTCATTTTTAAGATGGCAAGGAAAACTTTGAACTGTGAACCTTGGTGGCATTTCTATTCTATAGCTTCCCCAGTAGTGAGGTGTTCTAAAAACAACCAGGCAATGTTTTCTATTTGTGAATCTTAAATTACACATGTGGTGTTTATATACTCTCATGATGAACTTGATGTTGAAACCAAATTATATGCTGGTGAAGGGCACTTTGGCCAAATCCCACTGCAGGACCCTAGATGATGGGTTACTAAACAGGCTGGCACTGAAGGATGACGACATGCTGAGCGAATGTGCTAGGTTAAAACTGCCAAGGCCAGCTCTCGGAATAGTCCTGTCAACCCACTTGGCCATGGCTGGCTAGTTGGTTGGCTTTGAAATGTCATCCTCAGGAATGCTTACATCACAGGCTGCTTTATTTGTGAATCCTTTTCATCTCACATTGGACTTACAGTGCTATTTTGAGACAAATTGATGGTGAAGTTCTTAAGGATGGAATCAGCAGATATATTCAATAGTCATTCAAATGTTAAGAACTTCAGAGGTGGCAATTACCCTGTGGTGCAGCAGATGAAGTCTCCGGTGTTGGCACTGCAATGGCTCAGGTTGCTGCTATGGCACAGGTTTGATCCCTGGCCTGGAAACATCCATATGCTGTGTGGGTACAACCAAAAACCAAACACCCTCAGAGGTTAAAAGTAATTAGGTTAGTATTAAATACCTATTTTGTTTTCTAAATACATAATGAAAAGCCCTTAGGGGAGAACTGCTCAAATGATAACTCTACCCTAGACCTATTGAATGAAATTTGAAAAAGGCTCCCTATGAATTCATAGGCACATTGAAGATTGAGAACCACTGCTCTAGAATTAGGCAGGTACTGTTCCTATATTCATTCAGTAGCTCTGTGTCTTGACCAGCATTGCTGATGCTCTTCACCCCCCCTCAGTGGTCACAGAGTGGCTGCTGAAGCTCCACACATCACATCTAAGTTACAGGCTAGAAGAAAGCTGAAGAAACCTGTTCACTCTGTTTCTGATTGTCCAGAATCAAGTATCACTTATAGTGGAATATAAAAAGTAATACAAATGAAAGCTATATAGAAAACAAACAGACTTATAGACTTAGAACATAAACTTGTTATTAAAGAGGGGGAGAAGGTGGCAGCGAGGATAAATTAGGAGTATAGGATTAATAGATACGAGCTACTATATGTGAAATAGATAGCAAGGACCTACTATTTAGCACAGGGAACTATGTTCAATATTTGTAATGAAAATCTGAAAAGATATTTATGTAGTTGAATTACTTTGCTGTACAGCTGAAAATAACACTGTACATCAATTATACTTCAACAATAAAAAGAACAAATTAAAAAAACTTTGCCACCAGACTTCAACTATATTTCATTGACTACCTCCAGCTTTTGGGGAGGCAAAAAAGTGGTGGCAAGAAATGGAGTAAAGTTAGAACAAGGAAGTCCAGAGAAAATTTTGAAGAGTAGAATTGGGGAATATCCATAGTGTATGTATCCTGAATAGACTTCAGTTCTCTTACACCTTAAAATAAATGACAGATTTTGGGGAGAGCACAGGGGTTGAATATAGTTCTTAGACTCTTCAACATCTAAGTTCAAAAATCTTAGACTCTTAGGAGGGTTGTTGTTCAAGCCATTCTGGAAGTGAACAGCATTGTCTTTTCCATTCTTTGTTCCCAACACAGTGGTGACTATTGGGAAAACTTACTTTGAACAGGTGATGTGTATGAATCTTTGCCAGTTGCATGGTGTTGATATAATGATTGTGTCACTAATGAGAAATTGGTCTCACTGCTTTGTATTGCTTCATACGCTAATAACTGGAAATTGCTTGGTAAGTGAGGTAGAAGGATAATGAGCTAATGAGTCTATAAATAGAACTTGATGTCATTCGTGAATGTACAGAAGCCTTATTTTCAGAGAGGAAGTTTTATCTCATTTATTAGAGACCCTCGGTAGGACCTAAGAATCTTATTGTTGCTTTTCTCTCTTTGATTTAGGGGAACTGTGTCAATTTGACGGAGGCCCTGTCACTCTATGAAGAACAGCTGGGGCGCCTGTATTGTCCTGTGGAATTCTCAAAGGAGATCGTCTGTGTCCCTTCATACTTGGAATTATATCCTTTGACCATATCATTGTGTTGCCAAATCAGAACCCCCATGTAAATCACAAGCCTGTTTAACATTTTAACAGCATTTGGTCTGTAGTATATATGAGGCCCTGGTTTTCAAACTTGGCTGCACATTGTAATCCCCCGGGAGATTTTAAAAAAAAACACCAATTCCTGGGTCCCACCCTCAGATGCTGGGGTGTGGCTTGCCACAGCTTTCCAGGTGCTTTTAATGATCTGGCCCCACTGGTTCTTGCAGGCAGTCCCCAGAGCTATGGCATCACCTGGAAACTAGTTAGATGTGTGGATTCTCAAGCCTCACCGTGGTCTGTTGCCCACCCAGAAACCCCAGCGGGTGGGGCCCAATAACCTGTCTTAACCAGCCCGCCGGGGGGTTGCAGTGCACATGAAGGCTTCGGCCACTCTAGTCTAGAACCCACTCCAGCCGGAGCAGGCTGACTGAAGCAGCCCATTCTACATTTATATTGAAACTGTCCTACTTTAATATTGGTTTCTGCACTTCATTCTAATTTGTAGTAGAGACAGAGCTAAAAATAATGCCGGGCATCAAAAAGTTAATGTTGGTGTTCTCCATTAGTTCCACTTGGCAAAGTTGGTCCAGACAAATAAGAAGAGAACCTGGAGAAACACCAAATGAGAGCATTGTCATTGGAAATTTAGAGTGTATATCCTCCTCCTACAAAGCAGACTCTAGTCTGTGGGCAAGAGCTTCCTTAGTGGGGGTGGCAGTGTCCAGCTGCTGTGACTGCTGCTGGTCTGCGGTATGGCCCTGGCCTGTGACCCTGGGCGGGCTCTGACAGAGCCGTGACCGCAAAAATCCTCTGTGTTTGCCGGGCGGCCCAGGAGACTTGTGACATCTCTCCCCCATCTTGATGTGGGTCCCTCTCCAGAGCCCTGGTCTGGTCAGGTCTTTGTCTCCATGTTGAAAAGCTTTGGAAAGCCCTTGATGATGTCTGGGGAAAAGGCGTCCAGCCTCTGGCTCTCCTCTGCTTCCTCTTCCTCCCCATCCTTCTGCTTTCTCCTGCTTCTCTTCCCACTCCCTGTCCTTCTCCCACCTCTCCCCACTCCACCTCTTCTTCCCTCTTGTCTTCCTCCTCCCCACCCTTAGTTTGCATATTCATTCCCTAAAACATTTTAGAGTCCTTGGAAGCAGAAGTGTTACCAGAGAGAATCTTTGTGTCCCTTTAACCTTTTCTCTGCTCACCCCTCCCGCACCTGTCACAGGTGTTGGGCATCCAGGCTGCAAAGTGGCCTTGTTTAAGAGGCCTTTATTCTCATTACCACAGTGCTGTAAGCTCTGAAGCTTTCATCCATCTTCCAATTTGTAGGCCCAGTAAACACATTTTAAGTGATGCCTGCTCTTCGTTGAATTACCTGCTCTTATTCCTTGACTCCCTGTCCAGGTGGGTATTTTACACTGTTTGGAAGAAAGCTAAACCTTGAAAATCAGTTTCCCCAATCACGTGTGCTGCAAATAGCCTTCCTGACCTTCATATGCTGTACATGACATCGAAACGAGTCAGGCAATTGATTGTGAATTCCTTCAAGTTTCCTTTTTTTAATTTTTTTTAATTTAAAAATCGAATGGAAAATGTATATTTTGATGAGCTAGGGTGTTTTTTTTTTTGAAAGTCAGCTGAAGGATGATTAGACAGCACAGTGAAGGCTGCTAAATGCACTGAACCCCTAGAATGTGATTTTTTTTTTTCTTTGTGGGCTTTTTTGTTCTTGTTTTGGTAGACTTTGAATTTGGTTGTTTGGAGGAATGAACATTGTTTTCTTCTGGAGGGATGTTCTTAAGGGAGTTTATTTCACCCCCAAATTGACATAGATATTAAAATTTGGTGCTTATAAGGAAAGACTTAAAAAAAAAAATGAATAGCATTGCTTCGATTAAAATTGCAAATGAGAAATTTCATGTGTCTGTTGTTTTATTTCAGCCAGGTCCCTTCTTTCTCATTTCTGATCTCTCAGAACAAAAGTGTCTCTCCTTGGTCTTTTTTTAGTTCTATTATATCATTCGATGCCATTTATCTCTTTATAATAGAATGACCTTAGGGCCTTTTTTGAACAGTAGTAATGAGTTCATTTACCACTGTGGTAAATGATACACAACCTATTACATTCGCCAGTTCTTCATTATAAAATTGACCTGAGGATAGAAAAAGATTTGGCCTTACTGTAAAGTTGAAAGTCAAAAGCTTATTTTTATGCCCACTCTTATCGGCGTATTAGATGCGAAAAGATGGCTTTGGATTGCTGCTGTGAAATTTTTTTGAGAAGTGTTTTAGAGAGGCCTACAACCACAAGAGCAACCTAAATTCACCTAAGGAGATGTGGGTACCAGCTTGGTAGTGTGTTTGTGGGGAACAGTTGACGTCAAACATGAGGTTATATTAACTTGGGTTGTTAGACACCACTGGATTATCCTGTTGTTTAATAAAAGGTTTATGTTTTAATCAATGGAATGGGTTCATTTATGATGAATTTGCAGTAAGTAAAGCATGAAAAATGAAATATCCATTGTCTGTTTTGAGATAAAATAAGTGCTAATCCAGAACATTCTTCCTCCTGAGATAGGTTCATTTTATTGAATTGGCATGGGAGAAAAAAACAGTAATGCATAAAGGGAGTTAGAGTTATGTTGGAACTAGATTGACTTTCAGCAAATTTTTTTCTTGTGCATAGAGGCATTGGTAGGTATTTAGAATCCTGCTTACTTTCACCCCCACCTCCCCTAAGACTCTTCTGTAATCCTTTTCAAAGTCTCTGTATACTATGTAAGATTAAAAATGACAGTACTATTACTGTTAGAGCACAGTTTGGGGTAAATAGATTTGGTTTTGCTTTTTTCTTTTTCTTCCCTTTTAGAAAAGAAGTCAAGTATATCGCTGTCTGGATATGGTGTTGTTTATATGTGCCATAACTTTATCCTTGAAGACTAGTTTGAGGCTGACGATAAATCTGATAAGTTTGGTGACACTCAGATCCTGCCGAGAGTTAGGAATGAAATGGATCCGGTTAGGCCAGGCTGTGAAAGACACATTGAGGAAAGAATAAAGGATGTGATGTGAGAGGAAGAAGGGAATGGAAATAAATTTTTTTATTTGGAGTGATAATGATGAGTTCTGATCACAGTCTCTACTTTGTAGTCGAGAAAGGATGTCAGGTTTTTGGTTTTTTTTTTTTTAATATCTTTGTAACTGTTCTGAAAAGAAAGCATGCAAACTGAACTATTGATAACTAAAGACAACCTCTACTTTCTTTTTCTATTAATGGTATAGTTGATTTACAGTGTGGTATAACCTCTACTTTTGCTTCATTTAAGGAAATGTTGTAAAATCCAAGCACTGTTACGTTACTTTAGTGTTATTTAGTGTTGTAGTCTCCTTTATAATCTAAAATAGAATATACTGTAATACATAGCTGTTTTTCACTTGCATACAGGACACATGTGGCTATAGTTTAGATGCTATTCAGCACATCAGCGGATGGCAAGAATTTGTTTATTAAAAATAATTCTTCTTCCAAAAATGTGGTTGAATATTTAAAGAAAACGATGAATGGTGATCCGACTGGGCTGGAGAAAGGCTGGGTTGACAGTGTTTCTACTGGGTAAAATAAAAATGAGCTACTCTTTCCTGTGCAGTTGAATGGGTCACCTTCTTGCTTGACTTAACTTGCTGACGTGAGAATTTGCATTGGTCTCAATAAATTGATCAGTTTCATTCTGGTGAAGGCAGCATGTGTGTGTGGGATGTGTGATGTGAAATATTGTTGGCCTGTGCCCAAAACTAGGGCAGGGCTACTTAAAAATGTGGTCCTTCAACCAGCTCTTTGTGTTCTAAGCTCTTGGTATTGTTGGCTTCAGCTGAAGTTTCTCCTTCCCAGCCAGACTTCCTCAGTGGTCTCTCCCACAGCACCTGCTCCTGCCCCAATCTTGGGACAGCACGTGAGTAGCGACATCCTAGAGGCCAGTTGGGCAGCATTATTTAATGTGAGCTGCTCCATGGCCTTGAAGAAACACTTAACCTCCTTCTCTGTATCACCCTGTTGCTCAGTGTCTTTGTTCTACATAATCTTTTAACTCAACGATGGTGCTTTGGGTTAATACACAACTTGCCTTGACATTTTCTTGCTCAGTGTTAAAATAGCTTTGTGATGTGGTGCTTAGTTTCACTGAGTCGGCCAGCAGTCCAAATTCGAAATGTTCCCTGGAGGTCCCGTGGCTAGTAACACTGAATTTAGGTTCCGGCATTCTGAATGTGCTGTCAGAAGGGATTCTTAACCTTTTTTGGTTCCACAGGCTCCTTGGCAGCCTGGTGAAACCTGTGAGCCTCCGCCTCACAAACGTTTTTTAATACAGCGAGCAGATAAGGTTACAGGGAAACAAGTTACATTATTTTTTGAAGACATGCTTTAATATTTGTGCATTAATGACCTGTTACATAGCTGGATCTAGTTGTGGGTCAAATATTATATGGAAGCATAATGAACATAAAGAGATCTCTAGTGACTGAAATGTGCTAAGAATGCATCTGTTGGAATTCTCACCATGGCTCAGTGGGTTAAGAATCCGACTGCAGTGACTCAGGTTGCTGCAGAAGTACAGGTTGGCTTCCTGGTCCAGCACAGTGGGGTTAAAGGGTCCAGTGTTGTTGGAGCAGCGGCTTGGATTCAATCCCTGGCTCAGGAACTTCCATATGCCTTGGGTGTGGCCATTAAAATAATAAACCAGGAGTTGCCTTCATGGCTTAGCGGTCAATGAACTCAATTAGTATCCCTGAGGGTGCAGGTTTGATCTCTGGCCTCACTCGGTGGGTTAAGGATCCGACGTTGCCGTGAGCTGTGGTGTAGGTCGCAGACATGGTTCAGATCTGATGTTGCCATAGTGTAGGCTGGCAGCTGTAGCTGTGCTTTGACCCCTACCCTGGGAACCTCCATATGCCGTGGATGTGGCCCTGAAGAGACCAAAAAAACAAACAAACAAAAAAAAAACACCCCAAGGTATCTGTCTTCTCTTGACAAGTCGTACATAGGTATTGCCAGTGCTAACATGGTTTTGTCATCTGTGCTTAAGTTTAAAGGAAATACTAGATTTCAGTTAAGGGTTAGTAAAAATAAAGGATTTCCCGCCCAAGTTCAAGGTTGCAAAGAATTCTGCCCATAGGTGCCAGGTTAAGAACCTCCCTGACCTATAGTTTCTGCTTCCATTGTTTGGTTGTATTTAGATGGTGGGGAGGGGTAGTTGGGTCCCTTTACCCTGCTGTCACAGCCTCAAATCAGTACTGGCAGATGAGTTCTCCTTGGCCAGAACCATTTAAAATCTCAATTACCTAGTGCGGTCATTCCACTGATTTCTGCTTTACTCATTATTTCAGAAATGGGAAATAGAACATGGGCAAGAAATAGCCCGGAGCTTTTGGAGGGCAGTTGGAATACTCTTGGATGTGATTTCCCTCGGCATTCAGGATAAATGTAACTGGACAGGTATGCTTATCTCCTGTATCTGGAGGTCCCAGTGAGGCCCCGGATGGCTTATTAATGCAAACTGCATTTCTGGGTAAAAACCGGTCACATGGTGGTCATTTCAGTATGAGTGATTCGTTTAAGGTGGAATATTAGGAAACAGACCCTGCTCTGCAACTTTGCAGGGGAATCTAACAGCATAAATGAGTCAGGGACTCTCCTGGGTTAAGCCAGCTTATTAACAAGCCAGGTTTTGACAGAAGCACTCCAGTGTACAGAGGGAGGACTGGGGGGTTGCCACCCCATCGCCTAGAGATGAAAGCCCAAGAATGTTAAGATTGTCAGGGGCAGTTCTCTGCAGACGCGTGCTTTGACACTGGAGTTAGCTTGTCAGAAATCATTCCTGGTTCTGCCTATTAGGAAATCCTTCTTCCTTGTCTTTGTTCTAAAATACTCTTAGCAATTTGGTTCATGTTTGTGTTGGTAACTTAGGTTCTCCACGTAAGTGATGCTGACAGCTCTTAGTTTTTTGCAGAGGGACAGAAATGCTGCTTGGACTACATTCTGTGTCCTCTCCTTTCCAGACAACTCTGCCTTTGTCTGCTTTCAGTTGTCCGAGTTAAATTTGACACAGGAAGTTATCCCTTTGTCCTTCCTCCCGGGGCTAAGGGGGAGACCTTTTGTCACCATATTCTGTGTGTTCCTTGTGTGCTCCTTTCAAACTCAGTGCTTTTTCCTCCTCAGTCCTACTAAATTTTTTAAGTCTCCATTCCTTAGCTGTTGTCCATATATGTTTATTTTTTTAATTTTTTTGGTCTTTTCTAGGGCTGCACCCTCGGCATATGGAGGTTCCCAGGCTAGGAGTTGAATCGGAGCTGTAGCCACCGGCCTACGCCAGAGCCACAGCAACTCGGGATCCGAGCCGCGTCTGCAACCTACACCACAGCTCACGACAACGCCGGATCCTTAACCCACTGAGCAAGGCCAGGGATCGAACCCAACACCTCATGGTTCCTAGTCAGATTCGTTAACCACTGCGCTATGATGGGAACTCCCATATATGTTTAAATGTTTAAAGAGATGGTGTGTCCTGGTGGGAAAGAAACACCTGAGTGTGGTTTCTGACTCTGCCACCCTAGGAACTAGAAGCATTTAACTCTGAAGTGTGGTGGAGGCAGGGGAAGCGAGCCCTTTAGCTCAAGTGCAGCGGATAGATAGCTAGAATATAAACTCTACAGGCCACCACTGAGTACCTCCTGCTCACGTTTAATGCTTTGTACATGGAGTTAAAGTGCATTGTAAAAGGGAGCTCTTAGAATGACATTTTCCAAGTGGAACGTAGAAGAAACAGTGGTGTGAGTAAATTCCATAGGGTTGGGCACTTTCAAGAGGAAAAGCAGCCTATGGTGATGAAGGGAGAGGTCCCTGCACCTTCAGGCATTGCAGGAACAAGGATGTCTGCTGGGCCCCCTCATGGGTGTAGTCTCGGTGTGGGTGGAAGTGCTGTGTAGGTGGACGGGGTCCTTTCACCAGGGGTTGCATCTTTTGGGTTCCTTCTTGGTGCCCTCAAAGGCTGAAGAGGAGCAGAAAACTCAGGAAGGTGTAGCCCATCCAGCCTGGAAAACTGGAAGGAGGTGTAGAATCTGTGGCCATTTTGGGAGTCAGCCACTGCTGCGATTTCCTCTTGTCTGTTCTCCACCGTCAACTCTGGTGCTCTTGAACGTCTCTGCGCGTGGTGACTCCCTAACTGTGGGGTGGGGTTCGCATACTAGGCCTCTATTTTGGTCTGGGTCAGCCTATGGGGGACTGTGGCTCGGGTTTCCACACCATTCCATAGAGGCCAGGGAGCAAGGCCACAAGACTCTGATCCTGGCCACTTGTGCCTAGTTCATGCCTGGTCCTTGGCTCCCACTGGATAAATCCAGAAGGGTTTGTATCCAAAAATAATGAAGCAAATAATAAAATTATAAACCATCGAAAAAAATGGAGTGTCATGAGGGTATATGGAAGATGCATAAGTAAGTGGAGGACACAAATATACAAAAAGATGAGGCACTTACTCTAAAAAGCTGGCTGTCAACTAGCTAAGGGGGAGGCAGTGCTGGAGTTGAAAACGGCATTTGGCAATCATTACAGTGAAGACTGAGGCAAGAATCATCCACTGATGTAAAAATCTGGGGGGACGTTTTAACAAAGACCATGTTTATGTGGCCTATGTTGGGTGTCTCACAGATTGCTTCTGAGTTGTGTGTCAGTTTTCCTATCACCACTTGAACAAATGACCAAGAACTTATTTCCTTAAAAGAACATGAATTTATCAGGTCAGAGCTCTGAAATGAGTCTTACAGGCTCAAATCTGGATGTGGGTAGGGCTGGTGCCCTCTGGAGGCTCTAGGGAAGAGTCCATTTCCTGCCTTTTCTAGTTTCTAGAGGCCACCTGCATTCTTTGGCTTCTGGGCCCTTGAGTGTCAAAGTCAGCAGCACAGCACCTTTTAAATCTCTGCTTCCATCTCAGCATTACCTTTCTGATTCACCACTGTCATAAGGTCCTGTTGGGGTCACATTGGGCTTATCTGAACCGCGATATTCTCCCCAATTCAAGCTCAGCCACACCTGCAAAGTCCCTTTTGCGACATTAGGGAATGCGAGTTTCTTGGATTAGCATATTCACATCCTTAGGGGCCATTGTTCAGCTCTAGTGACTGAATTACGTCTTTCAGGCTTTCAAACTGCTACCCAAAGAAGCCCTACCGGCGGGGCCTTCTGCACCAGATCACAGAGGCTCGGGAGCAGAGCTCTACCCATGCTGGCTGTGTGGTAGAACTAAATGCAGGTGCCAGCAAGACTTGGGATGGTGTGGTTGGTGGTTGCCTGTCCACACTCGGGTTCATATGGGGCCCACTGTTTAGAGACAAAAGGCCTCTGGCAAAGACCTTGCTTTGAAGACCCTGTAGTTTCTTTGCTGTGAGATGTTTGTACCCAATCGGCCAAGACGCTGGAGGGCACAAAGGGTTTTTTTTTCCTTGCCCTGTGTATGTGGCAGAAGAGAGGAATGGACAGCAGGAGTGGGGCTGAAGCCTTTTTACTTAAGGCAAAGAGCCCCGTTTTAGAATATTTTAAATTTGAAAATAGGCTCACCTTAAAAAGCTGTTCATTTAGTTTAATGTGAAATACTGGCTGAGGATTTAAAAGGTTCACCTGGAACCATAGTTGTCCTGCTAGTTAGAGGAATAGAACAACTAGGATGGTGCTTCTCAAACTCATGTGTGTATAAGAAGTACCTTGAGGATCTCCTTAAAATACAGCCTGATACTGGACGTCTGGGGCAGGGCCTGGGATCCTGCATTCCTCATGGGCCAATCAGCTGATGTCTCCTTTTGGTCTGTGGACCACACTGAGTGGTAATGGGCTAGAGTGCTGGTAAGTGGGAAATCAGGCGGATGGCCTTGTAGAAAAACATGGAGAAAGCTGTTGCATGAACTGCTGCTGAATTGAAATGTTTTAAATATCAACATTGTTATGGGCGGCTTTGAAAGTGCTCGATGTTACCCTGGTAATTGCTCAAATGAATTTGTTTGATTTCCAAGGGTTAGGAATGTTCTCATGGATTTTATTTTTGAGAATGCTAAGCATTGTTTATTTGATGCTGTACATAAAGCACACTAAAATGCCTCTCAGTAAAAGGCAATATTTTAGACGCTGAGAATTTTAATTGTCATAGGGAACACCAAAAAGAGAAAGTGGACATTGTCAGTTAATATTCAGCTCTTGCTTTTACAGGTAGTAGTCCAGGTGCATTGTAGTGGAAACACAGGTGAATCTTGCTCTGTTCTATGAGACAGTGAAGGGATCGTCTCAGTTTTTAACTCTAGTGATATAACCAGATATAGAGATCTGCATATAAAACCAATCTCCTGCAGGCTTTGAGAAGGTATTCATCATCTTCCTGAGAAGTTTAACATTCTTGATTGAAGATTAATCATCGTTAGGAGGGGAAAATAGTGATAGTACCTGTTGAACTGCAGTTACTACTAAAATTCCAAAAGCTGACCATATTTAGCCACAAACCAATTTGCTATCAGGGCTTTAACGAACATTCCATCAGCCATTCATGATCTGAATTCTTGTGTATGAGATCAATTTAAATATGGTACACATATGAAAGTCAGACATTTGGGTTTGGGAATAAATAAGGCGGTGACCATCAATTACTCATTAGTAGCTTTTTTGAGCTACTACGCTGAGTCTGCCCTTTTTCTTCCCTTCTTCCTAATGCCAGCAGCTAAGATCCTTTTCGTTCCAGTGATGGATATACTAGCTATTCTGCACATACTCCATCAGTATCTCCTCTTCCTAGGTGTTGCCTTTGTTCTTACTGGCACCTGTGTAACAGAATCCAAACCATGGAGGTTTGGCCCAGTCTTTATGCTTGCCTCTGTTTTCCACAGTATGGCACTGGGTACACTTCAGAGCAAAAATATTGCCCCTTTTTAAGTCACCCATTTTTTTATTTTTTTATTTTCCCACTGTACAGCAAGGGGGTCAGGTTATCCTTACATGTATACATTACAATTACATTTTTCCCCCACCCTTTCTTCTGTTGCAACATAAGTATCTAGACAAAGTTCTCAATGCTATTCAGCAGGATCTCCTTGTAAATCTATTCTAAGTTGTGTCTGATAAGCCCAAGCTCCCGATCCCTCCCACTCCCTCCCCCTCCCATCAGGCAGCCACAAGTCTCTTCTCCAAGTCCATGATTTTCTTTTCTGAGGAGATGTTCATTTGTGCTGGATATTAGATTCCAGTTATAAGTGATATCATATGGTATTTGTCTTTCTGGCTCATTTCACTCAGTATGAGATTCTCTAGTTCCATCCATGTTGCTACAAATGGCATGATGTCATTCTTTTTTATGGCTGAGTAGTATTCCATTGTGTATATATACCACCTCTTCTGAATCCAATCATCTGTCGATGGACATTTGGGTTGTTTCCATGTCTTGGCTATTGTGAATAGTGCTGCAATGAACATGCGGGTGCACGTGTCTCTTTTAAGTAGAGTTTTGTCCGGATAGATGCCCAAGAGTGGGATTGCGGGGTCATATGGAAGTTCTATGTATAGATTTCTAAGGTATCTCCAAACTGTTCTCCATAGTGGCTGTACCAGTTGACATTCCCCCCAACAGTGGAGGAGGGTTCCCTTTTCTCCACAGCCCCTCCAGCACTTGTTCTTTGTGGATTTATGAATGATGGCCATTCTGACTGGTGTGAGGTGATATCTCATGGTAGTTTTGATTTGCATTTCTCTTAGAACCAGCGATGTTGAGCATTTTTTCATGTGTTTGTTGGCCATCTGTGTATCTTCTTTGGAGAACAGTCTATTCAGGTCTTTTGCCCATTTTTCCATGGATTGATTGGCTTTTTTGCTGTTGGGTTGTATAAGTTGTTTATATATTCTAGAGACTAAGCCCTTGTCGGTTGCATCATTTGAAACGATTTTCTCCCCTTCCGTAAGTTGTCTTTTTGTTTTCTTTTGGGTTTCCTTTGCTGTGCAAAAGCTTTTCAGTTTGATGAGGTCCCATGGGTTTATTTTTGCTCTAATTTCTATTGCTTTGGGAGACTGACCTGAGAAAATATTCATGCTGTTGATGTCAGAGAGTGTTTTGCCTATGTTTTCTTCTAGGAGTTTGATGGTGTCCTGTCGTATATTTAAGTCTTTCAGCCATTTGGAGTTTATTTTTGTGCATGGTGTGAGGGTGTGTTCTAGTTTCATTGCTTTGCATGCAACTGTCCAGGTTTCCCAGCAATGCTTGCTGAATAGACTTTCTTTTTCCCATTTGATGTTCTTGCCTCCCTTGTCAAAGATTAATTGACCCTAGGTGTCAGGGTTTCTTTCCGGGTTCTCTATTCTGTTCCATTGGTCTGTCTGTCTGTTTTGATAGCAGTACCACACTGTTTTGATGACTGTGGCTTTGTAGTATTTCTTGAAGTCTGGGAGAGTGATGCCTCCTGCTTGGTTTTTGTTTCTCAGGATTGCTTTGGCGATTCTGGGTCTTTTGTGGTTCCATATAAATGTTTGGATTGTTTGTTCTAGTTCTGTGAAAAATGTCCTGGGTCATTTGATAGGGATTGCATTGAATCTGTAGATTGCTTTGGGTAGTATGGCCATTTTTACAATATTGATTTTCCCAATCCAGGAACATGGAATCTCTTTCCATTTCTTTACATCTTCTTTGATTTCTTTGATGAAAGTTTTATAGCTCTCGGCATATAGGTCCTTTACCTCCTTGGTCAGGTGTATTCCGAGGTATTTGATTTTGTGAGGTGCAATTTTAAAAGGTATCGTATTTTTGTATTCCTTTTCTAATATTTCATTGCTGGTATACAGAAATGCAACTGACTTCTGAATGTTAATCTTATATCCTGCTACTTTGCTGAATTTATGAATCAGTTCAAGGAGTTTTGGGGTTGAGTCCTTAGGGTTTTCTGTGTATAGTATCATGTCATCTGCATACAGTGACAGTTTGATCTCTTCTCTTCCTATATGGATGCCTTTTATTTCTTTTGTTTGTCTAATTGCTGTGGCTAGGACTTCCAAAACTCTGTTGAAGAGCAGTGGTGAGAGTGGGCATTCCTGTCTTGTTCCAGATTTGAGTGAGAAGGCTTTCAGTTTTTCCCCATTGAGTATTATATTTGCTGTGGGTTTATCATAAATGGCTTTGATTATATTCAGGAATGTTCCCTCTATACCCACTTTGGCGAGGGTCTTGATCATGAATGGATGTTGGACTTTGTCAAATGCTTTTTCTGCGTCTATTGAGATGATCATATGATTTTTGACTTTTCTTTTGTTAATGTGGTGTATGATGCTGATTGATTTGCGTATGTTGAACCATCCTTGTGAACCTGGGATGAACCCTACCTGGTCATGGTGTATAATTTTTTTGATATGTTGTTGGATTCGGTTGGCTAAGATTTTGTTGAGAATTTTTGCATCTATATTCATCAATGATACTGGGCGATAGTTTTCTTTTTGGGTGGTATCTCTGTCTGGTTTTGGAATTAGGGTAAGTCACCCATTTTTAAGTCGTTCTTTTGCTGTGAGCAGGAGAGAAGCAGCCACTTGCTCACAGGCTGGACGTCCTGTTCTCAAGGATTTTGTTAAAAAAGGCAGTTGGATAAACCATTAATCTGGGCCTCGAGTTTAACCCCCTCAGTGCTCCCCAAAGGGCATTTATAACACCCCAGCATTTGAGAAATTACATAACTGGCAGTGGGTGGAGGCCATTGAGTGGAGACTTTGAAGCAATGACCAGTGCAGACATTTTCAAATTGTTCCTGCAATTCTGAAAGGAGGTGGGAGACCATGTTCAGTGTGCAGACATTGCCCTGACAGCTAGAAAGAAGGTTCTAAGCACAAGGATTGTTTGGGAAATTTCAGCTGCCTCTGTACACTGATGCCAGATAGAAACGTGGAGACAGAGCTGGAGGAAACAGAAAAAGTAGCTTTAATTGCCAGGCAAAGAAGAGAACACAGCAGGCTAGTGCCTCAAGGACTCTGCCCCCTCCCTCCTTTCGAGGGGGTAGTGAGGGGGTAGTGAGGAGTCTTAACAGTGAGGAGCAGGGCTTGATCAGCTCATGGACATTTTCCTGATTGGTGGGTGGTGAGGTCATTGGGAGTCAGTGTCATCACCAGTCTGGGGTCTACGTGCTTGTGGGTGGCGTACGCTTGCCTTCTTCCACCCAGTGGGGGCTTTAGCACCTGCAAAACAGCTCCAAGGACATGGCTCAGAATTTTATCTATAGTCCTTGAAGAAGAACTAACTCGAGGTCCTTGACTTTGTTGAATGGCCATGGCTACATGATCATTATTCTGTCTTGCTTGTTCTTTTCTTCCGTATTTTCTCACTTCCCTGACTAAATTGAGTCTTTAGTAGAGTTTTTCTATAGA
Source organism: Phacochoerus africanus (assembly GCF_016906955.1). NCBI lineage: Eukaryota > Metazoa > Chordata > Mammalia > Artiodactyla > Suidae > Phacochoerus > Phacochoerus africanus. Next base: position 20,531,166 of record NC_062560.1, read on the forward strand.
TAAAAAGGCAGGCAGAGGACATGAGTGGGGTGTGTGTGGGGGGGTCCATGCTGGGAGGGCCTCACAGGGCCCTGTTCAGTTACAGGATCAGGGATTATACTTTTTATTCGACTAAACCTGCAACTTGATGATGCCTGGATTGTGCTTTGATTTCATGGGTTTAGGTAAGTTTGTTTATTTCTGGGGAGAGTAAAACCAGAACAGATTTTAATTCATGCTGGGTGTTTTCAAGTTTATTCCAAAATACAAAGACTAAGGGGAAGGCTTAGAGGCTCTCATAACTCCATCCTGACATTGTACTGGAATAGCTCTCAGCAGCGCTTATTGGCCACCTTTGCTGCAGCCTCTGTGGAAGAGGGCCCTAGAAGACAGTATTTGGGATATATCCAGGGCAAAGTGTAGAGCAAAAGAACATGTAGGCAAACTCTTAAATAGCGAAAAAAAAAATAAGTGGAAAACAGCAGCCTGAAGCAACAGGACACTATGAAGGATGCCGGAAAGAGAAGCAGGAAGGAATGAGTATCGGCTTACTAAGGTGAAGAGTATAAAGAAATCACAGGTTGGAGTTTCTGTCGTGGCACAGTGGTTAGCAAACCCGACTAGCATTCATGAGGACACGGGTTCGATCCCTGGCCTCACTCAGTGGGTTAAGGATCCAGCATTGCTGTGGCTGTAGTGTAGGCTGGTGGGTACAGCTCTGATTGGACCCCTAGCCTGGGAACCTCCATATGTCTCCGGAGTGGGCCTAGAAAAGGATAAAAAGACAAAAATCACACATGTTTCAGGTAAAGGATGAGTAGTGATGTTGGTGGCTGACTGCAAGTGCTTTAGGAAACATTTATAAGAAGACAGCAAAACTCAACAGTTGACCCATGAGTAATTCAGGGGTTATGGGCACCAACCCCCTCGCACAGTTGAAAATCCAAGTATAACTTTACAGTCAGCCCTCAGTATTTTCAGTTCTGCATCCTTATATTCATCCAACCCCAATGTAGTACTGTGGCGTTGACCATTGGAAAAGATCTGTGTATATGGGGACCTGTGCAGTTGAGAGGTGTTCACGTGTCACCTGTAATAGTTAACTCTTTGGCAGGTATATACAAAGATAAACTCTTAGATTGTCCATCAACCCAAAGGCTACAAGGCCCTTTTAGTCTAATATTCTCCCACCAGCAAGATACCTGTTATGGGTTGTGTCCCCTCCAAAAATGTTGATATCCTAATCTCTAGTACCTGTCAGTGTGGCCTGATTTGGAAATAGGGTCCTTGGAGATGATCAAGTTGAGATGAGGACATTAAGGTGAGCTCTTATTCAATGACTGGTATCCTTGTAAAATAGGGGAATTTGGAGTTCCCGTCGTGGCTCAGTGGTTAATGAACCCAACTGACATCCATAAGGATGCCGGTTTGATCCCTGGCCTCCCTCAGTGGATTAAGGATCCGGTGTGGCTGTGAACTGTGGTGTAGGTCACAGATGGTGGCTTGGATCTAGCACTGTGGTGTAGGCAGGTGGCTACAGCTCTGATTCGACCCCTAGCCTGGGAACCTCCATATGCCGTGGGTGCAGCCCTAAAAAGACAAAAAATGGTGGGGGTGGGGATTTGAGCCCAGAGGCACATGATGTGAAGACACAGGGAGCACACCATTCTTTCTGTAGGTCAAGGAATACCTAAGGAGAAAGGCATGAAGCCAGTTCTCCCTTACAGCCCTCAGAAGGCACCAATCCTGTGAACACCCTGATTTCTTTTTTTTTTTTAAATTGAAGTACAATATTATATGTTATAGGTAGTACAACATAGTGGTTCACAATTTTTCTTTTTTTTTTTTCTCTTTTTTTTTTCCTTTCTTTGTGGGGCTGCATCTGAGCATGTGGAAGTTCCTGGGCTAAGGATCGACTTGGAACTGCAGGTGCCGGCCTATGCCAAAGCCTTGGCAGCACTGGATTCGAGCCACCTCTGTGACCTACACCACAGCCCGCAGCAACGCCAAATCCTTAACCCATTGATTGAGGCCAGGAATCGAATCTGCCTTCTCACAGACACTATGTCAGGTTCTTAACCTTCTGAGCCATGATGAGAACTCGTGATTTACAATTTTTGGAGGTTATACTTCATTTATAAAGTATTGGTTATATTTCCCATGTTGTACAGTATATCCTTGTAGCTTATTTTATATCTAATAGTTAGTACCTCTTCATCCCCCACCCCTTTATTGCCTCTCCTTGTGTTCCTTCTCCCCATTGGTAACCACTGGTTTATTCTGTGAGTCGGCTTCTTTTTGTTACATTCACTAGTTTATTGTATTTTTTAGATTCCACATGTAAATGATACCATACAGTATTTGTCTCTCTCTGACTTCTTTAACTTAGCCAAATGCCCTCCAGGTCCATCCACTTTACTGCAAATGTCAGAATTTCATTCTTTCTTATGGCCGAGTAGTAGTCTATTGTGTATATACCATTATCTTTAGCCATTCTTCTGTTGATGAACACTTAGGTTGCTTTTATACCTTGGCCATTGTAAATAATGCTGCTGTGAACATTGGGGTACATATCTTTTTGAATTAGTGTTTTAGTGTTTGTTTTTGTTTTGGATGTATACCCAGGAATGGAATTACTAGGTCATATGATAGTTCTATTTTAGCTTTTTAAGAAACTGGACTGTTTTCCACAGTGGCTGCACCAATTTACATTTCCATCAACTGTATGAGGGTTTGCTTTTCTCCACATCCTTGCCCACATTTGTTATTTACAACACCTTTATTTCTGAATTCTGGCCTGTAGAACTATGAGAGGACTTTTTTTTTTTTTTTTTTTTTTGCTTTTTAGGGCTGCACACACGGCATATGGAGGTTCCCATGTTAGGGGTCGAATCGGAGCTGCAGCTGCCAGCCTACGCCATAGCCATAGCAATGCCAGATCCCAGCCATGTCTGAACTACATCACAACTCATGGCAACGCTGGATCCTTAACCCACTGAGCAAGGCCAGGGATTGAACCTGCACCCTCATGGTTCCTAGTCAGATTCGTTTCCCCTTGCCACAATGGGAACTCCGAGAATACATTTCTTTTAAGTCACCCATTTTTTAGTACTTTGTCATATTAGTCCCAGGAGACTAATACAGATGGTCTTCAAAATAGGTGGCAGGTGGAGGAGGGTTTATGTGTCAGTCAGCTATTATTTCAGCAATACTGCATAACAAGCAAACTTGAAATTTCAACAACTTATAGCAGCAAGTGTTGATTTCTCTCTTACCCTTCCGTGGTTGGCTGGGGTTCAGCTGATCTAGTCTGGACTCTGCTGGGCTCTGCTCTAAGCTCTGAGTTGGGTCAAGGTCTGCTCCACATGCCTTTCCTCCTCCTTGGATCAGTGGTACTTGATACATGTTCTCCTGATGAAAGACGGGAGTGCAGGAGGGCAAACACTATGACACAGGCACATTTTCCGCCTCTGTCTGTGCCTTGCCCATCACTGTCCATTGGTCCCATTGCACGGCCAAGCCCAAGGTTGAGAGGCAAGGAAGTATGCTCTGTCCACCATGGAGCCATGGCCAAGATGTGGATGACAGGAGAGTGAAGAATTGAGAACAATTCATTCTACCCCCATTTGACTTCAGAATTTGATGTAAAATCCAGAAAGTGCTTAATGCCTCCTGTTCAGAAATCACGGTGTTTAAAGAAAGAGAAATTTTTTTTTTGTCTTTTTGCCATTTCTAGGGCCGCTCCTGCGGCATATGGAGGTTCCCAGGCTAGGGGTCCAATCGGAGCTGTAGCCGCCAGCCTACGCCAGAGCCACAGCAACGCGGGATCCGAGCCACTTCTGCGACCTACACCACAGCTCATGGCAACGCTGGATCGTTAACCCACTGAGCAAGGGCAGGGACCGAACCCGCAACCTCATGGTTCCTAGTCAGAATCGTTAACCACTGCACCACGACGGGAACTCCCTAAAATTTCTTATTGAGAGAGATCACAGATTGTCCACCTTGACTGTGAGAAATGTTACAGCCCTGTATGGCACTTGAAGTGAAGCAGTCAAGAGTTATTAGCAAAGAGATAGTAAAGTCTTTGAAGGAAGTAAGCAAAAGCACTAAGAGGTACCTCATAAGTAAAATAATACTGTGAATTTCACAGACATCCTGCCTTGTTATGAGATGTTGAAGTCTTTGGCTTCCTGGAAGGAACATTGTTCTGGAAGCTTGGGAATGGTGTCATTGGGCGAACATATTCTGGTAATTAGGGAGCATGAAACACAAGACTTAATTGCATTTGCTCCTTGGACATGGAAGTCAAGAGTTAGAAGCCTAGTACCTTCTCTTCACACCTTGCTTTCAGTAGTAGTATCAGGACTGGCTTGAGGAGTTCCTGTTGTGGCTCAGTGGAAATGAACCTTACTAGTATCCATGAGGATGCAGGTTCACTCCCTGGCCTCAGTCAGTGGGTCAAGGATCCAGTGTTGCCGTGAGCTGTGGTTTAGGTCGCAGATGCAGTTCGGATCCCATGTGGCTGTGGCTGTGGCTGTGGCGTAGGCCAGCGGCTATAGCTCCGATTTCAACCCCTAGCCTGAGAACCTCCATATGCTGCAGATGTGAGCCTAAAAAGACCACCAAAAAAAAAAAAAAAAGGCACTGGCTTTTTCTCACCACATTCAGGACAAGCAATGCTGACTCCTATAAATATTGTTTACTCACGGATGCAGGATGTAATAGTGGGCCCAGCCACTGGATTCATATCTTGGCTCTGCTACTGCCTGGCTCTGGAACCTTGGCCCTCATTGCATCTTTAAAATAAGGATAATAACGGCTCCTTTGTCTTATTCTGTTTGGGCTGCTATAATAATACCATAGACAGGGTGGCTGATAAACAACAGAATTCTGTTACTCATACTTGTAGTGTCTGGGAAGTCCAAGAACCGTCTTCCTTATTGATGGCTGTCTTCCTTCTGTGTCTTCACATGGCAGATGGGTCAAGGAGCTCGCTCCCTCTCTCTCTCTTTTTTTTCCTCTTTTGGTTGCATCGGCAGCATATGGCAGTTCCCAGGGCCAGGGATCGAATCTGAGCCACACCTGTGACCTTATGCCATAACTGCTGTAATGCCAGATCCTTAACCCACTGCACCATGGTGGGAACTCCTGGAGTCTCTCTTATAAGGGCCCTAATCCTGTTCATGAGCCTCATGACCATGACCTAGTCACCTATCAAGAGCCTCACCTCCTAATACCATCTAATTGGGAGTTAGCATTTCAGCATACGAACTTGGGGGACAACTAAACGTTCCGTCTATAGCAACCTACTTCTGGATCACCGTGAGCATCAAATGAAAGAATTTATGCTTAGAGTGGTGCCTGGCACAGAGTAAGTGCTCAAGTGTTAGCTTTTATTATTTACCAACAAGAATCAGGTTTCAAAAATGAGTTATGCAAAATCAGGCTTTATATGCATTCAGCCAAACTGCCTGCTATATTAAGCTACTGCTGCTTTTAAAAGAAATCAGGTGTTGGAATCTCCCCACACGGTTGCTTCTCTAGGCTTCAGCCTCATTCAGTGTTGCCAGCTTGCTTTCCAAACCGGGGTACCAACTTACACACTATGATCAGGGCATGAGAGTTGAAGTCGTTCTATTGCCAACACTTGGCATTGTTAGACTTAAATTTTTGCCAGTCTGGAGGTGTGAGATACTAATTTCTTGTGGTTTAAATTTTCATTCGCCTGATTACTAATGAGGTTGGGCACATTTTTATAAGTTAAGTGGCCAGCCAGTGTTCCTCTTTGGAAAAATGCCTGTCTTCTGTCCATTGGCTATTAGGCTTTTATTTTCTTACTGATCTTCAGGATAATCGTCCTGTGTTGCTTATATTGTTACAAGTACCTACTCTCAATCTGCCCTTGTGAAATCTTTTTAAGATGCATTTTGTTTTTTCTGTGCTTTTTGGTCTTTTTACAACTGCACCAGCAGCATATGGAAGTTCCTAGGCTAGGGGTTGAATCAGAGCTACAGCTGCCAGCCTACGTCACAGCCACACTACATCTGAGCTGCATCTGTGACCTATACTGCAGCTTCTAGCAACACCGGATCCTTAACCCACTGAGCAAGGCCAGGGTCCAAACAGGCATCTTCACACATGTTCACGGCTATGTTAGATTCTTAACCCATTGAGCTACAATGAGAGCTCCCTAAAGTTTATTTAGTTATTTAGTCCATGCCCGAAGCATGTGAAATTTCCTGGACCAGGGGTCGAAACTGCTGCATAGTAGCAATCTATGCCACAGCAGTAACAACACTGGATCCTTAACGCACTGAGCCACCAGGGAGCTCCAAGACACACTTTTGTCTTTTTTCCTTTTTTTTTTAGGGCTGCACCCATGGCATATGGAGGTTCCCAGGCCAGGGGTCGAATCGGAGCTGTTGCTGCCAGCCTATGCCATAGCCACAGCAGTGCCAGATCCGAGCCGCGTCTGCAACCTACACCACAGCTCCCGGCAACGCTGGATCCTTAACCCATTGAGGGAGGCCAGGGATCGAACATGCAACCTCATGGTTCCTAGTCAGGTTCGCTTCTGCTGCACCAGACCGGAACTCCAAGATGCACTATTTCAATTACATTTTATAATCATCAGGAGACTACCTTGGCTGTACTTGGTCTTTTTGTTTATTAATTGTTTTCTTTTTTTAGGCCCACATTTGTGACATGTGGAAGATCCCAGGCTAGGGGTCCATTTGGAACTGCAGCTACCAGCCTGCCCACAGCCACAGCAACACCAGATCCGAGCCCCATTTGCAACCTATGCTGCAACTTTCGGCAACACTGCATCCTTAACCTTCTGAATAAGGCCAGGGATTGAACCTGCATCCTCATGGATACTAGTCAGGTTCTTAACCTGCTGAGCCACAGTGGGAACTGCCATTAATGGTATTTTTTGAGGAACATGAAGTTTTGATGTTAACAAAGTCGCAAATTTCAGATTGTTTCATTTATGACTTCTGTTTATTGTGGGTTTTTTAAAGAAACTTTTCACCAGCCTGATTTTCTCATATATAGTCTTGTTTCAGTATTTTAAATGTTTGCTTTTTTTTCTTTTTGGTCTTTTTGCCTTTTCTAGGGCCGCACCCATGGCATATGGAGGTTCCCAGGCCAGGGATCTTATCGGAGCTGTAGCCACCAGCCTACGCCAGAGCCACAGCAACTCAGGATCCGAGCCGTGTCTGCGACCTACGCCACAGCTCACGGCAACGCTGGATCCTTAACCCACTGAGCAAGGCCAGGGATTGAACCCGTGACCTCATGGTTCCTAGTCGGATTCGTTAACCACTGAGCCACGACGGGAACTCTCGCTTTTCTTAATTAGGTGCTTCATTCTTTGGACATTCCCCACTCCCTTTTTCTGTTAGAATATGAGGAAGGGTTTTTGTTTCGTTTTGGTATGCTATGAATTGTATTTTTTTCTATTGTGATCACCATTTGTTCCAGTACTCTTAATTAAACTGTCCCTTCATTCCTCAGTGATTTGAAAAGCATTTGTTCTTCTCCATTAAGTTATTCATTTATTCGTGAGCTGGTTTCTGGGTCCAACAGCCTTTTTGGACTTTGAGAAAGTGATAGTTGATGGGGCTATGCCAGAAATGTACTTTAAAAAGATATGCAGATGGCCACAGAATGCCAGTGGATTATATTTCATTCTAGAATATTACAAAAAGGAAGAATATGCTGAGCACAGTCTAGATGAAATTTTTTCCGATGGCCATGATATACTTTATTTTTAAAAATTAAATTTAAACATTTAAAATTAGCTGCTAAGTTATGTGGGATCAGTTATCACAGGCTAAATAACTGCATTGTGACAGATTACGGAGATGCACTGAATAAAATATTTCATCAAATGTAGTAGTTATATCTGAGATTACCAAGTTTGTGGACAGAACACTTCAGCATGTGAAATCCAATAAAAAAAAATAAAGCTGTATCTTGGGTACCATTCAGATAGTAGATGTGTTAAGCCAGGCCCCATATACCACCTTAAAAAAGAAACATTACTTGGTTAGTAATGACCACAAAATTATGCTTAGTTAAGCAGTGAAATCTACATGGTTATCTGTCTTGATTCATTCTTTATAACCCGTCTATTCCCCAGAGTGATCAGAGGCCGCTCACAATGTTAAAACAGGTTTAAAAGAGGACAGCTGAGAGTAGAAGAGATGCGAGCCATCAGCTGCCATATTGTGTTGATCACTTATTCCAGCACCATTCAGAGCATTTCCAGGATCTGCTGTCTTTTCAGTTTCACCTCTGAAAAATAACCTTGGATTGAGGGCAGCATTATACAGTTTCTCAAAGCATAGCCAAAGCTAGTCGCCTGATGATTATAAAATGTAATTAAAACAAAGTGCATCTAAAGAAAGATTTCACAAGGGCCTGCCGCCTCAGTCATGTCTTTGCTGGGAGTTCTCTGCATGTCATTCCCTACCTGGTGAGATGTGAATGGAATCGTCTTGGATCTTGTATCTAGACTTTCTCATTTATAGTGGTAATGCACTGGGTTAATCCACTTCTGTGGGGAACTGGTTCTGATACTCTTTATGCCAGGGTAACTCTCAGGAGGACTGCATAGTTTATGAGGGCAAAAAGGTGATCATTTGTTTATTCCATGACGTTATGGGTACTTGTGTGTGTCAGGCCCTGGTGCGGTACCCAGCAAACCAAGATGACTGAAGGCCCTCACAAATGCTCCCCAATCTACTTGGGGAAACTAATTCACAGGCCTGAAATAATGGGCTGGTGTCCCATGACCCCGTGTGTTGTGCCCCAAGGACATTTGAAACAGTGCAAGTAACAATCTAAAATGGCCCAAAAGGGACAGAGGAAGGAGGGAGGGAGTGTTTTTCAGCACGGGAACGGAAACTCTGATGGTTAGGTGGAAGATAGAGTGAAGGGATAGCTGTATATTTTCCAGGTTTCTTTTTTTTTTTCTTTTTTTAATTCATCATCATTTCAGATAGAAATGTTTAAGGGAAACAGCAGGGAAGGGCTGCCAGGAACATAGCAATTTGGTTTACCAAGATCATTATATTTAGTACTTTAATGTCTAGCTTTTGAGGTAGGGGGTGAGGGGGGTTGAATTTAAGAAAAAGTAAACAGTTGTTCTTAATTATACCATACTCTGGGACTTGGTGTGCTAGCTTCAAACAAAAATAATCCAGCCCTTTCACCATTTCAGGAACATCAGTGATTAAACAGAATCGATCGTCTGAGTGGTTACGATGGGGAGTTATTACAGTTAAATAATGCTAAGCCTTTGAGATGAGCAGTAAACGCCAAATGAAATTCCTGGCTAATAATATCAGCGAGGCAGTCTGTTGTGTAATGTCGTATTTATCACCTCCTTAGGAAGACAAATGATCTTTCCTGTTGGTATAATGTATTATATTTTTGAAATTCATATATCACCTCATGAATTTTACACAATACTAAACCAATAAAATGTTCCTGGAATTCAACACATTGAAAAACATTGTCTCCTTAAACAAATGAACCTGCATAAATTATTTAAGAATGCCTAAATGAGGTCTTTTCCTCTGGCCTTAGCTGTCAGGGTCCTTGGTTGCATTAGGGGGATCACTTGAGGTCTATATTTCTCTTCTTTAAATAAAGAAACAAGATTCTTGTCAATTAAATCTCTTGGGGTAGGCTGGATATGAAAGGATTTCTTTTGTTGTGGTGGTTAAAATATTGCTTCTTAACATACCATGTTATTCTTTTTTTGGTCTTTTTTGTCTTTTTAGGGCCACACCCGTAGCCTATGGAAGTTCCCAGGCTAGGGGTCCAATCGGAGTTGTAGCCGCTGGCCTACACCACAGCTCGCGGCAACGCTGGATCTTTAACCCACTGAGTGAGGCCAGGGATCGAACCTGCATCCTCGTGGATGCTAGTTGGGTTTGTTAACCGCTGAGCCACGATGGGAACTCCAGCTATGTTATTCTTTTTTTTAAAAGTTTTATTGAAGTGTGGTTGATTTACAAGGTTGTCATTGAAAAGACTTCAGTTGGCAGCTGTCTGCCAAGGGCTCCAGTTTTGCCCTGAGAACTGGTTGGGAGGGGACCTAGCTCTTGGTCCTGATTTCAGGAGGACTTCAATCCGGCTGTCCTCCAGCTGCGTCCCTCGCCACCAGGGAGGGCTCTGAAGTGACAAGGGGATGTTTCTGTGTCTACTTCTAGAACACTCCTGTATCCCCAAGTCTTGAAATTCTCTGCCCATACTGCTCAGGGCCCATGGGGGTCTCTTCAGTTTCTTGTCCCCCAGCTTGATGGAAGCCTCTGCCTGGCTCAGGGCGCTGCTGCTGGTGGGGGTGTGAGCAGAGGAAAGGAGGTGCCAATGTGCTTTTGTGTGGCCCTTCACATAGTCTGAGAATTGTGCATTGGAACCTGGCCTCCCAGGTGGGGAAGAGGAATATTTACAGGTGACGGGGGTAGGATGTACTTGATTTAACAGTTTGTAGCCTGATTTCCAGCTGTAAATGAGATGTGGATAGACCTGCATTTGTACTCTTGTCTCAAAATGTAGAAATGGGCTTGTAGAAGTGTATTATAATTTTTTTTAAAACACGGACAATTAGCATTCATTATGTTTGGAAGAATAATGGCAAATATTATATTGTGTCAAATGAGCTCCTTTTAGAGTAAAAAACTTTCCTCTGTGGCTCAGCGGTTTAAGGATCCGGTGTTGTCACTGCTGTGGTGTGGGTTCAGTCCTTGGCCGGGGAACTTCCACATGCCATGGGCATGACCAACAGAAATAAATAAATAAACACCCCACAAAACTTTCAAATGCATTACAAAACTGAAAATAATCAGCTGAAATTTCAAAATCTTAGTTCCCATCCTCCATTTGTAGAACACGTCCTATTTAATGTGCCCCCATCTTTTTTTTTTTTTTTTAATTTTCCACCGAATACTTTATTGGCAGAAAGTTCTAGGACACAGGGATATGTCTCCATGATAAAATCCAGGCTTGGTGCACCCAGAGCACACCTGACAGTAAGGAATGCAGTGGTGAGGTACGGCCGAGGAGAAGAGGTGAACAGGACGCCTCAGCCACTCTCTTGAAAGAAAGGATTTCCCAGTTGTCCTCAATCACATCTAGTATCCTCAGAGAAAGTTCCCATTGCTGTTGCTGTCTAGTCCTTGGTCTTCATTTGGCTGCAAAATCACATTCTGAATGTAGCCTTTTCAGGCCAACGTCTGTCATCTCATTGAGATTTCAATTGCATTCATCCTGCAGTATGAAATGCCTTTTCGCTCAGGTCCCAGGGGTAAAACGATGTCCAGATCCCAGCCCTCAGGCGGCTCAAAGACATGTGTATGTTCACACCTGGCTGTTCTTATTACCAGTGGCAACACAACCAGTTAGGAGTGGGGACTGGACCAGAGTCTGTGAGGAGAAGATGAGCCATTGTTGTGGTTTTAATTTGCATTTCCTTAATGACTTATGAAGCTGAGCTCCTTTTTGTAGAGTTATTGGTCACTTGGATAACCTCTTTTTGAAGTGTCTGTTCAAGTCTTTGGTCCACTTCTTCTCTTGGGTGATCTGTTTCTCCTTACTTCTTCGAGCATGTTCTGTGTATATTGCAGCTATGAAGGACAGGCACCATTTTGACATACCTTCCAGACAGAGAGAAAACCATCAGCAGTGCCTTTAACACATTTAATTTGTGCATCTTGTGTTGGAGAAGAGCAGGAGTTGGTGTGACTTTAAGACAGTGAATGAGGAAGGGAGCCGGGTAAGCAAGTGTGTGGCTAAGCTGAGCTTAAAATAGTGCGATAATTCTATGCCCCTTGGAAAGGAGCTGCAGCTCTGAGCCCTCAGTGCCTTCCACTGCATCAGCCTTCTTGATTTCTTCCACTCCTCTGTTTTCTGCTTCCCTTTCCTTTTCTTTCTTTTCATTCCATTCTTTCATCCTCCCTTCCTCCTTTTCTTGTCTAGCAAATCTGCCCTGGCAACTTACCACAGGTATAGACAGCCCTGAATTAAACAAACAAACAAACAAAAAACCCGAGGAGTTCCTGCTGTGGCACGGTGGGTTAAGGATCCAGCATTGTCTCTGCAGTGGTGCAGGTTAAAAGGATCTGGCATTGCCGCAGCTGTGGCATGGCATAGGTTGAAGCTGTGGCTCAGATTCAATCCCTGAACTTCCATATGCTGTGGTCGTAGCCAAAACCAAACGAACAAATAAACATTAGGAAGCATCTCTGGATATATTTATGGGAGATGCACTACTAAGAAGCACAGTAATAATAATGCTTAATGTTTCTTCGGGCACTGTTTTAAGTACTTCATCTTATATCTGTAAGATACTTTTATTATCTCTGCTTGTTAGGTGCAAAATTGAGACCCTGAGAGCTGAGGCAATTTTCTCAAGGTCACAAAGAAGTAATTGGCATTGAGTGCTAGGAATCCAACCCGGGGAGTTGGGTCGTGGACACCATGCACTTAACCTTGGTCATTGCTGCACTGTACTGCCTGGCAGCACGGAAATGTGCGGCATCCTGAATGGTGCCACTAGGGTTACGGAGGAAGGAAAGAGAAGGGAACTGTAGCTGTGCACGTTCAGTCTGCAAAGTAGAAACCACTCTAGTTGTTTAAAAGAGAGTGTATATATATATATATTTTTTTTTTAACTTAAAACTTTTTCTGTTGAAGTATACTCGATTTACAGTGTTGTGTTAATTTCTTCTCTACAAAGTGATTGATTTATATATGTATATATATATTATTCCTATTCTTTTCCATTATGGTTTGTCACAGGACTTTGAACATACTTCCCTATGCTGTTCAGTAGGACCTTGTTGTTTATCCATCCTGTATATACTGGTTTTCCCAAAAAGAGTGTATTTAATCCAGGGAATTGGTTCCAAAGGTATTGGAGCCAATTGGCAGAAGGAGCAGAGAGGGGACGATGTTACCCAGAGTTCAGTAACTGTAGAAACCTGCTTGCTGCTGCTGCTGCCACCACAAGGGGGAATGGCGTTGACCTTGAGTCTGCAGGACACTCACCCCTGCACAGTGGCTGCTGAGTGGGACTCCAGGAGCCACGGTCCCACTGACGCCCTTGGAGCCTGCTGTAACCTCTGTTGCTGTTGCCTGCTGGAGCCATGGGCAAGAACCAGGAGCAGGAAACAAAAGCCAAAGGAGGCTTCTTCTTGCCTCCTTCCTTCTGATGGGCCGTGCAGGCCTCCCATTGATAGACTCTAACAGGAACTCAGCTGGCAAAGGAGCCTCGAAAATGTAGGTGGTGGGCTTCACGTTAAACATGCTAGAAGGTCAGAGGGATGCTGAGAGTCAACGTGTATCCTCCGTGCACAGTATTACACAAGGAGATGTGGATATGGGGAAGAAAAAAGCTTATTTTGTTGAATCTAAGATCCATTTGGTTGTAAGATGTACCACGATGCCGCATACCATTAAGAAAGAGAAACGCTGTCAAATTCTACACCACCAACGTCAGGTATACTCAATTTCTAGAGATGTTCAAGCTTCACAAAAAGAGTCCCCCTTAAAGTTGATGCAACATGGTAAATGCCTGCATTCAACTTACCTGGGATGAATTCCTCTAGAGTGGATCGTAATGGAATCTAAGTGACACAACAGATTGTCCCATGACCTTGAGAGGAAGAAGGGTCCAGGAGGACCTCCCTGAGGAGGCAGAATCTAAGCTGCGTCTTTTTAAAAAATTTTATGGCTGTACCTGAGGCACATGGAAGTTCCATCCTAGCCACAGCTGCGACCTACCCTGCAGCTACAGCACTGCTGGATCCGTTTAACCCACTGCGCTGGGCTGGAGATTAACCCACATCTCCGCAGTGACTTGAGCCATTGCGGTCATACTCTTTTTTTTTGTCTTTTGGCCATTTCTTGGGCCGCTTCCGCGGCATATGGAGGTTCCCAGGCTAGGGGGTCGAATTGGAGCTGTAGCCACTGGCCTACACCAGAGCCACAGCAACGCCAGATCCGAGCCACATCTGCAACCTACACCACAGCTCACGGCAACACCGGATTCTTAACCCACTGAGCAAGGCCAGGGATCGAACCCGCAACCTCATGGTTCCTAGTCGGAATCATTAACCACTGAGCCACGACGGGAGCTCCTGCAGTCGTACTCTTAACTCACTGCACCATGGCGGGAACTCCTGAGCTGAGTCTTAAAAGATGACTGTGAGTTTCCTGAGGAAATGATTTTCCAGGCAAAAGGAGAAATCTTTTCTAGGAGCACAAAGGCTGGGTGAGGTTGGGGGCGTTTGGGAACTTGAAGAGATAGAGACTGACTGGCGTGTGCGGCGTAAATTGAGGAGCCGTCTCATGAGGATTACATGGGTTCCACCTTGCAGGGCCTCCATGTGAAGCATTTTGACATGTTCCGAAAGGCTAATGGCAAGCCCTGAAGGGTTTGAAGCACCATCAAAAGTCCACTTGAAATTTGACTCGGGACGGTAATTCAGTTGGTTCATGGCCTTGTGGCTGCAGCTGTTGTTAAATATTTCAACACGCCCTTGCTTAGCTGTGGCTGGCTGCTGTTCTGGGCCCCCCTGCAGCCTTATCTACCCCAAGCCCTCTCCTGGGACCCTCCAGATCCAGCAACCAAGACCGAGTGCCTAGTGCTGGAGTCGAGCGTTTAGCTAAGCTGCACCACGGTGTTGCTCTCTCAGCTTCCATTTTGTTTGGCCAAACAGTCTATAAGGGCCTTAAACTGCCACTCGCCCCTCGTACGAGTGTGTGCCCTAGATAACAGCCCACAGAGACACAAGCCAGTGGGCATTCTTGATGTGACTCCCCCAGCAGCCTTTGTGATGAACAGTGTCCCCACCTCCCTGGGCCGGCCCCTCGTGTGCCCCTTAGATAAGACCCCCATGGAACCTGCCACAACCCTGCCCTTTTCAGTCTGAAGTGACCAATCCTGCCTTAGCTCAGGAACTTCAAAGCATTCCACCCAAGGACCCCAAGAAAGGCATGTGGCCTGGGTGCTACCTCTCTGCACTCCGCCTTCACCTCCCCATGTGGCCAGTGGAGGTGTGTCTGCCGTGTACTTCCTCCTCCACGACCTGTGAGTAATAAACTCTTTCACTTTCTCTTGTGGGGTCTCTCCTTCAACTGGGCTCAACCAACCAGTACGCTCTGCTCCACTTTCACAAAGCCATAACTGCTCGCCACAGCCGGGGCCACTGAGGCTGGCCGCAGTCCCCTGGTCAGTGCCATGCCACCCTGGCTGTTAAATATTTTGAGTGCCATCCCTGGCTTCACTACCTGAGTTGAATGTTTGGTTTTGTCACTTTTTTTTTTTTTTTGTCGTCTTGCTATTTCTTGGGCCGCTCCCTCGGCGTATGGAGGTTCCCAGGCTAGGGGTCGAAGCAGAGCTGTAGCCGCCAGCCTACGCCAGAGCCACAGCAACTCGGGATCCGAGCCACGTCTGTGACCTACACCACAGCTCACAGCAACGCCGGATCGTTAACCCACTGAGCAAGGGCAGGGATCGAACCCTCAACCTCATGGTTCCTAGTTGGATTTGTTAACCACTGCGCCACGACGGGAACTCCGGCTTTGTCACTTCTTGAGTTTACTTTCCTACATTGTAAAGAGACTCAGTGGTTCTCTAAGCCAGTGGTTCTCAAGATGTCATCCTCAGACCAGTGCTATTAGCCATCACCTGGGAGCTTGGTCGAAATGTGAATTTCTGACCATCCCAGACTTACTGGATCAGACTCAGCGATCTGTTTTAACCAGCCCTCTAGAAGATTCTGGTGCCTGACCCCTCACATTTGAGAATCACTTCTCTATACGCCTCTTGCCTTCATAAACATCTCTGAGTAAGCTCTCCTTACAGTTGGCAGCAGTCAAAGATGGTCAAACTTCTATAGCTTAGTTTAAATGAGGGGTCAGGATGGGTCTGATAAATTTGAGGATTTAGCGTGTAAGCACTGGCTGGATGAACAGCAACGCAGGATCTGAGCCGCATCTGCAACCTACACCACAGCTCATGGCAATGCCAGATCCTTAACCCACTGAGCAAGGCCAGGGATCGAACCTGCAACCTCATGGTTCCTAGTCGGATTCGTTAACCACTGAGCCATGACGGGAACTCCTCGCCTCCTTTTATCAGACTCCTGCAGTCCAGGACACTCTGCCCCTGCCCTAATCACCTCAGGGCCAGGTACTGGACAACTAGGGACCACTCCTATAGACCAGAGCCTGCTGAAATCATTCCAGTTCTAAACCCGCTCAGTTGCTTACCCTGCCTTGCTCATTTCTTCTCTTGAAAACAACAATACAGGCTTTTCCCCATACTTTCCCCTTATCCCTTCAACTCTCTGTCCAACCCTGATGCTATCCCCTGTGGCCCTGTGTGACTTGGCATGGCCCTTCCTCTTGGAAACTGTGAGTAATAAACTCTTCCTCTTCTTTTTTTAAAATAAACTTCTTTTGAAGTATACCTCTATGCCTGTCATCTTACCATACTTGTTTGTTTGTTTGTTTGTTTATTTGTATTTTTAGAGCCATACCCATGGCATATGGAAGTTTCCAGGCTAGGTGTCAAATTGGAGCTGCAGCTGCCGGCCTACACCACAGCCACGGGAACACCAGATCCAAGCTTCATCTGCTACCTATGCTGCACCTCACAGTAACGCTGGATCCTTAACCCACTGAGCAGAGCCAGGGATCAAACCTGCAACCTCAGGGATGCTAGTCGGGTTCATTACCACTGTGCCACTGTGGGAACTCCTCATACCTGTTTAGAACCAATTCCACGTACGTTTCAAAACAGGAGCCAGATAGATTTGAGTTCCATTTGGGTTCTGTCGTTTACCCATCAGGTGACCTTGGGAATATTACTTATCCTCTGCCAGCTTTAGTTCTTTATCTATAAAACCCAGTAACAGATTCCTCTAATCCAGTCAGATCTGATGATAACACACATAGAGTGAGGACTCTCTTGTGGTGTAGTGGGTTAAGGGTCTGGCATTGTCATGGCAGTGGCTTGGGTCATTGCTGTGGTGTGGGTTTTATCCCTGGCCTGGGAGCTTCCATATGCTGTGGGCATGGCCAAAAAAAAAAAAAAAAAAATACACATAAAGTGAGTGAGTGCATACTGAAGACATAGGAGCTGTATAGACCAGGAGGTAAGAAAATTAGGGAATAAAATTCCCCTTTAGGCTCAGAAGTAAACATACAATACATGGATAGATAACTTTTCAAATGTAAGTATCTTTCCTAATGTTCAGTTACTAGCAGCAGGAAATCAGGAAATATTTTATGTATTGCTATTTTTGTTCCCCAACTCAAAAACTTTTTTCTCCGGTATTAAATGATAGCTGCTGTTCTTGTTCAGAAAATAAAACTTGATAATTAGTCTTTTCGACAAGAGAATTAGAGGAAGCATAGTTTATCGCTTTTCCTCAGCTCAAGTGTCTTTTGGACATGCTATACCTACCTCTGCTAATTACCTGAGGTAGATAACAGACTTATCAGCACAGAGAAAAAAAGATTGGAATTTGAAACCTCTCAGGCCTTAAGACAAATACCTGGTAAGTGACCTTGGGCAAATCACTTAATAGCTTCCAACTTCAGTTTCCTCATCTGTAAAAGGACATAGACCATCTAGCTAAGAAAGATGTTTCAAAAGATAAGGTGTCACGTAAATAATGAGTCTCATTAGCCGATGGCCTAGGGACTTGAACCCTCCCTAGCCTGCAGGACCTGCCAATGAGCACTAGAGCTGCCCCAGCTCCCAGCTCTGAGTTTTCAGCCCTTAGCTTCTGGTTCCCTCTTGTCCCTTCACCCCCTCCCTCTTCCTTGCAGGGGATGGGTGAATACATTTTTCAGGATTTGGATCATTTCCTTCTTTCTCACTGAAATTGTGGCCCACGTGGGATTTTACTGCTGCAAACAGAAAACGCTGAACATCCAAGTAATGACCAGATGCACTCAAGTCTGGCATAAAGACTCATCTTCACTTGTCCTGCCGGCCACTGGAGTTGGGCTGGGATTGCGAGAGTCACTTGTCTCTGGATAAATAGTCTCACCTATGAGTCCTACAGGCCAAGATGTAAATGCCCAGGCAAGTCCCATCTAGGGGTGGGGTCTGGCCTATCTGGAAGGAAGCCTTCCTTTTTTCCCTTCAACTGTCCGTTCTTGCAGGTCCTTCCACTGCCTGGGGACTTCTATTTCTCTGGACACTTACTGGTCTTTAGTGTTCTGTAACTAAGTTGCCAAGGGTTTTCCATGTTGCTGCTCAAGCCCAGTTTATCACTCCGGAATCTCAAGCATGGCCTCACAGGTTTTGCGCAGGGCTAGGCACCTGAGAAATGCTCCAGAAACTTCGGTTGATTCATTAATTGATTCCAGTTAAGGCTCATGATAGTCCTAGAGCTTTGTTTTCAAATTTTTATTTTTATGGCCAAACCCATGGCCTATGGAAGTTCCTGGACCAGGGATGGAATCCAAGCCACAGCTGTGACCTATGATGCAGTTGCGGCAACACCGGATCAAGGATTGAACCCAGTCACAGCAGCCGCCAGCCACTGCACTCAGATTTTTTTTTTTTTCTTTTTAGGGTAACGCGTGAGGCATATGGAGGTTCCCAGGCTAGGGTTCGAGTTGGAACTACAGCCACTGGCCTATGTTACAGCCAAAGCAACGGCAGATCCAAGCCATATCTGCAACCTGCACCACAGCTCACGGCAATGCCAGGTCCTTAATCTACTGAGTGAGGCCAGGGATGGAACCTGCATCCTCATGGATACTAGTTGGATTGTTTCCACTGAGCCGTGACGGGAACTCCTGCACTCAGATTCTTAACCCACTGCACCACAGTGGGAACTCCTGAAGCTTCTTAATTGAAACAAATGGGTGGGTGCAGATCAGACTATTAATAGACTTATCTGCATAGTGACTTAGTTAATTAATTTTTACAGCTTTGGAGAAATTACAAATTTTTTGACAGCCCCTCTCCCCTTTTTATACCAGAATAATAACTTTTCACCTGAAAACACAGTAAATAATATGCTATAGTTTCAATGTTAAAGTTTCAGGCAAAGATACATTTACTGATTTCCCAGACCTAATAGCTTATATTTAGAAAACATCAAATGGAACGATTTTGAGAACCAGGTTAAGTGTGGATGAACATGTTGCTTTGTGTATGCGTGCCAAGTAGGTGGGGCGAAGAGGCAGCATCTTTGACGAGTTAATCCAGGAGTTGGTAAACTTTTCTGTAACAGGCCAGAGAATAAATGGTCTAAACTTCACATAATAGCTGTGTCACAAACTGACACCTAACTTTTTTTTTTTTAATACAACTGTACCCAGAGTGTTTGGAAGTTCCTGGACTAGGGGTTGAATTGGAGCTGCAGCTGCTGGCCTGCGCCACAGCCACAGCAGTGCCACAGCCCAAGCCGCATTTGCAACCTACACAGTGGCTTGAGGCAATGCTGGATCCTTAACCCACTGAGTGAGGGCCAGGGATCAAACTCACATCCTCACTATGCAGGTTCTTAATCTGCTGAGCCATGATGGGAACTCTCTGACACTCAAGTTTGATTTTGTAGCATGAAAGCAATCATAGATGATATATAAGTGAATAGGCATGACTTCGTTCCAATAAATTTTATTCACAAAAATGGGCAGTGGGCCATGTGCTCTAGTTGGCAGATCCCTGATTTTTTTTTCCCACTTTTTTTTCTTTTTGGCCTTCCCGTAGCACATGGCGTTCTCAGGCCAGGGATCAGATCTGAACCGCAGTTGTCATCTATGCTGCAGCTGCAGCAAGGCTGGATCCTTAATTCCTGTGCCAGGCCAGGGATCGAACCTGTGTCCCAGCGCTCCAGGGACATCACCGATCCTGTTGTGTCACAGAGGGAACTCCCAGATCCCTGCTTTTGTCCCCCGTGAGCACTCATTGTTTCTCTGTTTTTTGAATTTATTTATTTTGCTCTGAAGATTTTTTTCTGTGTCATAACTTCAAGTGCAGTTTAAGTGCAAAATAATGGTCATCTCCCAAAAGGTTGAAAAATTAACGCAGAAAATGGCAGAGAATGAAGAGTGCACCTGAAGACAAATGATTCACCTGCAGCCTTTCATCTACCATAACCCACTCACTCTCAAGCCTTCCTTTGGTCCTTGGTGAGTAAAACAAACCTTCCTTACATTGTATTATATGAACAAACTGTATTTATCTTCAACATCTTGAAATAGACTTATTTTCATTGTTCACTTAGTACATTTTTTTCTATCTGCCCTTGCATATCTCAGTTTGGGATGAATACATCATAATTTTCCTGTTACAAGGAACAGAAGTGTTTTTTGCTTTAGTGGCTTTTCCCTTAGCAGTGGAGTGTTCGGGAATGAATTCATGTGGTTCAGTGATGGATCCATCGCTGGACTTCAGGCTAAGTCCCAATTGCCCTCACCTCTGGGGGAACTTTTAGTCCAAGGTGGGCGAAGGCTACTCCAGCTGGCAATCCATGGTCACCAGTGCATGTCAGTCTGAACTTGGAAAGGTGTGAGGAGATTTGGAGAAGCAAAGAGGGAAGCAGTGGGTCTTGATGTCATGCTTCCGTGGATGTCCTCTCCCCCGTGCCCAGGGAGACGTGCAGGCTGTGGCAGTGATCCCCCTCGCTGTCTTCCATTTCCTGCTTTTCCCATGTCACCCGGGGCCAGTCCTTGGGTCTGAGTGTTCTTAGGTGCAAAACAGGGATAGAAATACCTTTGCCAGCAAGTATATGGGTTCACTTTGAGGTTAAAATGGGACATGTGAGTGCTATAACCATGGGAAATGTCATTATCATTTGAGCAACTGGAAGGAATTGGGAGGTTGAAAGACCCTCCAGACAGTGGCGTCTGAGGTTCCTGAGGCTGCTTTTTAAAAATAAGTGGCTGGTAAAAGAGCACACACAGTATGCCTCATTCTGCTTCATTTTCTTCATAGCATTTCTTAGTCTCTAAAATTATATACTTATTTACTTTCTATTTCCCAAATCCAAATACAAGCTCTCATAAAAGCTTTGTCTCATCACTGTAGCCCTTCATCCCCAGGATACTGAACACATAGAAGGAGCCCAATAAATAAATGCCAAATGAATAAATAGATGTGTTAGACAGGAAGGCCCTGGGTTAGGGACAGACAATTTCTTTCTGTTTTGTTTTTTTTTTTTTGTCCTAGAATATACTTATTAAGGCATTTGCATTATATTTTATTGTCAATCAATTCCTACAGTTTTAAATTATGACCATATTCCACTAAACCAAAGGCCAAAGTCTTCCAGGTTATTATATAAATGTTATTATTTGCATAACCCTTTAGATTTTATAAAACACTTTAAAAATTTTTCCTTTTTTAAATAAATTTTATTTTTTCCATCATAGCTGGTTTACAGTGTTCTGTCAATTTTCTACCATACAGCAAGGTCATGCATACATATATACACTCTTTTTCTCACATTATCATCGCCATCACAAGTGACTAGATATAGTTCCCAGTGCTATACAGCAGCATCTCATTGCTTATCCATTCCAAAGGCAATAGTTTGTATCCGTTAAACCCAAATTCCCAGTCCATCCCACTCCTTCCCCCTCCCCCTTGGCAACCACAAGTCTGTTCTCCATGTCCATGATTTTCTTTCCTGTGGAAAGGTTCATTTTTGCCATATATTAGATTGTAGATAGAAGTGATATGTGGTATATGTCATTCTTTCTGACTTACCTCGCTTATTATGAGTCTCTAGCTCCATCCATGTTGCTGCAAATGGCTTTATTTTGTTCTTTTTTTATGGCTGAGTAGTATTCAAAATAAATAAATAAATAAAAATAAGTGGCTGGGGGAGTTCCCATTGTAGCTCAGCGGTAATGAACCCAACTAGTATCCATGGGGATGCTGGTTTGATCCCTGGCCTCTCTCAGTGGGTCAAGAATCTGGCATTGCCATGAGCCATGGTGTAGGTCGCAGATGAGGCTCAGATCTGGCGTTGCTATGGCTGCCGTGTAGGGTGGCAGCTGCAGCTCCGTTTCAACCCCTTGCCTTGGAACTTTCATATGCCACGAGTGTGGCCCTAAAAAGTAAAAAAAAAAAAAAAAAAAAAAAAAAAAGAATAAGTGGCTGGAGCTCACTTGTATAATTTTCATTGCTCATATTTCTTCCTTCACTGTTATGGGCCATAAACTTTAGATGATGGGGCTGCAGCATTGACCTTGATGAACATGATTCCTGACCTCATAGAGCTCACAGTCTAAGAAGTATTACGGAGTCAAGTCCCAAAACTCTTGGGAGGATCCCATCCTAGGAAGGAAAGGCCTGCTAAGATGTGTTATGGAACAATAATAAAATAACATCAACAGCTAATGAGCACATAATGTCTACAGCATGCCATGATGTCATAATTTGGACAAAGGCTTATGTTTCTCTGGCTTGGGGGCAACATGAAATGAGCAAAAAGTGAGGAAGGATGTGTTACAGGACCATGAACGTGTGCCTGTGTTATACTGGACTCCTCAGTGTCTGCTGAGCACTGGTGTGACCCCCCCCCCACCAAGGCCATGGGAAAAGTTTCGTATTAGACAAGTGCTCAACTGGTTTCTAGCTGAATCCTCTGGCCCCACTCCCACTGTCTTATGACCTTCAGCAAAACAAAGAAATGTAGGTGCTAACTGTTTTGCGAATTAATGATATCTGTATCCTTAGAAAATAAAATCTACATGATTTCAATGGCATGGAAATATCAGTTGCCCTTCCCCATGAAGAAAGCAGATTTTCATAATTTAAATCATTAGTATACTCAAAGAAATGAGTATGGTCCTGAACTGGTCTTTCCTGTGAAACCACTGGCCTCTGAGTTCATTCGGGGGAATCTGCTGTAATGGGCGCTTTATGAAAACACAAAAACGAACTAACCAAAGATGGGACTTGGGGACAAAAGACACGGGTGCACTTTTCATCCAAACATGCAGGGTAAAACCCTTTTACTGTATCTTTGGTGCTTGCTAATAAACTTAATTTGAATACTTACCCACCTTCTGCATAATTCTTAGCACCACAGAAAGGAAGTGCTTTTCCTTCTTCCTTAGAAAAAAGTTCCAGTCCAAACCATCAGCCTCTGTAGGTTGTCTTAATTGCTACTTTGCAACTGCACTGGGCTATGACTCTGATTTTTGGCACATACTGTCATACACAAAGTTCCTAAAATAAAATGCTCCAGGATATCCCAGGAACTCTTCGAAGGCTTTAAAAAGGGGCTCGCACACTGCAAGAGTATCTTTGATGAAGACAGTTCAGGCGAGGAGAATGATTATTGCAAAAGAACGATGTGATTCATTGAGATCTTGAAGTGGGTCCGGAGAATCCTTTGCCACCTAACTTATCATGGTTTGGGGGAGTTTGACGAGAATCCAGTTTTGATAAAGACAATTGTTTTTTCTTCCCCAAGTGACTATACATTTAAATAGCTAAAACATCTGTTCAGCCACATAGTAAAACACGTCCACTCGGAACGCCTGAGAGAAGAGCCTGCCAAGCAGTCGGTTGAGAGGGACTTTGCTGGGGGGAGAGCACCAAGATAAAGCAACCAGTGTTTGTTTTGTCTGGTCGGGGGAGGGGGAGAAAGCCCAGGCAACCAATATTTTGGGTTTCTTTTATTTCATTTGTGAAGAACTATTTGAAAAAAGGTGGCAAGAGGACATTGCCTGACAGGATTTTTTTTTTTTTTAACCTGTCCATTAGTAGAAGAGCACGAGAACCTTGGATGTCAACGCCTAACAGACTCTTGAGAGCAGCCACTAAACCACAAAAAGCGACTTTCTTCTTGCCTGGCTTCTGCGTCTCTCCTGATGGAGGCAGAAACGGGGAGCGGCATGGAGAGTGGAAAGAAGGCCAACAGAGGCACTCAAATTGCCCTGGCTGTGTTTGTTGGTGGCACCCTGGTGCTGGGCACGGTCCTCTTTCTAGGTAAGTGGAGGCGCCGGAGGCCAGAGAATGGGGCAAGCGTAGTGAAGTTTCCTTGTGCCTTATTCTGGCAGATCTTGTCAGGATGCAGGTTGTTTGCTTGTGTTAGTAGGTGGTGCCTCCTTAGTTTCTATTACAAATGCAAATGAAATGAAGCTTTTTCTTTAGGAGGGAAAATAAATAAAAACGCCTGAGAACCAAAAGCATAGTCCAGAATGTGAAGTGGGTATAAAGTGGCTTCGAGTGGCTGGAGGATTCATTTGCATTGGGCAAACATTTTTTATGCATTATATTTAGCAAAATGAGTGTTTGTGAATTCATCGTCAGATACTTTCATTTATTTTGGGAGGAAAGACTTGACGTTGTGCTCAAGCCATGCTGAATTTCTGTCTGATTTTTGTCAATGTTTACCTGAATGAATCATGGAATTTAGGTCACAAAATACAAATCAGTCTTTAAAAATGCACCTTTAATGGCATTCTTCAATTCCTTTCTAATCCAGGGGCTCTGGCGGCATAAAAATTTAACTCTGCCTTTCTATTAGATTTAAAAATTAATATGAAGGAAAACAGAGGTTTTCCTCCCAAGATTTGAAAGGTATTGTGATTCATTTATTTGAATGACTTTTGGTGAGAATGCTGTACCCATATATGATGATAAAAGCATATTCTTATGAAAAAGAAAAATATCTTAGGGGAGAGGGATGTTCTAAAATTGTAGGCATTTGGGGGAGTTCCCTGGTGGCTCATGGGGTTAAGGGTCTGGTATTGTCACTGTAGGGGCTTGGATTGCTGCTGTGGCGTGGGTTCCCCTGGCCGGGGAACTTCCGCATGCTGCAGGCATGGCCAAAAAAAATTGCAGGCATTTTGAACCCTTGACTACTCTCCTTTCTATTTGCTCGTACGGCCCATGCTATTTCTTTAGCTTTGAAGTTATGTGGGACCAAGCCCGATACTTAGGAGATTCTAGGTGCAGTTTGATATGTAGCAGGAGGCCTGCATGCACATGCAGAATGCATGTTGCATATGTTTATCTTGGCCTGGGAAAACCAGTAATTAAACTTTAAAAGAATTAGGGTTGTGTGGTTGAAAACAGTGCTAAAATGAGCACACCATCTTTCCATGTTTTCTGTGGCTGAAGATGTAAGAAATTCGATGGGTTTATTACTTTCTGGTAGAGCTAAACTTCCTACTCCTGCAACTGAACTTGAGGCTCTGAAAACTGTTGTGAGATTTCTTGGCACTTGGGGTTTAGGCAAGTGTCCTACCCTGAAATTCAAAACTGGAGGACAAAATGATATGGGCATGCCAAGGGACTGTGTGCTGTGTGGGAAGTGACTACAAAGTTAGACTCTTTGTGTTTTGCAAACACTTGCAAACTTAAAACTCCAGATGATTACTGTTTTTGTAAAAACATGTGCTCTTTTTAACGACGTTGCCACTGCCTGAAACTTTTTTGAAATTCCACTGTTATGACTATACTCTGAGGCTGTAGCGCATTTATCAGAATATTCTTTTTTTTTTTTTTTTTTTTCGGCCATGCCTATGACATGTGGAAGTTCCTGGACCAGGGATCAAACCTGTGCCTTGTGCCACAGCAGCCACCCAAGCTGCTGCAGTGACAGCACCAGATCCTTAACCCACTGTGCCGTGAGAGAACTCCAATAGGAATATTCTTGATGACAGCACATCTTTATTCTTTGAGAGAAGATGATCCCTTGGGATATGCTCTAAAGTTTTTAGAGCGCAGTAAAATTCATCAAGCTAGGCAGTGCTATCATGAGTAAGGAGGCCTGCATAAAATAGAAAAAAATCACTTGCCGATGTGGCCAATAACTTGGCTCTCTCTCACTTCAGATCTTTGAAAGGAGCTGTCATGGTGTTACAGAAAAAGGGTGTGGCCTCTCTGAGCCTCTGCTACTCAAAGTGTGGTCCATGAATCAGAATATCAACATCACCCAGGAGCCTGAGCTCCACTCCAGACCTGCTGATTTAGAATGCACAAGATCCCCCGGTGGTTCATGTGCAAATTCAAGTTTGAGAAGCCTGGCCTCAGGTGACCAAGTCCTTTTGGACGTATATATTCCAAGACATTCACTTTAAAATAAATGCACACCCTCAAATTAAAAAGTAATTTTTGCCAGAGTTCCTGCTGTGCTGCAACAGGTTAAGGATCCAGCGTTGTGTGGTCACAGCTTCGATTCCCCTCCCATCGCAGTGGGTTAAGGACCTGTGGTATAGGTCGCAGCTGTGGCTGGGAATTCCATCCCTGGCCCAGGAACTTCCATATGCCGTGGGTGGGGCCAAAAAAAAAAAAAAAGAGTAATTTTTGTCAAATGTCTCTACATTATTTCTGACAACTCCCTTCCTGCCATCCCTTTTCAATGCCTAGTTCCACAGGCTCTGCTGCCCACCTTCACCCTGCACCTAGCAAAGTCCTTGTCTGAGCCTCCTGGGACCTGCCAGGCAGTGCTCTTTATGACAACATTCTGGTTAAAGTCTTCTTCCCTTCAAGGCATTTCTGGGTGGAAGTTTTTCTGCCTACCCAAGGTCAGTCTCATGTCTGCAATTTCTAGCATTTTCCTCTTCCCTCTTCTTTATATTTTAGGTTCTGGGATAATCTCTCTCTCTCTCTTTTAATGTTAGTCCTTCTATAGTAAGAGTGAGAGACACTGGCTTGAGGTGGTTTCAGAGAACTTACAGCAGTAGGATTTAAGACATCAGGTTTACCTATATGCCTCTAACCAGTTTATTTCATTTTTTTTAATTTTATTTTTTCTTTTAAATCTATTTTATAAAATAGATTTTTGAATCTATTTTATAAAAATAAAAAAATTTATTTTTTCTTTTAAATCTATTTTTTTATTGTGGTAACAATGGTTTATAACATTATATAAATTTCATGCGTACAATATTTTTGGCTTTCTGGGCCATGCTGTCTCTGTTGTAGCACAAAAGCAACCATAGGCAATATATACAAAAATGGCCATGACTGTATTCAGGTACAGTTTGATTCCTGGACATTGAAATTTAACTTGCAGGAGTTCCTGTCATGGCTCAGTGGTTAACGAATCCGACTAGGAACTATGATGTTGCAGGTTCGATCCCTGGCCTCGATCAGTGGGTTAAGGATCTGGCGTTGCTGTGAGCTGTGGTGTAGGTTGAAGATACAGACTGGATCCCGCATTGCTGTGGCTTTGGCGTAGGCTGGCGGCTACAGCTCTAATTAGACCCCTAGCCTGGGAACCTCCATATGCCGAGGGAGCGGCCCTAGAAAAGGCAAAAAGACCAAAAAAGAAATTTAACTTTCAGATCATTTTCACATGTCATAAAATCTTATTCTTATAATTTTTTTCCAACCACTAAAAAAATGTGAAAACCATTCCTGACTCATAGCTCGTTCAGAAACAATCAATGGACTGGACTTGGCTCATGGGCTCTTGTTTGCTGACCCCCATTTTATGGTCATTCGGGTGCTCTCCACCTGTGGATGACTCCACCACATTCTGAGGTTATTTCTGCTGGTTATAGAGAAATCTAAAATGAGAAACCAAACTGCTCTTTAAGTTCTTTTGAAGTTCCTGACCAGCAAAAAGTAACATTTTCCTTTTTTTGCTTTTTAGGGCCACACCTGTGGCATATGGAGGTTCCCAGGCTAGGGGTCGAATCAGAGCTACAGCTGCCAGACTACACCACAGCCACAGCAACACCAGATCTGAGCTGTATCTGCGACCTACACCACAGTTCACAGCAACACCGGATCCTTAACCGACTGAGCGAGGCCAGGGATCAAACCCAGGTCCTCATGGGTACTGGTCAGATTCATTACCTCTGAGCCACAACGGGAACTTTTGACATTTTCCTTTTTTATATTAAAAATATTTTCTTTGTTGTCTCTATTTCTGTCACTTCAACTTTCGCATTATCTGGG